>NC_135926.1:9939738-10539738 GCF_964058835.1 Carex rostrata
TTTTTTTTTGGTGATTTTCATGGACTTCTGTGCTTTTGTTCTTATTTCTGATACTACACGGTCTGCTATGATAAGTATGCTAAATCAAACTATGTGTTTCTATTCCTATTTGTGATTTAGTTTCTTAATCAATATTGAAAAATATTCAAATATTAATTCTTTCATTTGCTTGCTCTTCGTCTAGTATTCACTTGTAAAATTATTACCGTTCATTTTTTGAAAGCTAATTTTGATTATTATAATATATAAAATGTTCAAATAAGTATACTGACTTCATTTCATTTGTAAAACTAATTGCTCTTCGTCATTATAATATGTAATACTATGAAGTATGAACTATTAAATAATGTTACCTTGTAGATCCTTGTTTTCATCTTATTTGCATGATTGAAAAAAATTAGACTTAAATTAGTTGTCATTTAGTTGTTACCCCAAGAAGCCGAGTGGTTAGTCCTACCACTCGCCATCCACACAAAGGTTTCGCTCTAGTCGGGTCCTGGGATCTCCTTTTTTGGAATACGAGCCCAGCCCTCTTCTCTAATATTGATCATTTGATAATTAGTAGAAATATAGAATGAGGAGGGTTCAAATGCCTCCATTTTTTGTGCCTCCACCATGCCTCCATTTTTTAAAACTTTAATAACTCAAAATTTAAAACTTAAAAGTCAAAATAAAACTATTGGATATAATCTACATCATTTTATTTATGCACATGTAAAAAATTATGACATTTCAATTTTATTTTAATTGTCATCAAGAGCTTGTAAAAAAATGTTAATGTGGATGATTTCTAAACGTTGATTTTTGAACTTATTGATTAACATAAAAAAAAATTGAAATGTGATAATTTTTTATGAGCACATAGAGAAAATAACACAGATCACATCTAACAGTTTTATTTTGACTTTTAAGTTTTAATTTTTGAGTTATTAAAGTTTTAAAAAATAGAGACATGGTGGAGGCATTTGAACCCTCCTCATATAGAATATAAATTTTGAAAAGAAAAAAAAAACGCTATATATGATAGCTTCTGCTATAGCTACGCTATTTTCAATAGTTTTTTTTTTTTGTCTCCCCACTATATCGCTATAATCGCTATTTAAAACCTTGGTAAATAGTAATGTCAGATATATTGGAATCATTCTTTTTCTACAACAAAAAATCAAGAAATTATTGTGGTGTTAATAGGGGGGAGTTAATGTTTTATCAGCTTAGTTAGCAATTTTCCCAAAAAATAATAAGAAAAGTACAATTTTAAGAAACTTATGGAAGTGAAATAGGAAACCCGTAAAATTGAAGTCGAACGGACGGTTCATATTAATTAAATATTGACGATAAAAAAAAAAAGACAAGGTGCCCATCGATCTGAAGCATTAAAATTACGAGGAACTGTTCATATTAATTAAATATTGACGGATTAATTAGGATGCTATGATTGGGACCCAAAACAACAATCCGTTGGATCGGGTTTGAGAAGCACCATCCTAAATTTGCATACCCGCATCAAAGTTCGAAAAGAAATAGATATCCAGGCAAAGGCAGTGAAATCTGTGAAGTTCTGATAAAGAGATGTTTATTGCATCGCGAGAAAATAAACCTAGCTGAGAAAGGGTAGGCTGCATACTTTTTCTAGTGTTGAGCAGAGAAGCAGCTCAGCTAGCTCTGGAGCTGGAGATGGGCTCGTGCGTACGAACCCTTTTTGTGGGTCCCACTCCCCAACAAAGCATTATTGACCTAATAGAAATTATACAGTCATCCCTTTGTATATGTCTCCTCTCTGTCTACTCTCTTAGTGCCCCCACACCTCTTTCTCCACATTAGCCAAACTTCTCTTTCCCTTCTCCATCTTCATATCTCTCTCTCTCTCTCTCTCTCTGCTATCCATTTGTTCTTCTGTTCACTGGTGTGTTTTAAAATAATGGACTTTCTTGCACATAACGAGCAATGGTGCGCCTACGTGATGTGCCCCTTTTGCAAAGTCTCCCTTATGGTATAATCTCCATCTTTTACCAACTTGAAAAGACTTGTGATCTACCCTGATTCATGATTTATCAGCTCTCTTTCAGGTTTCATGTACACCCCGCGCGTGTACTTCGTCTTGTCTCTTTACTGTTGATGATAACTAGTATTCGTTTTCTGTGAGCATTAATTGAAAAGTTTTGACCTTGAATTTAATTACCCTTCCAATTTTGTTTGTCCTTTCAATATACCAAAAACTTAAAAAGCCAGAAACACCAGGGTTTGGTTTCCTCCAAATGTCTTTCCTTTTCACTGTATCTGATGTGTTATGCAGTAGAAAGGAATATTGGCTACGTTGAAATTAACTTAGAAAGGAGAAGACACATATTTCTTTCTTTTCTTGTTCTTATTTTTCTTGATATGAAGATCTATAATTGAATTATTTGTTCTTTTGTTGGTATAGGTGGAAGTGCCTTGGAAGCTGATGGAAGTGGTTCAAGTCAACTGCGGGCATTGCAACAATATTTCATTTTGCAGCCCAATAGCTCCCATGTTTCAATCCATTTTGTCTCCCGAGTATCAGATGAGTTCTCAGGTTGTTTACTGCAGAATCTTTATTTGTATCATTGCCTAGGTGATGAGTATATTCATATAAGCATTATACAGTAAAAAAGGGGCCTCCACTGTCTATTAATATATATTTGTTTATGTTGTTTTTCTTGTGACTTTATTGGATCACTTTGATAAAGATGTTTTGTTTGTACTGAGTTACTCAAAAGATGTTTTGTCACAAGTACCTTGCAAAAAGGTTATCTTCGTTTGACCTAAATTGAATGTTCATTCAACTTCTTTAAAAACAGAAAGTGGGTATCATTTAATCTTTTAAAGTAAGGATCTAAGGTTGAACTTCTCCAGCTTTATCATAATTTCTTCTGCTAAGATATAGCTAGTGCAGTTTGCTAGCTAGTCCTGAGCTTTTATCTTTTTTTTCTTTTTTTTTTCTTTCTAAGAAATGAAAGATAATTTATTAAATATCGTTTCTTTTTGGTACTTCTCTAATATTTCTTCAAATATGTAACATTTTTGAAAATTTTAAGTTCCTTTATTTATGTAAATTTCATTATTGTGGTCACTCTTCTATTAAGGGCATATATATTATATATTGAAACATTTGGAATACCCTATCTGGAGTTGGAAACTTGCATTCAAGTTCACCGTAGGAGTTTCAAACTATTATTAATATTTCTTATGTAACCCTCTTTGAATTAACATACATGATACTTTTAAAGACATCAATAATAATAGTTTGTATATTTATTTTTTTGAGAAAGAAAGTTTTTTATAATTGATTTGATATGCTGTCTCTTAATAAGAACTCAAATGAAAAGAAGTGAACTCTGTGCAAGTGTACATGAACCTTTAATTTGCATGCAGCTTTAATCTGAAAATCTTGCCTTTGATTGAAATAATTTTACTTTTCAAAACGAAAGAGAAAGAGAACCATTCACCGGCATCATGAACCATTTTCTGTAGCACATTTTATTGATTTTTTTTTTTTGTTGTTGTTCTTCACATATATGAATATATGGTCAAACATTTTCTCTGTTATTTTTTTAATGCTACCTGCTGAAATGCGTAATTATTTTCCCATTTATATAAATAGGGTTCCTGCTTCACCGACTACAGGAGGAACCAACCACTGCCACCTGTAATCTCATCTGCATCTTATGAACAAGCTAGTCCCAAAACACCATTTGTTGTGAAGCGTAAATATACTCCTTTGTTTATTCATTCTTTATGTTAATTTCCAATTCTTCTGGAACCACTAAAATTATTTTATGTATTTATGTTTGTTATGATTAATTGCAGCTCCAGAAAAGAAACATAGGCTTCCGTCTGCTTACAATCGCTTCATGAGGTAAATTAGTTAGTTTTAAACTAATATACACATGCAGTTGATTAATTGTATCTCAGAAAGGTACTTCTGCGAGTATTACAAATGAAATAATGCAGAAAATGAATAAATTAGTTTGTTTTTCTTAGATTCGATTATAATGGATTTGAATTCTTAACCAAATAATTATAGCAAATATGGGGTCTACTGCTGTAGGATATTTCCAAACTGAAAACTGGTGCAGTCCCATACAATTTAATAAGTTTCCCTATTTCAAATTCAGTATCTCAAGGCAAAAGTCCACCTTAATTCGGCAAACTATTTGTTGGGGTCATAATAATCTGAACTTTTTGTATTATACTTTATTAGTAAGAAGAAAAATATGAAATTTTTATATCTCAGCAGGCATTCCTAATAGGATCAATTTAGCATTGAAATGGCTTTGGATCTTGTATAACGACTATAAAAGTGCATGCAATAGTTCTGCTAGCGCTATCTCTAGCAATCTAGCATAGTGCCTTCATAGAATTGTCTTATGGCCAATTTCCATGCCATTCACTTGTTGATAGATAGCTCTTGTTTTGGTGAACTTGTGTACTATAACTATTTCGATTGGTAAGAACACATTAATTTTTCTAAATATTGCCAGTTGATACTTTACAAAAGATGTCAACATTTTTAAAAAAAAATGCTTAGTGTTTAGACCCACGAAGTGACTAGAACAAGTATGGACCTTGGAATTATCTGATATGCTTGCACATCAGTAATACTCCTTTGATATTGTTTGATAATATACTAGCATAATGTTTCTATCAAAAACAATTTATAGCCACAATTAGTATATACAACAGAGATCATTAATTTATATATTTTATTTCATCTTCCCTAAGGCATCATCCTTAATTTTTCCACCTTTCACAATTCTTTACACATTCTATGCAACACACACTATTATGTTCCTTGCATAAATATATTAAACTTTTGGTAATGATGGTTCTTTTCTCATTCTTAGAATGAAAGTTTCATTAATCTTTTCATTTTCTTTGGGATTTAAAATGCAAAAGAAAGAATTTCATATAGCAGGCCATATCTCCATATTCTTCTGAAAACAAAAATAGCCATTTACATTGGTCCATATATTATATGCTACGGATTAATATTTTCTTTTTCGAAGGCAGTAAAAACGATTCTAGATTTCAACTTATGAAGTAAAAAGTGATGTCTGCTAATTCATGTTGCCTTCTACTCTTTGAAGGAATTTCATATGGCTGATATTATTAGCATTCCAATAAGTTTCTTTGAGTGAGAGAGAGAGAGATGGTGCATGAAAATAAATTATAGCTATTAAGTTGAATTGGCAGATGTTGGTTGAGTAGGAATTCTCTTATTTTGCTCATGATATACTGTATGAAGTATGAACAGCTGTAATCAGTGTTTGTCTTAGGTTTCCATTTTGGATACCTTTACAGGTGCACTTTTGGTTTCAATATGAAATCGGTGGTATCACCACTACTTTTCAAAAAAAAAAAAAAAGTTGAATTGGCAGAAGGTGAGTCCCACTTCCATTATTTTGTGCCAATGGACATTGAAAATATCGAAAATTATTTACTTATACAAGGGCAGGGGTCATTGGCTTATGCATGTATGAAATCCAGGTTTCAATCTTCTTTTGATTTTCTATAATGTGCTATATATATTTGGAAATAAGCAATGACTATATATGCCATTTTTATTTTTCTCTGGAAAAAATAAATAGGGACGAAATACAGCGGATCAAAGCAGCAAAACCAGACATCCCTCATAGAGAGGCTTTTAGCATGGCTGCCAAGAATGTATGATGCTATACAACTTTCTCATACCATGAATATACTATGGATATTTTACGTTTCCTCTGTCAATTTCATGATCAATTTAACCATGTTTGTTGAATTTGTTTACACAGTGGGCTAAGAATGACCCCCGTAGCTCGCCAACTGTTTCATCTTCTGATCTCAATGTTGCCGAAAGACCAATTTCCCTTCCTATTGTAAGTATGAAATTTTTCATTTTTAATCTCCAATGAAGTAATGGTTTGGTAGTTATAGTGCACAACATTATCTTCTATTGAATTTTAGTTATTGATGTGGATTTGTATTGTGGCATTGCACAACATATCTTTTTACACTTTAAGTTCAATGAAATTTTCATTTTTTAGATCAGTTAATGAATTTCGGTTTGATCAAGTCCTGAGTATATAATTCATTGCTGAAAGAAGAACCTATGAAAACTACTCAGTACCATACCAGTTCTGTGTCAATCCCTCAGAAAGGCAATACTTGATTCTATTCATTAATTGGATGAAATTATATTTGCAAATGACCCTGTGTCAATCATTGTAAACTGTTATTCAAAAGCACAAGTTGCTAACAGATTGTTAGGCAATAAGTTGATGATGAAAATATAGATTCTTAACTATTATCTTGACATTGGTTATACAGGAAAGAGGCAATGGCCAGAAAACTGAAAGCTTTGTTGATGTTTTCAAGCAATTTGAGCACAAGAATTAGGTTCTCTGATCGATCGACTAAAACCTGACTCTGTTTATTAGGTTATATATTGTATCCCCTCAGAAATGGAACATTTGCATGTCCTCTAGTTATGAGAACCTACTCACTATATATAGTGGTATTTAATATTTCCTATTAGTTTATCTATTATCATTTATGTTCATGCACCATAAGAACTGACTATGTTCATTTCGGACTGATATGGTTACATTTATATTTGCACATAATCAATAGGAGGAAAACCTTCACGGTACAAATTAAAACTATAAAAAAATAATAATAAATAAGAAGAGAGATTGCAATGGCACATTACTAGCTTGCACAAAATAACATTTTAGGCGTCATCAAGTAATTCTCATGCATAAACTCGTAAACAGTACATAAGAGAACATGCATTATACTCCCAAAAGATTAACCACGTACATATTAAGAATGAATTGTTCCTTGAAGAAATTGAATCAAATTGGCCAGATAATCTAGTGCACTAATTAATAGTTCCTTGGGTTCCTCTCTACTTCTTTTTAATGAGAATAATCGTCATCAAACCTTCACAACCACTGTCAAGATTTTCAATAAAAAGAGAATAACCGACCTAACTAATGATGCTTAACTCGCACATTTGATCAGATACAAATACACCCTTTGTCCATATTCTTTTTGTCTTTTTCCATGAGACATGTAATTAGGCTCTTACTTTAAAACAGTTGAAAAATAAATATAACAAGACGTTACGGAAAATGGTGCCTAACCCTATATCACTGCGAAATACCAGTTCATACCAGTCCAGTCCTTGCTATCCAATTAAAATGCACCTGAATACCTGATCGAAAAGTATGTAAATTACCCCAGTACTGTCTTGAGTTCTCTATGACAAACTAAGGAACCAAGCTTCAAGACTCCTATTTCACATGCATACTCATTTTTGTATCACAGAAACAGAACTGAGAAAAATCTGAACTATCTTGTTACTTTTACCCCCCTGGATCTATTGATAGATCACTCCAGATGATCTCTTATATCTAGTGCAGCAGATATCACCAGCCTCATGGTTGAGCTACTCAATTCTTGGAAAACACGCACTAATACCTCTTTCGCCAAGTACAGTGGAGCCAGAAGATACAACAAGTAAAAGGCCAATGGATTGCTGCCGGCTCCAGCAATTATATCAAGTAGTACATGAGGTATCTCTATAATCCAAGGACATGGCACCAAATGTTTGGCAGGTTCTTCTGAACCACAGCATGCAAAGAAGCAGCCACAATTCCAACAGTATAAGGAAATCACATGTGACGAGGACTCCGAATCACCATTTTCGAAGCAGACTCCGTCGGCATAACCGGCAGGCAGAGGGGTCTAGCTAGCCACCATTTTATCCTGGCACATTCTGACATCATGGAGATCAGGCCATAATTATATAACACTGTTTCGTAAATGAGCAGTCAGTAGCCCAACCCCATAAAACATAAGGTGAAATACATTTAAACACATTAATTATAAGTTATAACAATTAGATAAGTCATCAATAAACATGACTGTGTTTCTTCAAAAGAAAAAGAATAAAATAAACAAACATCTATCGTATACAAAAGTTTACATATCGTAGAGTGGGCCCATAGCAGCAATCGTCGTTGATTGCTGATATAGAGGATAATGGATATTTTGTAAGCTATCGGTTCGTAGAGAGTCGAGTGTTCTACTGGTATTGTATTAAAAAAAAAAAAACAGATCTCAAATGTGGCATGCATTTTCTTAAACTGAAATATGCCTTCAGTATTTTAGTATATATAATTTAATTACAAGATAAGGTAGATTTATGATGGCTTTAAAACTGAAGTACAAAATATTACATATATACATATATACATATATATATAGTAGCTATACAAGTCCAAACAAATATATCAAGATCAATAGTTTAATTTGTTATTTTAGATACATCCAAAGGTTTTTTAGGTTAGATTCACAAATTTTATTCGTGAACTTAAACTCATATGGACTCCTGATTTCATTTATCTGCCTAAATACCAGAATAGGAAAAGATATCAGAAGTTATCTTGTGTGTTTCTTCAAACATAAAATAGAACGGCATATTGTCCATCAAAGAATATGTTTACAACATCATGACAACACTCAATCGTATCGATATTTTCATTGGGTTTTGGCTTAAGTTCTACTTAAATATCTCACTTTTATATTTATTTTATGTAAGAAAATGGTTATTGTTGTGCTTTTTATGTATTATTGTAGGAAACAGGATTGACGACGTTTTTACACCAAATGACTATATATGTATCTCACTTTAAATATCGTTGTTACGGACCATATCAGATATCCAGTGTCCGATATGGTCAGTATCCAGGAGTAGTATGCTTGAAATGACCAATTCGAACAATCTGCGCCGAATATGGTCTGTATCACCTTTGATACAGTCCGTATCAGAGGCGCCGGCCCTTTGCCAGTTCTGTGACAGTTGTCTTCAAATCAGATTACTTGGACTCCAATCATCTCTGAACGTCCCTTGAAGCCTATAAAAGACCACAAGAAAAAAGAGACAAAACAACTTTATATCTACTTCGAAAATACACTAAGTTAGAGAGTTAGAATAGATTTGGGCGTGCTTTAATTTGAGAGTATTAGAAGGGTATCTTCTATAATGGTTGTATCTTTCTGATCTCTCTTTGTTGGAATCATGCTTTTTTAAGGTTAAATTATGATTCTTAGTGTTTGACAACAAACCTTGTTGCTCATGAAGTTTTAATATAAGTTTATTTGATATTTGAAATTGTTTTTGTTCGCTTTGATTGTTTTTATTCGCTTTGATTGTTTTTGTGTATTATGTTCATCTTTACTTAAATTTTGTGTTAGATCTAGTCTGTGATGGTGATGGCCACACCTGTATGATTGAAATTATTAGATCAACCGAGTTATAATACGGAGAATAAAGATCATATATTAGTGGTGGAAACTGTAGCAGGAGATACCATTAGTTGAAACAATAAAAGTAGACATGAGACTCTCGAGGTTTGTAGACGAATATTGCAAACTCTTACATCACCATGAGGACACCCAATAAAATCAGAAAGTATAGGAAAAGAACGTAACAATGAAGTCTAGAAAATCTTTGGACTAATCATAGCACCCCTTGTATCTACTAAGACAAGCCTTAGCTAGACCACTTGTTAGATAAGACAATTATACCGCGAGAGCAGATAGTTGTTAAATTGAATTAGAAGCCTTCAAACTATATCTGAAAACCAAATACCGAGCATATTAAATTGGATATTGAGCAGCATTTGTAAGCCAAAACCCCTAGAAATTCACTCCATCATCTTATTTCTAATTACTTTACTTTAAATTTTCGCTAAATTTGAAGATCAAACAATAACTCTAAAATTCCAAATTCCATCTAGCCTTTCAAAATGTTAAGATTTGATCGTTCAAGATCGAAACACTAATTCCCTACGGATCAACGCCCCATTTGTACTACTTGATAGGATTATATAGCTTGTAATCCAAATCGTATATAAAATTAGATTATAATTTTTATTAGTGGTACATATTTCTGTCATCACATCATATCTAGAGGGAGGGCTCAAATCATTAAACCCTGCTGCTTCCATGGTACCTTCAGTATTATGCCTCAAGTTTAATTAAGATTTGATCCCTAAAAAAATTCATATATAATTATCACAGCAAAATCCTTAGATATGATCTATATAACATCTCTAGCTATGTCCCCATACAAAATAATAAGTATGACATGTTCAATTTTATTTTGATTGACATTGAGGGCTAGCATAAAGACATTAATGTGAAATTGTGAATACTTTAGCGTTGATTTTTTTGAAGTTAATAATTCCTATCTATTGATAACAATTTTTTTAAACGAATATTATGTACAGAAAAAAAAATAACAGGAATCTTATCTAATGATTTATATATTATGTTATTCAAGTTTTACAACATTTGTTTTCAAGTTTTTTGAAATAATAGTAAAAATATCATTTGCTTCTTCTTTCTCTCTTATTTTTAAGTTTGTTCTCTTTATCACTGATTTCATGAAACTCCATTTCACAAAACATTAAACCCTATTAGCTTCCATCTGGTGATCAGTAGAGTTGCATCCACAAAAGACAAGCTAAGCTAACCCGCAGATAACTTTAAGGTGCTAATGTAATTTTACAGTAACAACCTTCAAAAAATAATTCCAGTTACATCCATTGCAGAAAGCCAGACTAGCCGAGTATCATTTTTTCATATGTTATTGCAAAACTTCTCAAACACAGAAACGAGCATAGTTTTTCGCTGCGAAGGTAGAGAACCATGAAAAATCTTAAACACGGAAACAAAGATCACCGTGTAAATATTGACAATGGATGCAGTAGGAGTGTCAATGGTACTCTTTTAACCGTTTATCTTACACGTATCGTATTCGATAAGGCTGACATAAGTAAAGTTTTTTTATTGTTAGCTTATTATGAGTATTTTTTTTTTAGTTAGCTAAACGGGTAAGGGTACAAATAAATGTTATTTCGTATCCGTTACCTTAAAGGTAATTATATAAAATAAAATTATATGATAATTTTTGAGTAATAATTAGTTATGGTAAAATTTATTTGCGTGATATTTCACGTGATAATGTTTGAGCAATAACTGGTGATGTACTTTTGTTTTTTAGTGTATGTTTTTTTACTATACAAAATGTTAAACATACAAAGTTTATTTAGATGTTTTGTTATTTAGTTAAATAATTAAATTTGTCCGAAGAGATTCGTGTTTTCAAATTCTCTTGCTTTATAAAAAATGTTTTGTTATAGAAATTCTCTTGCTTTTTAAATTATCTTAATTATTATATTAGTATTATTTGTTATTTATTCGCTACTGTTTCGTTACCCAATAATTTTCATATGTATGAGAAGATCAATCTTAATAGGTAAGAATAGAATATAGATAAGGTTCATTCTTAATAAATATGAGTATGAAAATACTTTCACCCTATCCGTATTGTACAGATTGACACCTCTAGCTGGAGACTAGCCAAACTTCAAAACTCTCCAGTGGATAACCACAAGGCACATACGCATATTAACATTACTGTACCAAACACGAGAAACAAGAGGTGCTGGGCTGTTAGAAATGATACTGTACCAAACACTACCAATAAATTATAACAACACACAACTCGGAATTCACATCCTCTCCAATACCTGATAAGGGAATCTTTTACAATTACTAGATCTGAACCGTACTTTTTAACTTGGCACGAATCTCAAAGCCCAAAAATGGGGCCCCCTACAGTGACCCGAATCTCAAGCCGGTTGAGATTTAATCTCAAACCGTAAATTAAGTAATCCTCTGCAATAATGGTGCAATACCTGAGAGGATACGGGTTCCACAACTCGAGGGTGCTGGACTGTTACATGAAACGCAAGAGGCAACGAACTTATAAAATTAGGCCAGCACTGCAATGATCCTTGAAATACGAGAAACAAGAGGTGATCCATTTTAGGCTGTTGAATAAAAGCCAGAGGCAGACCTAAGTTGGGCCAAGTTGGGCCAGCAGTACTATAATGGGTCCTTGAAATAGATACAGAAAGTGAACCATTCTAATGCAGCCTTTGCCACTAACTTTCGAACAGAAAAAAAAATGATTTCATCAAAGAATAAAACAATTAAAGCTAAATAGGATTAAAACTCCTCGTATATTAGAAAAAGTATACCACTGTTAAGCTTGAGAAAGGTGATTAAAAATGTCCTGCTATATAATCACACTCACTCTCAGTTAAAATACGGGAAAAGAAAGCCGAGTAAACGCAACAGAATTTTACTCAAAGAAGAAAAAAAAAATATGACAAGCAATAAGACACATTTCTAACACACATTCACTGTTACTAATTGATCCTGCATGCACATCCCATAACAACTTCCGCTAAAGGAATGCAGAAGGATTATTAGAAGAAAACTTCAATCTTCATCTTTCTCCGGAGGGGGTCTGCAAGGGAGAAGCATTTTCTTCAAAAAAGGGAAAAGAAAAACAAAAACACATTAGCAGCTGAGTATTATAAATGACCCTTCACAACAGGAACTACAAGAAATAATTCAAGGACAAAATATTCAATCCATTTTGTCACTTTTTATTTCCCTACTCTTAGTCAACTATGTTTTCTAGAACCGGTTAAAATAAGTATGTTAGTTCAATGGTTGTAATTCATACAACTTCATAATATTATAATCAAGAGAACTAAGTTGCGCGAACTATTGATTGGCAAATTAGTGACGTTAGAGAAGCTTGTATAAAAACCTATAACAAAGACATCTTATTCACATGGCTAGTAAGGCCACAAACTTCAAATATAAATGCAATGGCCTCAGCTGGACGTGCTCTCACTTCTTTAGTTAAATCCTGAGGCACGAGTGTGCTAATTGCAATGGCCCGATATGTGTCTAGCCTAAAACACAAACATGGGATAAATTGATGCACCTGCCCCTTAGACTAAAAGACAAAAAGAATATTGATTGAATTTTGAAGAACTCCTGACCCAAGTTCACTGACCAAAGTTTGGTTCCAATATTGACACCCCCTCTTGCTTAAACCTAAACCCTGACCACAAAGTTTGGCTACAATGAAACCATCTTATCCAGACCCAGAACCCTCATCCTTGTACAGTCCAAACACCTTTGCATAGTCAAACCCTGGAATATGAGCTGCGCTTATAGGGACAATTCAGCTGCAGCTCACAACTCCAACCAGCACTCTTCCTTCACTTTATCACTCCAAATTAGAGAGCAAAAGGGTTTCACCTTACAAACCAACTCTAATTTTTGAGGACAACTCAATTTTGCAGGATTTCACTAAGAAATAATTATGTCAATTATGGAGCACAAGTCAAATAAACAATGGTTATGAACATAACTGACAGTTATGTCAACAACGGCAGGATAGTAATTAAGATGATCAGAAATGTTGCAATGTTATGTGAGATGCTAAGGGTCAGAAGCAAAAGTACAAGCCAGCAAATGCTTTAATTAAATAAACTGCAATATGCAAGACGGAAATAAGAAGTCCAGAAATTATTTTGATGGACTACATATCATTTCAGATGCATTAACATAATAAAGGAAGCAAGAGGAGAAAATAACCTATCCCACATGGACTGGACGGGACTGATTGAGAGACGGGGGTGTCAGACGTAGTTTTGGGGACTTCAGTGTAAGAGGTGTCAGGCATATTGTCATGGTATGGCCCGGTTTCAGACACACTGTTTGGATCAGCAACTACTTGTGTGGTTTCATACAATTCTTGCAGAGTTCTGACCTTCCTCACTAGTGTATCAGGATAAAAATCGTCATTCATGATAGGTAAGTATTGTTAAAAACAGGTATGATGCTGGGACATAGTTTAATTTTTTTCATTTATGTAGGTGACTTATAGCTTAACTGTGGGTGGCTAAAATGTGATCCTCAACTTATATGGAGAGAATGAACAATGCCAATATAGAAAGCAAAAGGGGAAAATAACCCATTCCAGAAGGACTGGACGGAACTGATTGAGAGACGGAGGTGTCAAATACACTGTTTGGATCACTACACTCTTCCGGGTCAGCCAGCACTTCTTCAGCTGTAGTTCACAACTCCAGTCAGCACAGTGTTTCTTCATTATCACTCAAAATTAGTGAGAAAAGGGTTTCATCTTGTAAACCAACTCAAATGTTCACGAGAATTTTTGTGGACCACTCGATTTTGCAGAATTTCACTAGACTTAATCTTGTCCATAACATACACCAAAAGTTAAATAAACAAATAGCTATGAAGATAACTGACAATTGTGTCCATGTTTTTTGGATGATTAATTTAAGAGGATTGGAAATGTTGCAGTGTTATCTGAAATGCTCAGGATCTGAACAAAGCTCAAGCCAGCTAATGCTTTAATTGAATAAACTGCAACATGCAAAATAGAAATGAGAAAGTCTACAATTTCCAGGAACTTTTGATGGACTAAATATGATTTTAGATAACATAGAAAGCAAAAGGGCTAAATAACCTATCTGGCATGGACTGGATTGGACTGATTGAGATATAGGAGGAGTGTTAGACACAGTGTTTGCGGTGTCACTTATATTGTCACGGTATGGCTCATTGTCAGACACAATTCTAGTGGTGTCAGTGTCAGAGTCATCACCACCAGAGGTGCCAGTGTCAGAGTCGTCAGGCATATAGTAATGGCTTATCCTGGTCAGCTTCTGTTGTAGATCATCAATAAGAAGTGTCAAACACACATGCTGTTGGATTAAAAATCAGATCCCGACAAAGTATCGTCCATTAACCATAATCTTATGGAGTCTTCAGGTAAACATCAATGTTTATGAAGGACGCAGCAGGTACAAAGTTATACAACTAAAACCCAAATTTTCACTATTTTTGCCCCTACTTCTCAAAGAAAAATCAATACACTTATACCATTGTTAACTTGAGACCAAAAAAAAGGGTCAAGGAGTGGAGCTGATATGGTAATAACTCATTCTGTCATCTTGTCAAGACTACTTTTGTACTGGCTCAGAGAATACATGAAAGATACAATAAATAACCCCTACGTTTTTATGCAAATAACAATTAAGTATAGTAGGTTGAGTGATACATGTCGCGGGCTATAGTAGAGCTATTGAGATGCCAGTGTTTTCAAGCATTAAACACAACACTACACCAAATAATAGGATATTGAAGTTATTTACCACAATAGTGGTATAGCAGACCACTATCGCGGATAGCATTTAACAGTTCTTGTTGCCCGATAACTGACTTGTGGTCTCAGGGATGACTCTTGATCAGCTATGAATCTGCTTTCGGAAACAAAATGTGGACCCACCAGGGATGACTCTCCATCTACTGATGCTATTCTTAAATGAATTGTCAAGCATTCAATGTGGTCTATTTTCTTTACTGACATTGTGGTCAGCAACTGAGCTAAGTTACAATTTAAATTAGAAATGTGGAAGATGCAAGCTAGTATACTTCTGCTCTTAATTTCTTCACTTCACAGGTACACTAGGGGTGACACAAGCATTCAATTTAAAAACTTGTATACTTGAGCATGGAGTGGGTTGGAAAATTGAGCCAAATATTATCAGTTACCAATACCAATAGGTACAGATTTTTGCACAACTTCTAGCTAGCAGACGCTTTTTAGCTGGCATGTACTTTCAAATATCTAAAGTTTCCAGGATTTAGAAAAAAGAAAAATAAAGAGCTTGTATAATTCATAGATTAAATGAATACTACGTGCTATCCCAAAGAGAAGAACAAAAAAAAAATAGTTGAGATTAGCACACCTGCATGAAGTTGTACCGTTCTCTTCCAATGGATTCATTCTCAGAAATACCTATATAAGCCAGCATATAATGACGACCCATGTACGATGCATACAAATCCCGACTGATGTCAGCCGCCAATTTACTGCATTAAAGAAAGTATTTTCATTTAGATTTGTTAAAATAAAGGTGTTGTGCAAATTAGTAAATGACTCAATATTTACTGTTTTGCCAAAGAACAGGGAGGCCGAGAGCATGTCACATTTTGCAATCACACACCATGACTTGATTATTATTCTTTTTCCCTTTGTCTTCTAATAACATTTGGAAAGCCGCGTTAATCAAGCACAGAAAAATCAGTTAGTTGTTCCAACCTGTTTATTTAGCCAAATTTAGTCTCTCCATTATTAGTCCACATGAAAATAAAACCCATTAAAATTGCTTCATTTTATTGCACTTGAAGGGCTTATAGCACTAGATATAATGGGCCAAAGTAGTCAAATTTATGAAATATTTACAGTTTATCATAACAGTAATGTAATTACTGAGATTTTGTTACAATTATCTTGAACTATCTTTGTTGCTACAAACATTAGATATGTTTGTTCTGTAGGTAGGTATAATAGAATATTGGGTCAATTTGCACAATAAAAAAACCCTCAAGTAAATTCAAAAGTTTAAAAGTCAATGAAGAAAGAAGTCTCACAATCGACCCTGGTCAGCATGACCAGTCCCGACATACCTCGCTTGGAGATGCTCAAGCTGGGAGTTTATGTTAAGCCTGTCACTGGCCTAAGCAGTTTTCAAAAGTGAAGTATAATCAGATAATAGACTATACAGGCAAAATGACTGGTTCTGCACTAAACAGTCACATTAGACAAAAATAAAGAAATTTGAGTCGATGCTTAGTTATAAAAGGCACAATGAATGGTACTTGACCTGGTCTATTTGGCAATTTTGCCAGTACCACAATTTGAAGGTCTTGTTGTCCAAGATTTAATCTTTACAGACTTATATAAAATTCAATTGAGTCATAGACCATATGCTGTATAAAACTAGGAAATTGGAAATACAAATGAACCATACCAATTGATCATAATAAAATTCAATAGGGAAATACAGAATAATAAAGATAATTTCTATCATGTAAATCGTATGCGGATTAACCAAAATTTTGTCAATTGGGTGATCAGGAACAATTACAAATTAATCAATATGTGGGGTTTAGTACAAAACTTGCAAAAATTAATCAAGAATTTGTCAGAGGCGACGTAGAAACAGTTTGGGCAAAACAAAAAAAAATCATGCAACAAATAAATCGAGATTTTGGGAAAATTCAAAAGAAACCTGGATCGATTCCAATAATATTGGACTATAGAAGATAAAAAAAATAACCAAAGAAAATGGTAAAGAAATTTGGCGGTAATCTTTCAGTAGAGCGAATAAACCTTATTGCCATGTTATTAATCTCCGTAACGATCCTGACAAAACCAAGAAAATACAAACCTGCATCTTTCAGAATCAATTGAATTCTTCCTTCGACTCCGATTAGGTTTTTACTTAACAAGCACCAAGGAAGAAACCGAATAACTAAAATTGTAAAGATCAGTTGTCGAGCTTTCGCGCACGCTCGATCCACAAATAGACGATGTACGATGGGCTATTGTCGTTGGCAAATGGGCTCAGTTCTTTCATTAAGGTACCTCAATCATTTCACCTAAGGTACCTCAATCAATTGTTTTTCTTTTTGAATCCCATCCGTTCATTGTATGCTTTTAAAAGTATCTCATACTTAAAGATTGGTCCAAATTCTGATCGGACGGTTCTAACTAAAATTCAAACAGTGCATTACCTTGGAGAATCCGGACTTCGGTATATACCGACTGGTCCGAGTCCATATAGCTCCATATTCCCAGGTATCGTAGAAGATTTACCTCATTTTACGGTTTGAGATTACTCTCAGATGCTTTGGGATTCGGACCAGCGAGGGGGCAGTATTAATGGGCTTTATGATTCGTGCAAAGTTAAAAAAGAATGGTCCGGGTCTGACACGGAATGAGCTCCGCGAATAATCTTTGGAATGAATATCTGGGCCGAAAGGCAATTTAAAATTTTGATTTTCCAAAGTAACAAGGATAGGGTTTCATCTTGCATTAATTAAGAAGCGTTAATTCCGTATAGCTGAAATTAAAGTTTCTGAAAGAAGAAAAAAAGTTTTAAAGAAGTGAAATTAACGTTTATCAAATTATCTCATTTTTATGGACATGATATATGAATAAAATTACGTGCTTATAACGTGAATAGAACATTTTTAAGTGATTTTCTTATTTAAGAGCAGCAATCACAAAAAAAAGGGGTAGCGTGCTTATTCATGCATCTCTCATTTTTTTTCTAAGAAAAAACTTTAACACATGCACCTCTCTTTTCAGTCGTCCTGAAATCAACAACAAAAATTATTATACTACTAAACCAATTATAAATTTCGGCCAATAAGGATATTAAATAGTTTAATGGCTTGACATCTAATCTTTACTAAAAAAATTTGGTCACTCAATAAAAAGTTTATCATTATTCCCGTAATAAGTTTTATTATTATTATTTTTTTACGAAACTATCTCTAGAGTTCTATTTTAATATTATAGTATAAAGTGTAGGTTCGTATATGCAAAAGAAGTAAAATAAAAATATAAATTAGTAACATATGAGCTAATTATTATTTTTTATCATGTCCATATTAGCTGATTGGTAGGTCACGTGGTTTTCTTTCGGGTTAATATAGATGTACTGAAAATTAGTAGTGAAAGACTTGAAACTTGCATAGACTGATGAGACCTCGCTTATAGATGAGGGTAGATTAGCTAACCATGTTTGATGAGTACGTGGCATCCAGATCCGAAGCCAGCATCACATTGTTAGAGTTTGTTTCATACTTGAATGATATTGCTGGAAACTATAAAGTGTTCGCATTGATTGAATCTCTATTCAAAACTGTTCACACTAGCATGACGATGCTGGCAACTGTGAAGTTTTGAATAAAAGCTGAAGTTGGTGACAAATAGCATCTAATTAATTAAGACGATGCTGGCAACTAAGAAGTTTTGAATAAAAGTTGAATTAGAATCAAAGACTTTTCGCGAGGATAAAAAGTGACTTTTCGCGACAGAATATCGTCAAAAACGTGTTTTTTCTATTTGTGACGGTACTTTTTGCGAGAGAGTACCGTCATCATTGCGTTTTTTCTCTCGCGAAAAGTGCCTACTTTGTTGTTGTATAAGACGATGGTCAGAGGAACTGTCATGAGAGATAGTCACCTGAGTATATAGTGAGAATATCACGGTGCCCAAATATTAAAATCCATAGTCTGTTTAGAAAAAGAAAAGATCAAGAAGGAAAAGTAGATAACAAAAGAGAGGTAGAAATATACTACCAACAACAGCAACATTAACAAAAAGAAGAAGAACAAGAACAAAAAAACATCAACAACAACAACAAAAACCACCAAAGAGCCAAAACGGAGGAGCAACGACCAAATTTGAAACCTAACGTAGCTTTTCTACTCGTTCTTCCAATTGCTGAAGTGGAGGAAAAAAATTCGAACCCTAAGCAGAAATGTCTACTTACAAGATGGCAGATAAAAAAAATATAAAAGTGGGGCGTCGAAAGAAAAAGTCAGTGGGAACAACAGAATCGGGCGACTCTCCTACCAATCTGAACTCATTTTTTTCATGACATAAGTACTAAGTTTTTGTCACTCAATAAAATATATCATTTTTCACTTAAGATGACATTTATTACTTAAGAAAATAACAAATTGTGCTGCTTAATATAATAATTAATAGCTTTTGTTATAAAAAATTTGAGATTAGTTTATTCCGAAAAAATAAGTATAAAATTAGATGAAAAGGGACAAAGAAATAGGGATCTCATTGACATTTTTTTTATTTGTTTATCTGACCTATATCGTATCAGAAAAGGCGAATAATGATACGATTTTTTTTTCGCTAGTTTGTTAGGTATGGGTAAGAGTACCGATTTTTTTTTGTTATCTTATCCATTATTCTATAAGATAATTTTTAATATATATATATATATATATATATATATATATATATATATAGAGTTAGGCTGGGGTGCTATGGATAGCATAGTGGCCCCCCGTGCTACGGCTCAATATTCAAGTTTTCAAAATCCAAACGGTCGATCCGAACCGTTCATCTTATTCTCCATATTAATATCTGCTTGGAGACCAAATTTTATAATTTTCTGAATTTTTTTACTATTTATTAAGCCACTTTGAAAATCGCTAATCCAACGGTTTTACTGTTTTGTGCAGCCACCGTTGGATCAACAATTTTGTAAAATACTTAATAAATAGTAAAAAAATTCAGAAAAATGTAAAATTTGGTCTCCAAGCAGATATTAATATGGAGAATAAGATGAATGGTTCGGATCGACCGTTTGGATTTTGAAAACTCGAATATTGAGTCGTAGCATAGAGACCTCTATGCTATCCATAGCACCCCAGCCTAACTCTATATATATATATATATATATATATATATATAGAGGTAGGCTAATAAACAATCGATTGTTCCTAGCCACCCGTGCAACCAAGTCGTTTTTTAATTTTTAAAGTCCAAATGATCGATCCAAACCGTTAGATGTGATCTCAATATTAAAATGTGGTACGAGACCAAATTTTACATTTTTTGGAATTTTTTTACTATTTATTAAGCCACTTTGAAAATCGCTGATCCAACGGTGGCTTAACCAAATAGTAAAATCAGAAGCTACCGTTGGATCAGCGATTTTCAAAGTGGCTTAATAAATAGTAAAAAAATTTCAAAAAATGTAAAATTTGGTCTCGTAGCACATTTTAATATGGAGATCACATCTAACGGTTTTGATCGATCATTTAGACTTTAAAAATCGGAAAATGACTTGGTTGCACGGGAGGCTAGGAACAATCGATTGTTTATTAGCCTACCTCTATATATATATACTAGTAATCGTGCCCGTGCACAGCAACGGGACATTATAAAAAAAACAAAAAACATATTTTGTATTAAAAAAACATTTTAATAAAAAAGTGTTATAATTGATTTAGATGGATGTAGAATTTCTTACAACACAAATGAAAATTATATACTAAATTCGAAGTTGAATAGGAACTTATAATTATTTAATTTCTTCATTCATGATGGAAAACAAATATTCTTATTTACTTGATGATGTCTTAGGAATATAATTTTCCTTACCATTTACAACAAGAAAACAAATACAAAATCATTTGAGATCTACAACAACATATCAAATATAATATGAAAAAAAATATTGAAGTATCATTGTCTGTGTGATCCTCTTCGATGTAATCCAACATTTTCATAAATGAACAAATAAAATATGAAAAATAGATATCATATTGAAATGAAAATCTCAAATCATTTGATAATTCAATGTCGTTTGATAATCCCAATTACAGTGAAAACAGTGAGGAATCTTTTAGTAGAGAATTTATATGATTTTGTATTTTTAATTATCTTGAACCATCTCTAAGAATAATTTGATGCTTTGATGATTCTTTATTTCTGGCTCTACATTTAGAGACATTTGGATTCATAAAAAGCCCAAACCGACTCTAGGTCAATACTGCTGATAATTTATAGCAGAAAGATTAATTTGGCAATAATAAAAGAAAAGGAAAGATTAATGTTTTGCCTTAAAGATTGAAAAAAAATATATGAAAAACAAATTGCATGCCTGTCCCTTAAAGTGATTATAAAAACATCTTAATTAACAAATGCACAAGTTACATCACAGTTGGTAAAACACATAAATCATAATCAACCAGTGCATATTGAAATTGCTCAAGTCATTTTGCAGTGGGTTAGGATGATCATTTACAACGCCAGATTTTAAGTGAGGTAGAAAAACACCGACAAAGGAATCAAATAATGCTATGTTATAGAATTTGTACGTATCCGACAACA
The DNA here is from genome assembly GCF_964058835.1 of Carex rostrata. Taxonomy (NCBI): domain Eukaryota; kingdom Viridiplantae; phylum Streptophyta; class Magnoliopsida; order Poales; family Cyperaceae; genus Carex; species Carex rostrata. The sequence continues at coordinate 9,961,433 of NC_135926.1, forward strand.
CAAACTTTTTGTGAGATGCTTTTATCAGCTCACAATTTTTTAGGCTTAAGTAGACTTCATATGGCAAATTCATAGACAAAAAAAAATCCCAAGGATGCTGCCAAAAATAGAAAAGTCTGTTGCTGTGCGTAGAGGGCCTCCTTTTGAATTCTGGGACAAATTGCCCTGTAGCTTATACGGATTCAGAAAACAAAACAAAAAAAGTAGTTGTCGCGACTTCTTACAACTAATCAACATCAGTTAGTGATTCCCATTTAATGACCAAGTCTATTTCGCAGCATAAGTAATGATTTCCTAATTATCAAAATACATTTTTTTTTCAAGTTTTATTCTCACAGTTCCTTATCTACCACGCTGCATAAACCCACGATATATATTTTTGAACTACTACTTCCCTAATTGGTGCAATATATTTTCCAATTATTACTTTGCCTGTCTCAACAAATTGTGGACACAAATATTCCTTGTGAAGCTTCGTGGCAATATATTCGGCAACTACAATGCAAATAATATGCTTAAAAGGCAAATAAAGAGCATATGCTTGCCTGTCTCAACAAGCTCTCCAACAAACAATTTAGCAATTCCTGACACCACAATATTGGTTGGTACCGATATCTTTTGAGTCCCCATTATGTTTGACAAAAGCTGCGGAAACACATCCATACAGAAAACAAGAAACAAAGCATAAGAGAGCAATATTATAATCTCATCTTACCAAGTGAAATTCAAAAGATAACTTTTGAGGTTTACCTAACTTCCAAAAAATTTAGAAGCAGTGTACCTAAATGATCTTGGTAAATGATAGATTACTATCTACAAGGAAATATTTCAACTGCACTAATCATGAGTTGTTCTGGCACCGCAGTTGCAATAGAGTGTTACATGCATTCAAGTGCTCAATAATCAATGATCATGGGTTATTCTAAATGTTCGTTAATTTTGATTTAAAAGCTCTTGGACCTTCGCAATGAAGTGTGCTGCATATATTTTTAACATTTTCATGTTACTGCTTTTGAAAGAAGGGTCACCAGCCTTGTGAGTTAGAGGCAAAATCAATAGCTTCTAGTTGAAGTTAGATGCTTGATTAATTTACTTAGGTAGAACCAAGGTAGATTATTACAATACCGGTTCATATTAGACTTCTGAAATCCAGACCTTCGAAATGACTCATACCGGTTCATCTGTTGCTCAGAAAACTGGAATAAAATTGCCCTAAGAAATCAAATAACATTAACAAACTGATTTTTGAGAAATGTAGCTTATGACACTTCATACAAATGCTTAATTTCATCCATTTTTAATTGTCAGAGCTTTCCAAAATAACTCTTAGGAAACTACAAGATGATGTTGGTATAAGCTCTGTCTTGGTGTTGGTTGAAATTTAATGTCAGTAAAATAACTCATTGCAACATATTCTAATGAATTAATCTCCTTGGATCATCCATACTTCCACAATGTCTAGGTCAGCACGTAAAATAAAATTCAGGGACAAAACAATTTACTAACAATTCTCTTATGCCAGGAATTTGAACAACTAACCACAGTCAACAACGCCTCTATGTCAATCACCTAAGTTCTAATTTGTCAACTTCTATCGTCTTCATTCAACATGATCAATACGACAATACCTAGTTGCACCTTAATGATCAAGTCCAAGCCAAAACACACTATCCATATGATCATCTCAAAATTTATAACATCAAAAGGCTTGTCAAATTGGGTGAAATAAACTGCTTTCACCTATTATCGCACTGGCATTAAAAAAATAAGGCTGAGTTGCAATGAAACAAATTCGGAATATAAGGCTGAGTTGTAATTAAACAAAAGGGGTACTGTCTGATCTAGCGTTGCAGACTAATGCACAAGTTACATCACAGTTGCAGAAAAGCCCCTGGAAAGTTGCAGACTAATGCAGAATTGTGCAGAATTCTGAAAATTTACAAAATGCCCTTGAAAAAACCAAAATTTTCCAGTTTCACCCCTAATCCTTGGGGTCAATTATCATGGAAGGAATTACCTTGTAGAGAAAATAAAAGATCCATGTTAAGACAGCAGCTGATTTTTCATGACCTGCCATAAACACACAAAATCATCTCTCAGTTGTTTGCTAGAAACCCTACAAATGAATGTAACGGCTCCACTCAAGTCCATAATTCAGAAAAAGAGCAGGGATTACCGTCCTTGAAGATTGTCTTTGCCTCTGATCCTCCTCATCGAGCAAGATATAATTTCATTTGCACCCTCCATTACTATGAAATTATGAGCATCTACCACGGGGGAACTTGAAGATACTGATACCGGTAAACATCATATCAGACATGCTTTATGCAAACTGTGAAACTAATAATTATAAGGTGCAGTTGAACTTAAACGTAGGAGCCCCAGTAGAATAAGAAACAAAAAAAAATTTAACTTCAAAGAATATATAATTTCTTCTTAGAACAAAAGACAATTTTCAGTGAGGTCAAATTAAGTTTTTGGAAGTTTTCCTTGATCTTTACATTTCAGAACCATAACAGCATTGTCAGGTAGTGTCAGTTCAATCAATTTGACCAACAATTTTGTATGAAACTGGAGGGAGTCCAGGACAGATTAAAAGAATAACCGAACAATCAAAGAATGAAAAAAGGAATCAAACCTTTTCAGCACAGATTGACGATCAGGGCCTTTTGACGATCGAAGACAAGGCGCCGTATGTGTTCGAGAAGAAAGAGCATGGCTTGGAGCACATGTATTCACACAAACCTCTTTCACGTGTATGCATACATGTGTTGCTCCACCTGCATGAAAAACAAATAAGAAATTTAATTAAGATCAGAAATGTGCCAGTATTTGGTTGGAATTGTTCCAGTGTCTTCAAACCATAACAGAATCTAAACCATAAGGTTTCTTGAATTATTCTTAAAAATCAAGTGCATGAGCACTCGGTACCACTGTACCAGAAATAAATTGATTAAAATAAAACGAAAAATACATGACACATGGTTCTTTCCAAAATTTGAAAAAGAAACAAAGTATAAAATGAAGCTGTAGTTTACCTTTGCTGCATAGGAGGGATGTCTTCCTTCTCCTCAACACGCACCTTGATGCGGTCAATGGTGTCAATGGGCTCAATGTCGATCTAACTTTTTTTAACAAATGAGAGTTTTGACCTTGATCATGGTACCGCCCCTGAGACAGAGCACCAACGGTCCTTCTTCCCCTTCTCTCTCCATCTCTCTCTCTCTATATCTAGAGTCGCAGTGCAGACGGTGGGAGTCGCAGTCCTTCTTTCTTTTCTCTCTCTATTTCTAGGATTTTTTTCTTTTTTGGAAGGGATCGGGAAGGGAGGGGTGGGATCGGGGAGGGAGGCGCACCCAGCGAAACTTTTTTACAGATCTTAGAATCGAAATGATCTGCAGTATGGCATTACGTGTAGCGGATAAATATTTAACTAAATATAGACTTCTACACATAACAAAAAAAAATTAATAAAAAAAAGATAAGTTATGTGATTGAAGGCTGATATTCAATCCGAAAATTCAACTTTTAATCACAACCCTTGCAGGATCTAGACATTAAGCTCCTTAATAAGGTAGGGAGATATATATATATATATATATATATAGAGAGAGAGAGAGAGAGAGAGAGAGAGAGATGGACTACGGTGAGTTGCGAAGTAAAGCGACTATTTTACTTCCCGCTCATATTTTGCGATTTGAAAAACCAAACGACCGATCTAAACTGCTCAACATGATCTCCATATTGAAATATGCTTGGAGACAAAATTTTACATTTTTTGAAATTTTTTTTACTATTTATTAAGCAATTTTGAAAATCGCTAATCCGATGGTCCAGAAATTTTTACTATTTTTTACTGTTCACAGCAAAACAACAGTTTTCAAAATTGCTTAATAAATATTAAAAATAAAATAAAAAATGTAAAATTTGGTCTCCAAGCACATTTCAATATGGAGATCATATCTAACAGTTAGGATCGGTCGTTTGGGCTTTCAAAATGAAAATACGACGTGAAGTAGAAACGCGTTTTACTTCGTAACTCACCGTAGTATCTCTCTCTCTCTCTCTAAGATATAAGTGGTAGTTCCTGAGCTTTGATGCTACCAATTCGTTTTTCAATTTTCAAAGTTCAAAACGTCGATCCGAACCGTTCAAGTCAATCTCTATATTAAAATATGCTTGGAGACCAAATTTTATATTTTTCTGAATTTTTTTACTATTTATTAAGCCACTTTGAAAATCGCTGATCCAACGGTGGCTTCTAATTTTACTATTTTGTTAAGCCACTTTTGGTCTCCAAGCATATTTCAATGCATGGAGGGGTTTGTGCATTGGACCATAAATCTAAAATTCAAAATCCAAATGGCCGATCCAAACCGTTCATCTTGTTCTCCATATTAATATGTGCTTAGAGACCAAATTTTACATTTTTCTGAATTTTTTTACTATTTATTAAGTATTTTACAAAATTGTTGATCCAACGGTGGCTGCTGATTTTACTGTTTTGTTAAGCCAGCGTTGGATCAACAATTTTGTAAAATACTTAATAAATAGTAAAAAAATTCAGAAAAATGTAAAATTTGGTCTCCAAGCACGTATTAATATGGAGAATAAGATGAACGGTTCGGATCGACCGTTTGGATTTTGAAATTTCAAATTTGGACCGTGTGTATTTCAGCCCATATGCTATCGAAAGCACATTAGCCTATCTATCTATCTATATATATATATATATATATATATATATATATATAGAGTACGGCTAACGCGCTTCCTCTAGCATATGGGCCGAAATGCTTCTGGTGAAAAGTTGAAATTTCAAAATTCAAAAAGTCGATCTGAACCGTTCATCTTCTTCTCCATATTAATATCTGCTTGGAGACCAAATTTTACATTTTTCTGAAATTTTTTACTATTTATTAAGCCATTTTGAAAATCGCTGATCCAACGGTAGCTTCTGATTTTTACTGTTTGGTAAGCCACCGTTGGATCAGTGATTTTCAAAATGGCTTAATAAATAGTAAAAAATTTTAGAAAAATGTAAAATTTGGTCTCCAAGCAGATATTAATATGGAGAAGAAGATGAACGGTTCAGATCGACTTTTTGGATTTTGAAATTTCAACTTTTCACCAGAAGCATTTCGGCCCATATGCTAGAGGAAGCGCGTTAGCCGTACTCTATATATATATATATATATATATATATATATATATATATATATATATATATATATATTTGTATGAAGATAATACATGATACAATAAACTTTTATATTTTACTCAATTTTTGTAATACAAATTAGTTGTATTTATTATTATTTTTTCATTTTTTTTCTTGTTTTAAAAAATATTTTATTAAAAACACAAATTAAGATGTCATTGATACTTTATTATCTGTTTATCCGACTCGTACTTTATTCAAAAAATGAATAAGAGTAAGATTTTTTTATTATCATAATAAATATGAGTATAAAAATACTTTTACATAGTCCGCATCGTAGCCATTGACACTCTTATAAATAAGATATTTTATTTATTACTATTATTTTTTTTTTTTTTTTTTTTTTTGCTTAAAGTATGAGATGAACCTAGCTAAAACAAGTTGAGAACTAGATACGGACAAAAACTACAGGTGAGAGCCCACGGTTTGGTGCAGATTGGTTTCTTATCCTTTAATGCCGAATATAGAAAAATTTGGAGAAATCAGAATGTATATCTAGGCTTGCTAAATGACCAAGAGGCCCATGAGCAAACGGGCTGGCATATCTGCTTATCCATAGCCCAGTTAGCAAGCAACCTTTTTTTTTTTTTATCCAAGTTAGCAAGCAAATTTAGACACATGCTGCCCAATGTTCAGTGATGAATTAAGAGTGAGTCTATGGCACTATGCATATTACAATTTGGTCTGTAATACGGCTTAATATTCGACTTTTTAAAATTCTAATGGTCGATCCGAACTGTTCATATTGTTCTTCATATTAATATATGTTTGGAGACCAAATTTTACATTTTTTGAAAAAAATTTACTATTTTTTTTAGATTTATTGAAAATCACTGTTTTTGGATGTCCAGAATTTTCAGATCAAGTGATTTTCTAAATATCTAAAAAAATAATAAAAAAATTTCAAAAAATGTAAAATTTGGTCTCCAAACACATATTAATATGGAGAATAAGATGAAAGGTTCGGATTGACCATTATGATTTTGAAAAGTCAAATATTGAACTGTATTACGGACCAACCCGTAATATGCATAGTATCATAGACTCACTCATGAATTAATTCGTTGATGATTGATGTCTCGTTTGTCGTGAGCGAATGATTTCTCTGCAAAGGGGTCGGAGTTGTCATTTTTTTTTTTTCTGAAAACTTTGACAACTCAAGATATAAAGTAGATTTAAATCACACCACAGAGTTCTTAACTTTGACAGCTCAAGATATAAATTAGATTTAAATCACCACAGAGTTCTCATAGTCTCAGGTGGATCCAAATCTGCTCTTTTTTCTTTTTTTTTCTTTTTTTGATAAAAAGAGCATCATCATTTTTTATATAGATGAACTATGTACTTGTATAGATGAATCAAGTGTTTATATATATAAGATTTAGGCTCTTCAATGATTTCAATGGACTCCACTTTTTTTTTGTATAGCATTCTCCATTCTTTATTGTTTTTGAAAAGAGAGATAAAGATAAAAGGAGAAGAGAAGAATCCTCCTATTTTTTATTTCAAAAATAGAAACATATTTAAATTTGTCCCTGAATCTTCTTTGCTCAACAGTACTGTAGCCATAGGGAGCCATCATGTTTAAATTCTCTCTTAAATCAATTATGTTTCCCTCTATTTCTCAGGCGATCTGGCTCTGCTTTCAGCAATTAAAGAAGGTGATATGTGAGAATTTTTTATCCGTAAAAATTAATAAAATAAGAGATACGGAAATAGAAAGAGTATTTGATTTGCAACATTAATAGAAATATCAGGATCAACGGTTCCGATATGTTTGGTTTATGACTTTATTTTGAATGCCTCGTGAAAACTCAATTCGTAAAAAAAACTGTAAAGAGTATGCTGCAGTGTTCAATTTTTTGTTGTTCAATCCTGTACAATCTTGAATATATATTTTTAGATTTGATCACAATAATTATCTAGATTTTAATAGCCTCGAGCTAAATATTAAGAGATATTAGTTAATTGTTAAAGCTATCAACATATATTTATTAACGGAGTAATTCAAAGTTTGTAATAAAACAAGTAATTATGTATTTTGATTAATATAATAATCGACAAATATGTACTTGACATATCAAAATTCAAAAGCATGTTAATATCGGATAATAATGTATATTTCTTTGCAGGTAGAATTAATAGATATGTTATTTTATTTACTAATTAGATATAGCAGAGCATAATAATTAGCTAGATATTGTTGATGTTTGATTAACCATAACAAAAGTGAAAATAATCAAAGATTTGAGACACTAAACATTTCAAATTTGAAATTAATCTTGTGACCATTTTATCCTGATTTTGTGGTGATTTAAAGTACTATGGTCTATGCTATGACCGCTAATAACAAAAAAATATTGTCGTAATCATCAAAGAATAGTTCATGATACATGAATCTATCGCAATCATCATTAAAAGTTCTTGTCTGTACACTTGCACACATTGACTGATTGACAACATTGATTCAAAAAAACAAAAAGACTGATTGACAACTATAATGTATAGAATTTGTTGGCGGCATCATAATAACATTGATCCAAATATATAGTAGAACAGGAGTTGCAAGATCAAACAAATTAGTCTTATTTATATTTTATAACAGTGTTCTAAATAACGCTATGCGGTCGTCAAATTAAAGAATAAGATTTCGTCAAGTGATTAATCCGAAATAATCAACTATATTTGGAAATAATTGTTTAATTAGTCTGAAAAATCCATAACGATTTGGTCACCGTCAACGACTAATCAGCCGATTAATCAACCTAAACAAACGTTTTTTACAGCACGTACTGTTCCATAGTTTCATAACTATGGTTTGTTGAGAATCATTAGTCTTGGTTTGTTTCTAGCATAAGCAGTTATTTGATTTTATTTTTTCCTCTAGAAAATATCGATTAGGGAATGTACTGGTATTCCATTACTTGCCATTAATTAGTTACTAATTATTAGAACTAATGTTGTACTGCAAACTTCGTTCCAGACTCCAGAGTATTCATTGAAAATTTTAATTATTAAAAGAAGTGAAATAAATTTGCAAATTTAGACTTGTGCCTAGAATTATAACTTGTTAAGCTACTCTCATACCATCAGCCACACGTTCATTATAGAAAGAATTTCAAAGACAAATAGACAATTGGTTTCACTATTAATTAAGAATATAATTTCGAAAATAATTCACAAAAATTTGCTATTAAATTGTTATCAAAGAACTATTGAAATAAAAAAGTGTATCTAAGATTTAACAATTATATTGTGCTAGATTGGAGTTAATTAAATGATCGATGCTCAACTCCAACAACCACACAAGAAGTGATTGACAATGGAAAGATTTTAGAAGAAAGATAATATATACAAAGAAGTTATGTGACAACTCAATAGAAAATAGCAGATACTTGAATCGAGAAAAGTCTCAACTTAGAAACAAAACTTAATTTTGCCCATTTAATCTTCCTCCTTTATTAATTTGACAGCCACTGTCAAATCTCTTTCAAAATAATAATAATAATAATCTTCCTCATTTACACTAGCTAGCCCAATTTAATTAACTGAAAATATGTATTGAAGGTTTAGAACTTTAGAATGTAAAGAATAAATATATCATTGATACAGACTTGGTCTTAAAATATATATATATATATAGAGAGAGAGAGAGAGAGAGAGTAAGGCTACTTCGCGAATTAACGGGATGTTTTAATTCGCGTTCATATCTCTAGTTTCGAAGTCCAAATAGTCGATCCAAACCGTTAAATATTTAATCTATATTAAAATGTGCTTGGAGACCAAATTTTATATTTTTTGAATTTTTTTTTTACTATTTATTAAAATGGTGCAGAATTTTAAATTTTTTTTTTACTATTTATTAAAATGGTTTGAAAATCGTTGTTTTTTAATGGTGCAGAATTTTAATAAAAACAACGATTTTCAAATCATCTTAATAAATAGTAAAAAAATTAAAAAAATATAAAATTTGGTCTCCAAGCACATTTTAATATAGATTAAACATCTAATGGTTTGGATCGGCTATTTGGGCTTTGAAACTAGATATATGAGCGCGAATTAAAACAATCTCGTTAATTCGCAAAGTAGCGTAGCCTTACTCTCTCTCTCTCTCTCTCTCTCTCTATATATATATATATAGAGTAGAACTAGGGTGCTCTTAAGCTCACCAAAGTTTTGGTGAGCTTAACTCTAAAACTCATCAAATCGGTTGCAAATGACGAATCCGAACCATTGAAACCCGCCTACCTTACGTGTGATGCATCTACATGTGAAATTTTTAAACATTCGAATTAATTTAGTATAAACTCAAGCGGTCATTGCAATGCATGGAGGGATTTGTGCATTGGACCATAAATCTAAAATTCCAAATTCAAATGACCGATCCAAACCGTTCATCTTGTTCTCCATATTAATATGTGCTTGGAGACCAAATTTTACATTTTTCTGATTTTTTTTACTATTTATTAAGTATTTTACAAAATTGTTGATCCAACGGTGGCTTAACAAAACAGTAAAATCAGCAGCCACCGTTGGATCAACAATTTTGTAAAATACTTAATAAATAGTAAACAAATTCAGAAAAATGTAAAATTTGGTCTCCAAGCACATATTAATATGGAGAACAAGATGAACGGTTTGGATCGGCCATTTGGATTTTGAATTTTAGATTTATAGTCCAATGCACAAACCCATCCATGCATTACAATGCACCAACCCATCCATGCATTACAATGCACCATAGCCCATCTCTCTCTCTATATATATATAGGAATATGCTAGCAAGCTATGCATAGCATAGAGCCTCTCCATGCAACGCCTTGGATTTTGACTTTTCAAAATCCTAACGGTCGATCGGAACCGTTCATCTTGTTCTCCATATTAATATGTGTTTGGGGACCAAATTTTACATTTTTTGGAATTTGTTTACTATTTCTTTAGATTTATTGAAAATTACTGTTTTTTTATGGTCCAGATTTGCTGAAAACAGCGATTTTCAATAAATCTAAAGAAATAGTAAAAAAATTCCAAAAAATGTAAATTTTGGTCCCCAAACACATATTAATATGGAGAACAAGATGAACGGTTCGGATTGACCGTTAGAATTTTGAAAAGTCGAAATCCAAGGCGTTGCATGGAGGGGCTCTATGCTATGCATAGCATGCTAGCATATTCCTATATATATATATGAGGAGGGTTCAAATGCCTCCATTTTTTGTGCCTCCATCATGCCTCCATTTTTTTAAACTTTAATAATTCAAAATTTAAAACTTAAAAGTCAAAATAAAACTGTTAGATGTGATCTATGTTATTTTCTCTATGTGCTCATAAAAAATTATCACATTTTAATTTTGTTTTTATGTGCATCAATAAGTTGAAAATTTAACGTCTAAAAGTTATCCACATTAGTATGTTTTTTACAAGCTCTTGATGACAACCAAAATAAAATAGAAATGCCATGATTTTTTACATGTACATAGATAAAATGATGTAGATCATATCCTAAGGTTTTATTTTGACTTTTAAGTTTTAAATTTTGAATTATTAAAGTTTAAAAAAATGAAGGCACAAAAAATGGAGGCATTTGAACCCTCCTCTATATATATATATATATAATTAAATAAAAATGCTATGTAGTGTAGCAGTTTGTTATTACAACTATAATAGCAGTCTGGTATAGTATTTATTGGTTCTTATTTCTATATCTTTATTTTATATTTCATTGAACTTCTATTTTGTAGTTGCCGCACAGCTCCTTATTTATGTTGGAACCATAAATGTATTGATCTTATTTGCTGTAATGTTCATGAATATTTTAGAATATTTCAAATATTCTTATCTTTGGACCATTGGAGATGCAGTTACTTCACTGGTTTGTACAACTATTCTTTTTTCACTAATGATACATCGATCAGCACAATTTTGAACAATCTAAAATTTGAGATTATACATGTTAATATGCAATTTATCATGTTAATACTAAATTTTTGTAAGAAATTCGATCGGGTAGGAATATAAGTTTACAAGTAAATTCATCATATTCTTATGGAATGGGAATTGAACCATGTGTAAAAATTACATTTAAAATAGAATTTACCACTAGCAAGGAGCCGAGACTCTTTTTACAATGTCAATCGTAGACATTCTTTGCTTCACTTGCATGTCAGATATACACAGTAATTACAACCGTGTCTCTATAGGTATCGATCTACATGAACAGATTGACGAATAACCATTAGTCGGTGTGCTAGCATCGAACAACCAACTCCCTCTACTTTTTCTCTCTCGATTTTGTGGAAATATGTGCGTTCAGATGATCGATTCAAACTAAATTGCTGCACATATATTTATAAACCAATGCACAAGTTTGTTGCACCAATTGGCCACGCCAATTCGATTGAACCTTTTAAGAGAGTATAGAATTTCATACCATATTTCGGTGCTATGGTCTTTATGGAGGCAGAGAAACGAGATAATTTTCAGAGATTCAAAGTTGCTGACTAGGCTAGTTAGGGCAAGGGAAGATGCGGTATTATGGTTGTGATATTGTGTAAAACAGAGGTTAGATATAAACAGGATAGTTAATGCTATTACATCAGAAACTGATGTAATAATGTAGGAACTGTTGTTGTAAATATCTTTATTAATTGAGATGGGCTACGGTCAGTCATGGAGTAAAATGAGTTAGTGCTCCATGTCATTATATTTTTATTTTGAAAATTCAAACGGCCGATCCAAACCGCTTAACATGATCTCCATATTGAAATGTGCTTGGAGACCAAATTTTACATTTTTTGAAATTTTTTTACTATTTATTAAGCAATTTTGAAAATCGCTGATATATTTTAAAAAAAACATGGTAAAATCCGTATTTAATTTCATAAATTAACTATTATTTTTTGCTCAAACTATTTGACTGTAGACATTAATTATTTTTAACATATTTTAGTTATAACTTAAAATTAAGTCGTTTTATACTAATTTGGTTTAATCGGATTAAAGTTGGATTTTTTTTTTTTTTTTTTTGAAAAGTTTTGGCAGTGGCAAAGTTGGATTTATTGGATTCGTTTTATATCTCAGTTGATCAAATTAATTATTCCATATCCGATTTATATCTATGCAAATCTAATATCTTTTTTTTTTGAAAAGTCTGATAGAGACTATCAAAGAGTTGCATCAGTACATATAGTCCAATGAAATTGGTAAATAACAACAATACAATATCGACCCATGCATGACACCTCTGTTTCCATCATTTCAGCTTAGTCCCAACTATATATGTAAAACTGCCGCAGGGAACCCTTCAATTAATTAATGCAACCGAGTTCAGATCCAAGGTGAGATCGTTCGACAGCCCTCCGGTGGTACGAATTCGAATCCTCTGCATTAACTCAAAAGTGAATCTTTTGAGTTAATGAATTATGATCATTCAATCTGTTATAAAATTTGTGTAGACTAGATTTACACTAATATTAAAAAGCCACCTAGCTATATCATAAGTAGAGGTCGGATTGACTCTGTTTAAAATCAGACAGTTGAGATTCATTAACTCAAAAGATTCATTTTCGAGTTAATGCAGAGGATACGCATTCCGGTGATACTGGTGAACTGAAATTCAGGTCCATAAAATAGTTCCTGCACAAAGTCTATAGGAAAAACCTTATGTCGATAACCAACGACCATTGGAATTCGTATCCTCTGAGATATCTCAAATTTTGCGTGACTTTATGGAAAATCCCAACCGTTTAAATACGTTTTACACAAATCTCAAAGCACACATAATACTGACCCCTACATCATCCCCGAATAGGCACCGGACACGTCAGTCATGCAAAAGTTGAGATATCTCAGAGGATACGCACTCCGAGCATTGTCCTGAATCTACGTACGGATATAAATCTGCTGTTATTTCTATCATAATCGTTGAAAGTTTTTCATGTGCGAATCTCAAGGTAGAAAAAGGTTTTGTGCCCGAATCTCGATACATGTCAAAGACTGGGATAGGAATAACATTAACAGGGTCCTGTGAATATTCCTTTGGAATAACAGCAGATTTATTTCCTGATCAATCTACACTGATCTACACTGCAAACGTGATTTATATTTCTCTTGACCAGCTCTGATCGAGTCAACATATAGGAGACAACTGGAACTGATTTAAACAATGCTTTCATAGTTGGACTTGGACTCGTGGCCTGATGTAAAGCTGTCATTTTTCTCAAGGAAATGGCATAATGTGATCCAGTGTGTGTTATGCTACGAGCGAGTTTACTCAATATATATTACACAGAGGACGACTATGTAATTATACACGGATCCAGGGGCAGTGTGATGACATACAAAAAGTATATGCTCCTGTGGAAGCTCGACACGTGGATGCGTCAGTCTGTTATGTCGTCCTTGTGTTCTGACGAACAGTTAGTTTGATTATGGCACGATAATTGACCCTACCAAACAAGTTAGATGTGCATATATATCTTGTATTACACACCCGGAGTTAAACGAGGATTTCACAATCAATGAAACTATAAAATATTAAAATTACAAGAGATAATAAATCTATAATAAAGGGAAGTTCTTGGGCCAAAATAACAGATATAATATCAAATTAAAAGGCACAAGTCTGAAATATTAGCATAAATGTTAGAATTCGCTCAAAAGATAGGGGCTTATAATTAACTTCTTCTTTTTTCTTAAAATATAGTGTTAATTGGTATTTGCAGATAATGTTTAACATATTGATAACTGTAACATTATTAAGAACTAATATTAAAAAACTAAAAGCTAACATGTTAGAGGTGATATATAATAGCTTTTTCATTAATATTTTATATATATTTAAAAAAAAAATTCAATTAGTTCGTCTCGGAAATTTTCATAAATTATAGTTTTAAAATTTTCAATTGTCTTTAGACTTTTTACTTTTAGTGTCAGACGAAATTGCTATTTTCACCCACTGAAATCATGGCGTCGTTTATGTATAGTATATATAGACCCGGAGCCTATAATTACCGGAGTATGTAAAACTAGATAGGGTATTTTTAAGCTCACAACATTTTTTTTTTTGAGCTTAACTCAGTTAGATATATTAGATTGATTTCAAATGATAAATTTAAACAGTTAAAATTGATCTATTTCACGAGTGATGTGTTTACATGTCAAATTTATAAGTTTTTTAATTAATTTAGTATAAAGTCAAGCGGTCAAAAAAAAAAAAGTTTATAAGTTAATTTTAATGCGTTTGTTTTTCATCATTTTTTTTATCGTTTGACTTTATACTAAATTCATTTGAAAAATTATAAATTTGACATATAAACGTATCACTCATGAAATACACTGGTTCCAACGGTTTGGATGCATCGATCATTGGAAGCCATCCGATAGATTTTTGAGTTAAGCTCACTATGACACGGCTTGGTGAGCTTAAGAATACCTTGATTCTAATTACTGAATGAGTTGCTTAGTGAGGAGAATTTTTTATATGAGTTCAGCTATGCTACTTATACAAGCATATCATGTCGACATATACTTATAAGCCACATAGATGTTTTTAAAGTCAAAATAGTTGATTCAAACTGTTCAACATAATCTCCATATTAAAATGTACTTGGAGACCAAATTTTTCATTTTTTTGGAAAATTGTTACTATATTTTAAGGATTTTTGTAAATTAAGATTTTTCAGAAAATAATGTATTAAGATGCGCACAAAAACATTCATCTTTTGACCGCTCTATTTGATGCTAAATAATCGAAAATGTTCATATTTTATATGTAAATAATGTTCTCAAGAAGGGATCAGTTTGAACGGTTTGGATTTACTTTAGAAATAAATAGATAACTAATAAGCATATGTTATGATATGATTACATAAGTAGCGTATAGTTGGACTCTATTATAAAATAATAAATGGAAAGATCAAGAGAACATTAAAATTTTCATTTATATAGAAGGATCAGTAAAAATTTCTTCAATTAAAAGTTTTTTTTTTCGATTGTCTTGGATCCTCTGTGACCTCCATCCCGTGAAGTAAACAGAAAATTTGGGGTCGAAAGAAACTACTACAGAGAATTCAAAACAACTTGAATAAAAGAGAAAAAAAATAAACACTTTGGATTGAAAAAAAAAATCCATTCTATGCATAGAGAAAACAAGGTACTATTTATCTCTCTCTATTTTTTTATAATATTTTCTATAAATGAAAAATTATCTCCTGTGAGACTGGTTTTTTTACATATATTTTTGTTGATTGTTTTATTATTATTTGAGATCGACATAATTTAATTTATAAATTGAATTATTATATTACGTTATTCTCTATTGAAAAATTTATATATATTTATTTAGTGTTCTATTCAGTTTAATACATACATACATACAGTCTCTAATATTTCAATTTAAAAATAACGCTTATATTTGGTTGTCGCTAGGTTAAAGTTATAATGACATAATTTGGTTATTTCAAGTTATGACAATATAATATATTCTTAGTGTGGGTTAAAGTAATTAATTAAGTCATGGGTTGAACTTGAATAAGTGGATTAATTTAAGAGGAGAGACACAACATAAGTTATGCAATCAAAATAAGTGGATTAATTTAGAACGGTACAAGTGATTTCTTATGCTATACTATTACATCATATCTTATTCATATTTGACAGTATAGATGTAGAATAAAATACTTGTTACATGACATATGCCACAATCAGACATGACCAATAAGAATAGCATGAAGAAAAAACTGGACACCTACCATGTAATTAAAAAAAAAAAAACAATCAAATTGTGATACCCATATATTTCGTGAAAAACGTTCTAACTTGAGAAAAAAAAAAGGAACGCCGCTAGAATCACAAATTATGATGAACTTATTAATTTGCAGCGTATACTCCTTTGTGTTGACTTATTACTTTGCGTGACGTACCATAAGATGAAGATCAATTGATTTGACAATTAGGTAAATATCAATTGCCTTTGAAGGGATGATTAATTAACCCGTTAACGCACCTGTACGCATGACCAATCATGCATTATCGCAATCTCGATTTATCTTTTTTTTTTTAATTTACTATATTCACACATTAATTCCGTGTAGAACTATAGGGTGTTTTTAAGTTCACAAAGCCTATTTTGAATTTAATTATAAAATTTAAAATTTTAAAATTAATTTTGTATAGGATCAAGTAATAAAAAAATAAATGTATTAAAATTAATTTATAAAAATTCTAATTTTGACCGCTTGACTTCATACTAAGTTAATTCTAAAATTTAAACATTTTGCATATAGACGTATCAGTCTTATAGTAAATTGGTAACAATTAATGGTTTTAGAGTTTTTTTAAGATTGTTCAACGACTTAAGAGTTAAGTTTACAAAGAAACATGATGAATTTATACACCCCAGCTAGTTCTGCTCCGTTAATTCCCAACACAAAATAACTCAGTAACTAATAGTAAGTATTGTTGAGAAATGAAAGCTGGTATTTCCTTTTGTGAAGAATTGTTATTTACCAGTTTAGTTACAACAGATGACTGATAGTCAGACAATAGACGAAATAAGAGGGAAGAAAAAATGGAACCATGCCATTAACTCCAAGAACGAGTAGTGCGAAAGGGGTGAACATTTTGACAGAGCTTTTTTTATTTATACAGTGCACGAATTATATGCTGTATTGTTTTAACTCTGTTGTTCATGTGCTGCATAAAATAAAAACCGCTCTGTCAAAATCTTTACCCGGGAAAAACGCATTAACAGATACGGGCTACCACGTCCACATGCAATATTAATTTGACATTAATATTTATCCCAATATATCAATCTATTATTCATTTATGAGCATCTTTATTTTTTTGTTAGAGCTAGTTAAACATTAATAATGTCTAACTAAATGTAAAGAACGAGTAGATAATTGTTAATTGGAGTAATATATTTGTCAATAACACAACGTTCAAACTTGACAAAAAATGGCAAATGAAAATGTAAGTATTGTATCCTTCGAATCTCATATATTTGATCATTTTTACTACATGTCAAATTTGTCAAATCATTTTGTTATATTAACAAATATATATATAGGCTGTGGCTAATTTGCTGCCGGCAGCATTTCTGCCGGCGGTGCTGCCACTGTTTTTTCTATTTTTTGATGTTCAAACGACAAATCTAAACCGTTAGATGTTTAATCTATATTATAATTTACTTGGAGACCAAATTTTACATTTTTTGGAATTTTTTTACTATATATTAAGCTGGTTTGAAAACCGCTGATTTCAATGCTGCAGAAATTTACTGAAATCAGCGGTTTTCAAACCAGCTTAATATATAGTAAAAAAATTCCAAAAAATATAAAATTTGGTCTCCAAGTAGATTATAATATAGATTAAACATCTAACGGTTTGGATTTGTTGTTTGGACATCACACGGCTAAATATAGCCCCGGAAGCACCTCTGCCGAAATGCTGCCAGCAGCAATTTAGACAGACCCTATATATATATATATATATATATATATATATATATATCCTATAAACCTGTAGCTTGTTGTTAACAAAATATGATTATCTTACTTTATATAATTGTCCATTTAAGCTAATAAGTCATGTTTGGTTGTGGAGTAAGACGTGGAGTAAACATTTCACTCCACACTTAATTAAGCAGTTAAATGAGAAGTAATTTTTTTTAAAAGAGGCATAAGCCCATTTCATTGATTGAAATTGGTTTTTAATTACAAAATTTGTCGATTTGTATGATTTTCCAACATGGAAATCATATCGACTAAAGGATCATAATAAGACACAAAAACTGAAAATAGTTCATACAATAGCCACATCATAACTAAAGCTAAGGACCAAAAGTATATCAGGTTAGAGAGAACTAAGCCACTCAATAGGGGGCTATGGCTAACTATATGTTAAAAGAAAAAAATGGCATCTGTCATCAGAATCCTCAAGGCGACTCCAGGTCCATATCTGCTACTGGAGGCTCATACACCACCAGTGGCATGGGCATAAACTGATTGATGGGAATGGCATCCTCTATGATAGGAAGCCAATTACCCACAGCATCCTTGAGTTTCTTCTTCAACCTACCTGTCCAATATAAACAAAGAGATTTAATTAGCATAATCAGATTTCTAGCAATTTTTTTGTGAGAGTTATTAAAACACAAATCATTTCTATGTTTCCAAATGGTTCATGTAACAGCACTTAAGACAATTAAGAACCCAATTTTATCAGATGAATCAAGCAAACAAGCAAAATTAATCAAATCTTCCCAAGTGAGCTATTGATGCATTACATCCTGACTTTTTCCTAGCCAGAACCAAACCTGTTGTGCTAGGCTACATGTCAAGAAAAGATGGTCTATTGTTTCGTGCTGAGGACAGAATTGGCACTGTGTATTACTTACCCAACCCTTCTTGATCAAATTGTCTTTGGTCAAGATAAATTTATGTGAAACTAACCACATGAATATGCGAATTTTAGGAGGTACAGGTAGATGCCAGAGTGAGAAGTAAAATAGGAGTAAGATGGAGTGAGAAGTAAGAAATGACTTGATTCAGAGTAAGTTACTTCACCTATCTAGGTGGATTAATTTATTCCACACTTATTTTATTTGTATGAGCCACTATCATAAGAGGAGATACTTTTTCCAACATGTTAGTCCATCAAGTAAATTAATTTAAGTTATGACTCCAACTATTTCTATTAAATAAGATGTAAAATATGTAAAATATGAGAAGTACATTGAGTATGCAATTTAAAACTTGTTAATTTTACTCCAAAATCAAACATGAGTACATGACCATAATGATTAAAATTTAATGAACTAGCTATTGTAGTAATGAAAGTGTCCGTTATCAGATTTAGGATGACGTCTCTATTTAATTACGGGGTGTGTGAATGTGAGAAGCAGAATTGGTTCCATAGCTGATTAAAATATTCAGCGCGTGTGCTAGATTTTTACTTTATTAATTCCGTACTTCATCGCCAATAGCAACAGTAGAAAACAGGTGGGGAAAAGCAAAGCAAAGCTCAAGACTCAGGAGGAAGAGAAGTGTTAACTACCTACGGGAAACCTCCAAAAAAAATATAAAAAAAAATGAAATAAAAAGAAACGAAAAGGCAGACGCATCACTGTCAATCCGTCAAACCACTATTGATATGATATGATACAAAGTAGGATGGTGCTCCATAATAAAAGAATAAGGAGAAGCCCTCTAAAGGAGAGGAAAACAAAAATTGTCTCTAGAGAGAGGTAGAGGGGAGAACTAAAGAAGAAGAATGGGCAGGGGAAGGGTTGAATTGAAGCGAATCGAGAACAAGATAAACCGGCAGGTTACGTTTGCGAAGAGGCGCAATGGACTGTTAAAGAAGGCGTACGAGCTGTCCATTTTGTGCGAGGCGGAGGTCGGGCTCATCATCTTCTCCAGCCGTGGCCGTCTGTTTGAGTTCTGTAGCAGCCCCAGGTATTTACCCTTGTGAATTACTGCTAACACTCTGGCTGTTTTTTCTTTATTGTCTTTGTTGTTTTTCCTTCTTTTTTTCTTTTTTTTCAAGCTTTGGTCTAATTATTTGAAGATTGCTTGAACTTAGAGCTTTGTATTTCTAAAGAAGTGAATAATATATATACAGAGACGAGTCTGGTTTTGACAAGTTTTATTTTTTGGTTTAGATTGAAATATTTCTAACATAAATTTCTTTGTTTTTCAGAAAGAAAAAAAAATGAAATAAAATTTCTATGTAAGTTATCCACAGATAGGTCTAGTTTTAGTAGATTTATATGATCTTGAACTTAATTAGGTTTAGATGTATTTTGAAAGTTATCTTATGATATCTTGCTTGTAGTTTATGTCAAAATATATCCTTAATTAGGGTATCATGCATCTTCACTCTTTCTGCTGTTTTTGGAAATTTTCTTATTCATTTGGAAGTTAATATTTTGTCATCATCCAGAAAGGAAACTTTTATTTCAGTTCTTGCAAAATAATTTTGCAAAAAAGAAAGAGGGATTTCCCAAAGAAGTTTGATCAGTTCCCGTTTTGTAAATTAAAAGTTAGTAAAGGGAGGTTCAGATCTTCAAATTGACAGTCAGTTTAAGTGTTCTGAGGTTTTGTTATTCTAATTTACTGTTTGATTGAGCTTCAAGTTCTCTCTCTCTTTCCGCCATTTGTGGTCCTGATTAACGAAAGGTCAAGTGAGGGACAGAGCTAGAAGTACGGTCGCTCTAGCTAGACTTAACCCAGTAATCATTTCTCCTCTCTCTTTTTCTCAACACTTGGCAGCAGCTGCCTGCCGAGGAGAATCGTTTATTCTCTCTCCTCTGTCTCTGTCTCAGTGCCATACCTCTCGTTGAATATCATTTTTAAGATGTTTCTTGTATACATTCATTTCTCAAATTTTGTTGCTAATATTGATACTTATATGATATTTCAAAACCAATTTCATTTTACACAAACAGTTAATTTTCTTTCTAATAAAGTGGTGGAGCTAATTTAGTAAGATCCATGTTGAAATTATTCTTTGAAGCCGAGAGAAACTATATATATATATAGCATCTGATATTTATATGTATATCTCTTCTACTTGAAAGTAACAGTAGTTAATTAACATAATTAATAAGAAAATAATAGAAATGAAATAACAATATATGTGTTATCAATTTATCATCTGTGATTTTGGAACAATTAATTAGCATCAAGTTGACAAATTTTGAACCAATATAAATTATATATTTTTTTTCTTTTGATTTAAACTGATGAGCAATCTCAAATTTGTCTATATATCCAATGAAATGTTTTAAATATAACTTTTTTTTTAAGGTTAGTGGCTTTAAATGCAAACTAACAATTTCATTGATAAAAAACAGACTTACAACGGGTCAAATGACTCTGCTTCCTAGATCTAAACTCATTTATTCTCTTGAAATCATGTAAACTACTCTAATCAACTAATTATATTTATATACTCTAAAAAAATATCCTATTACCTCTTTCTTCATCTATATCTACGACCGGAATCCACTTTCATCCTATAGCCACTGCGCTCCAACAGTCGGATTGCTCACTACCTCTCCCTCATTCTCTTTTCTACTTGAGGAGATAGAGACGAGAGAGAGGGAAGCATATCGCTATGCCAGAGAAGAAAACTAGAAGAAGCGGAAGGAATGGAATGGAGAGAGGTGGAGGAAGAAGGAAGCGACGACGGCTAGAATTTCTTCTTTTAAATAGAACTAAGAGTCCATACTTAAGTTTAGAATGTGGTGGATGGCTATATAGTCGTAAGATATATACAATGATGGTAGTGTTTGTTTAATAATATATGTAGTTAATACTTCATAAAGGGTGTTATATCTTCAAATTTTTAGTTATGTCACATCATCTCTACTCTCATCCGTTCGATCTACATCTCTCTCAGATATATGTAATGTGCGACTAATTTTAAGAAGTTTTTTTTGGCGTACTTAAGATATATGTAATGTGCGACTAATTTTCAAGAATGATATTTGGTTTTGACAAAATTTTCTGAACGCAATTTTTTTTATAAAATTGTTTAACTAAAAAAAATTAACTTTTCTTTCAGTAAACATTTTTTTTTCGGAACTTGAAGGGAAACCCTAATTCTTTTAATTTTAGGAACATACTCTGAACTATAATCAAACGATCAAGAATATAATATATTTTTTCAACTTTCTTTCAGCTTTTTATAATAGAAGAATAGCAAGCAAAATGATACACTTTTTTTATTTTCAATATTTATTTTGCAGATCTTTTTATATAAGAAAACTTATCACTCACAATTATAAATAAAATAAGAGAAGTGTTGGACTCTGCTGAAAACAAATTAATCTGACAATCTTAAATATCACTATAAATAACTTTTTAATTACCTTCAAATATGACATTTAGTTACTAATCACTAAGATATTTAAATGACACATGATAAATGATCACAGTCAATATTTTTTTGTTAAAATAAAATTAATAACATTGAACACTCAAATAATTGTATGAAGTTCGAAACACATTAATTTCATATAGCTAATAACACAGCTACAA
Source organism: Carex rostrata (assembly GCF_964058835.1). NCBI lineage: Eukaryota > Viridiplantae > Streptophyta > Magnoliopsida > Poales > Cyperaceae > Carex > Carex rostrata. The sequence continues at coordinate 9,983,705 of NC_135926.1, forward strand.
ACTTTTTCCTATTTCTTAAATATTTTGAAGAACTGTAGGAGAGCAATTAAACTATAGTCTGTAGTTAATGGCTAATAACATTTATCATATTAATATACATATTACGAAATTAATATAGTGCTATCATAGTGTCTGAGACAAGTGATATACATGGCGTGGCGATTCAAGTTACATTTTAAGGTGATTGAATGAGGTATGGTTCATGAGGAGGTAACCTAGCTTGAAATGGAGGTATAAATTGAAGGAAGAAAGGGTATATGATAGAGGGAGAGGAGAAGAGAGGTTCTGATTGAAATGGAAGTATAAATTGGAGGAGCGAAAAAGTTTTAAATAGATATATATATATATATATATATATAGAGGAGGGTTCAAATGCCTCCATGTTTTTGTGCCTCCATCATGCCTCCATCTCTCTCTATCATTTTTCAAAGTTCAAACAGTCGATCCGAACCGTTCAACCTAACCTCCATACTAAAATATGTTTGGAGACCAAATTTTATATTTTTAGGAATTTTTTTACTATTTTTTTAGATAGGTACAAAAATACTGTTTTTAGATGGTTCAGATTTACTGATTTTGTACCTATCTAAAAAAATAGTAAAAAAATTCCTAAAAATATAAAATTTGGTCTCCAAACATATTTTAGTATGGAGGTTAGGTTGAACGGTTCGGATCGACTGTTTGAACTTTGAAAATGATAGAGAGAGATGGAGGCATGATGGAGGCACAAAAACATGGAGGCATTTGAACCCTCCTCATATATATATTAGTAGTCTTGTGTAGATCAGTATAAATTTGAATAATACATGGCCTTAATTAGATGTACTACATAAACTTACAAAGTTTAAGTAAACTCGAAGTGTTTCTTAAGAAATGAAGATAAGAATGATGTTTCGCTAAACGTCTGATGTAGTCAATATCATACTGTTGTAGTGGCAATAAAGCAAATTTGTTTATCTATGACCACACCACTAGCTGATAAGTTCACTATAAAACCACTTCATTTATTAAGCTAAATTATATTTGGCAAACCTAACTAAATGAATAGTCCTACGGAAGTCTAGTCAAGCTCCTGTCTAGATACTGAATCTACCAGATAGTGTTACAATAAATCATTTCCCTTCAGATGAAGTGATAGCAAAGAATTTTAAAAGAGAGTTTCAAAACAGGAACAGTTACTTTTGCTAAATATTGGCCTTGGGGTACTATTCCATTGGAGACTCCAATTCCTCCTTTTTTTTTTTTTTTAGCTTCGAGTAGTTCAGAATAATATCTCTCTCTCTCTCTCTCTTTCTGACAAATCCCGTACAATTTTTTGGGTCTCGAGGTTTAGTACAAACTGACCAAAAAATGAAATACTGTAGTAGATTTCATTTCATGTTAACGTGTCTTGAGATTCCTTGAGTTGACAACTGGAAAAGAAAGCTGTGCTTTCCATTCCTACGTACCCTTGCAAGCCATGGCCTCTCTTATGTTGGATTTCCACTACTTATCTGAACTCTCATGATAAAAGATTGAAAAGACATTGCATTAATTATATATATCGCATATCTAGATTTTTTTTTATGTCTTTCCTGGGCTTAATAAATAACAGCAAATGTATCCTATTCTCCAAAGAATCACACAGCGGTCTACCTTTTTTTTTTTTTTTTTTTGTAAATTTCACTTAAAACACATGGTTACTTGTCATTCATGTGGAGGTTGCAGATTCAAAATATTGCACCCGTACTGGGGGATTGATTGAGAATTTTGACCTCGCATCATGCAAAAAAGATAAAAAAAATACATGCCTAGAAGTAAGAGTTAACAAATGTTAATTGAAGAGTGTGAAAATCTTAATATTTTATGTTTATAAGTTATAACTCATAATGTATGTGTCCAGACGACACCTTTGAATCAAGCATAATTCTATGATTCTCGGAGAAACAGAAATATAGTTGATAATTTATAAAAGATAAGATAAAGAAAAAGTTCACACATCAAATATTAGAGGCCGGCTTTGGTGCTATTCATTGCACTGTTTACCTAGTGCTTCAAATCTCTGTTACTGAAACTCGAATGACTAATTTGAGCTACTCAATATTATGTATTCTACAATCAATTATTGTAGTGAGTAAATTACTTAACAAAATGGCTTTGCTATGTTTTTGAGATTTTCTAAAGAGTAAGGCTATGGTAATATTCATATTACGGATCAACTCATGCTATGGATCCATATCTCTATTTTCAATGTTGAAACTTGAAACAACCAATTAAAACTGTTAAACGTGATTTTTATATACTTGGAGATCAAATTTTACATTTTATAAAAAAAAAATACTAATTAAGAACTAACATTTGGTCTAGTAACAAAGACACATGGTCTCTATGTGAGAGGTCATGGGTTCGAAATCCGGATGGAAGAAAACAAGAGTATTAAATAGTTGGGTGACTTGACCTCCAACCTTTACTAAAAAAAAATTACTAATTTTTTAGATAGGTAGTAAATCACTTCATCTAAAACTCATGGACCATCAAAAGTATTGATTTTCTACCTATCTAAAAGTAAAAGACCCTAAATAATGTAAAATTTGATCTCTAAGTATATATTCATATAAAAATCATGTTTAGTTGTTCAGATCGACTGTTTGAACTTTTCAATGGAGCAACGGATCCATAATATAAGTCGATCCGTAATATGCATATTACAACAATTTCATTCTTTCAAAAAATGAAGTATAAGGGTATAAATGTATTTTGTTGTAATATTTATTTGTTAGTAAATATTTTCTTCTCAAAAAATTAAGAACTAGTCTTAACAGCAAAGCACACATTCCGTAATTACTAAGATTTTTAGTTTGGAAGTCACTAACTACCTACCCATACTTAATTGGATGATCAAAATTAATATCATTGAATTTTTTTTTCTTATATAAAATTGGAGCCAAATGATCCCCTTTCATTGATAGGGAGAAAGTGATGCTATTCAAGAGTTCCAAAATTTTAAAATCATTAATTTCTCCTCTATCAAAAAAATATCAAAAAGAAGTAACAAACATAAAAACTGATTTCTTTAAGATTGTGGTTGCAGATAATTTTTAGCTGGTAGGTGGGAAATCTATTAATTAAGGCTTTAGGCTTTAGCACTGGCTGATTTCCATATTGGAATTCTGTACAATATTAACAATATGTTACTGTTCTGTCTAAAAAATAAATATAATTACCCACTGGTTTTGCTGTAACTATATATGACTTGATAGGAAGGAAAATAATAATTTTCTAAAAATTATTAATATCGAGTTACTCTTCCTAATTAGGTTATATCTGTACATACTACATTTCCACGTAGAATAAGATTATGGAAGCAGTAGTGCTGAATAGCTTTAAATATTGATTTGTGCAAACAAAAATTTGAATATATATATATATATATTTGATGAGAAAAATATCAGGAGTTAAATAGCAACTGACAACGAATTAACTTATTTACAAGAAATAAGGTGACACATATTGCAGTAAGATTGGCTGAGACTGATATACACTCTGAGAGGATGTATCACCAGAAAATTAATTATCTTTTAAAGGCATCCAATATTTGTAAAATAGGATTAATTAGATTTGAAAAATGACACCCAAAAGGACGAAATGTTATTAAAGTTTAACAATTTATAAGTGTCAATCTTACTTGGATCACTTCTATTAACAATAACTGGGGTTGGAAGTTGGAACCCTAATATATATTTGCAATAATATAATCTTGTACCAATGTGTGAAATAGCAGTCAGGGTGTCTACAATGAAAGCTATCATGCATATATTTACCATTTTATGTTAATAGTTTTATTTTTAGTTCTATCTATATATACCATGAATTAATTATCCAAATGTATTGTAATCCATCAAGTATACTGTGTATCAACATAAAGCTATTGATCGACCATGATAGTTATAAATTAATAATATAATCATACATTAATGAAAATAAAATCAAGCTCTAACACCCAATATAAAACACTCTGTCACTTAGATTCTGAAGCCACAATTTAAAATTTCAATCAATAAGGGCATAAGAATAAATGAAGAGTTACTAATTAAATAGACCCACATACCAGACTAGCATTAAAAAACACCAAGCAAAAATGGCATAAATTAGTTCACTTAACCAAGATATATTTTGGTGTTTCACATCCTCTTAAATTTTCTCAGATTGCAGATTTAGACTGATCTGTTACCTTCTTCTTTCTTTTTCAGCATGGTCAAAACACTGGAGAGGTACCAAAAGTGTAGCTATAGTGCATCAGAAGCTGCAGCACCGCTAAAGGATACAGAAGTAATGACTTTAATTAATCCTGTATTATATATATAGTTTTTCCAATTTAAAGGCTAATGTCTGGTAACATCATATATATCCACATATGTTCTGTACTCAATTATCCCTTTTCTTCAAATGTAGAAGAACTATCAGGAATACTTGAAGCTGAAATCAAGAGTCGAGAGTCTACAACTTAACCAGAGGTAGGTAGAAAGAAATATAATGGTTCAGATTCGGAAGCAATAGAGCTTGATTGGTGACTCCATGCAGATTAGTGTTGGAGCATATACAATTTCTAATTTTTTTTTAATCCATTTGAAGATTTCCCACGTTCTTTTTCTTTTTAAAAAAAAGGGAGTTAATATTTCCATTAAAAAAAAATTTCATGACAAACTGAAAATTTTAAGTTTAAGTGAGGGCTGCATCATACAAAAAAAGGAGGACACAAATACAACTAGACAGAAAATAGCGAAATCTTGAAAAACATTGAATGATATGTTACTTGTTAAATTGTATAACTAAATTAAGTACTTGTCAAACTTTTTAAATAACTGTTATTAAGTTTCTTCTAGTACTTGTTGCTTATTTAGTTACTGTTATCATGTTCTTGATAATTTTTGTTGCCTTCTTTATTATGGAACTTCAATAGAAACCTTCTTGGTGAGGACTTAGCACCGCTAAACATGACACAGCTTGATATGCTTGAGAATCAGATTGAATTGTCTCTTACTCGTATCCGATCCTCCAAGGTATACCGGATATATATCTCAATCATCAAACTCTTGTAGAAACTTCTTAGATTTGTGTATATTTGTGAGGTTTTTACGTGGATAATATAAACTGATTAAACTCTTGCAAATAATGAAATAATATACAATATTGTATCTGACGTGCAGAGTCAGACAATGCTTGATCAGCTTTTTGATCTCAAACGCAAGGTACTTAATTAACTACCATCTGATTAGCATTTATCATTTGAATTTTCTTGTTGAGTTTATCTTTGTTACTTTGTTTACCTCTGTACATATGAAAGGAGCAAAACCTTCAAGATGCTAACAGAGACCTAAAGAGGAAGGTAAGATATACTACCATTCTGAAAATAATGTTATTTTTCTGCTTACCACAGAGCCATGAAAATAGTTTAAAATTCTAAATTAATGGTTCTTTAATTTAAAATGACAGCTGCTTCATGTTGGGTCTGATAATCTTCTTCAGATGACGTGGCAGCATGATCAAGCCAGCGGATCCAACAATCAAGAGGAACCTGAACCACAATCAAATGAACTCTTTCCAACTGCATGTGATACTCCCATGCAAATTGGGTCTCTCTCAATCTCTCTCCTAATTTTTATTATTTTAATTAAACCTCCCTTATTTTTTTCTTGGAAAAGCTCAGCATTTAATCAAACAACTGTGCAAAACAAACTTGTCATACATCATATCATTGTTCTAGACCCTGTATACAAAGCAACCCTACCCCACCTATCATAGCCATCAGCAGTATTGTCCTTTCTTTATAAACCCCCTCTCTCTCTCTCTCTCTCTCTCTCTCTCTCTACGACATAATTTTGAAGAACTATTGCTGTGAAAAGTTGAATTCAAAAAGTCTATTTTGGTCTTTCATTAGAACAAAACTACCTTCATTGTTTTAGAAGCAAATTGTACAAGAAAGAAGGATATAAATTATCAAAATCAGAAAGTTAATTTGGTATATTATGAATTCAGGAAGATATTCCATTCCTTTGAGTCTCTCTAACTACTGGTCTAATAAGTATATTTTCTAACTATTAATGGCCTTTAATATTATTTGAGAATGCATGTATCTCACAACCATAGGTCAAGCAGGTTTTTAGCAAACGTTCAGTGCGCACATCTAATAGAAAGATCAGTTCAATCTTAAATAAGTTATTTTCTTTTTATTTCTCATACTTTTTGCTTATGAGGACAATATTATATATATAGTGGGAAAACTACCTCAGGAAAACAGCTACCATTTTCTGAAAAATCCAATGACTTAATAGCAGCAAGGCCATCAAATTATCCATTGAAAAAAAGAAAAAAAAATATAGTCTTTTCTTAAACTAAAGCACTCATTGCATACATTTTTTTAGCGATAACAATTGTTATCTGTCTGATTCATATTCATTATGATATATCATAACTAAATGTTTATTTTGATTTTGTAGGTATGAACAACTATGTGCAGATCAAATGGGCAGAGAATGTACCAACCATATCGATGGATTTGGTCCTGGTTGGATGTAATCTATGTGGCGCACGCTGGTCTTTCTGTGCTCACCCGCCAGTTCTGTTAGAACTTTCTAAAAAAAAAAAAAAGTGGTAAATAGAAGTAATATGCTTGTATGGTACTTCTATTGATCATAATATGTTAGTTATGTCTCAATGATTTTCGGCTAGTCCGTAGCTAATATTATGCGTAACTTGCAATGGCCTAATCATTGTACCAGCAATGGAATACTTGGACTTTCTCAAGATAACTCAGTATTACTATAATTTGGTATTAATTGTTTGTTGTCCAAGCTCTCTCTCTCTCTCTCTCTCTCTCTCTATATATATATATATATATATATATATAGATATGCTGATTGCCACTGTGCTTTTCGTAGTAATATTATTTCATAGAGGGAAAACATTGGTTGCTACTAATATCGCAACATCTAGATTAACCTCATATATCATGCATATATAATTTTTCTTGTTTAACACAGGCTTTCTCCTCTTGGAGTTCATTTTCTGTTTTCTCACTATAGTGCATATATCCCTTCAACATGTAATTTTTCCATCAAATCCATATAGATTAATTAATTTAATTAATTGATCAATGACGTCATATCCATAAGTGGCCATCTTAATTACCAAAAGGACAAACACAATAAGTATTTTGAGGAAAATAAGGATCAAAGTCCTTATTTGCTTTATTGATGTTATGGGAAAACTTGTATGTTTCAAAATGAAACCTATTACATATTAAAACAAGTAACTCAACCTTGTTGAGTTGAATAAAGAAAGAAAAGAAGAAAAGTGTAAAATAGAAAAGAAAGAAGAAAATACAGTTTTAGAAGTAAATAAGTAGCCATTTTTTGAGCAATTGCTGGATTTTGCTGACTATCGATGGTGTGCCTTCTTCAGTAAATTTGCATTTCATACATGTCCCTATATACTGCATAAATTGATCGACGTAACACCGTAATGTAACCAATTTGAAACATTGATATTATGACATTTTGTTCTTTCTTATATTGTATGTGCTGCAAATATAAATTTAGCTTAGGATTTGTTTTTCATCTAATTAATATGGAAAAGCCTAGCACCATTGATGCTAAGTCTTGTATCTTTACGAGGAGAAATAAATTCAATTTCACAAAAAGTATCTAAAAAGAAGGGAATGATGCAATTAAAGACTCTTATTCCAAAAATAAAAGCATAAACGATACTTGAAATCATTCAATAAAACTTTAATCTGTTCGTCGCGCTAGTAATAATATTTGAACATAAGTTCTCGGGGAGGGTTATTTTTGTATTGATTTAATGAAGAATCGGTGTAGATGATTGTAATTGCTGGGCCTTGGGCCATAAAAGAACCAGACAGGGTGAGGCCAGAATTGGGTTTAATTGGGCCTAATGAATTTAACAATAGTAGATCCGCCTAAATTAGCCTGCTTAATTTATATGCCACGTCAGATTGCGTTCTTAAACCTATTCACAGTTTCCACTCCTCTAGATCGTTTTTTTTAGTCTAAAATTATGCGCTCCAAACAAACAAACAAAAAAATTACAAAAAGAAGAAGAAAGTTGTATTCGAACTTCTTTTTTCTTATAAAGGATCTAACTTCTAATTCTGGAATGCACCGATGGTACTAAGTAGAACAACAACATCAAATGCTATTTGACTTGCAGAAAGTAGAGACTAGAGAAAGTAAATTATTTTCATATTTTAGAAATGATTCCTTGTCTATCTGATCAAAATCAGAAAATTGAGAACGTTGTAAAGGAAACTGGCAGCTTGACAACACAAAAAATACACAGGAGCAGTCACATAAACAGTACTATAACGGGTACCTACCTTCCTGGGCACTGAACTGGTCTGATCTGTTGGGGCTTCAATAGATGTAACGAGTTCCGTGCCTCTTCGTAAGATGTAACCCGTTCGCATTTCAATATACACCCAACACACCATGTGCTTTACAAATTTGGTCGTAGACAAATCTGAAAAGAAGTGAAGGCGTACGGTCTAGAATTAACCCGAACTTGATGGAAACAAACGGACCGGATCTAGCCCAAGCAACAAGGCAAGTAGGCAATCGCTTCCCAATTCCCACGCCTGAATGATTCATTCCTAGGCCCTAGCTAGCTTTGAAGGATAAGATCCGCAAGAAGAACTTGGCCGACATTCATTCGAAATTTCGAATTAGTCACCCTTGGAACTAGCATTTTGTCTGAAATGAGAGAAGAATACAAAACAATCTTTGGAAGGAAATCAGTACTCGTGCATGTGAAGTGTGAACCAAATCTCAAAATAGACAGCTTTTGTTTTTATGCCCCCACATTCTCCGTGATACTTCCAAAAACATCAGATATTAAAATGTGAAATACAATATATATATATATAGAGTGAGTCTATGGTACTATGCATATATACTAATATACTATACCCTCTCTCATCAGACTCTTTGTAAACAATTAACATTTAGTGGCACGAAGAAAGAGTTCGCTTTTGGTTTGCAGTTGGATCATATTCCTTTTGTTATTCCCCTCTTGTGAATAACGTAAATGATGGTATCAACTTGATGGACCGTTATATACTCAGCCACGGTCTTTGTTTTTGTACATAATAAGCTGAGAATTAATTTCTCAATAATCATGGACTGTGCTGTTCTAAGTGCCTGGTACTTGGTTGTACCTTTTCTTTTGCTGGGTTTCCCTTCACAAGGCAATTGTAGGAAGCACAGTGCAGTACTGCCTTCAACACTGGTTACTGGTAATGTTTATTGTGACACTTGCTCTGAACAACAAAGCAACAAGCTGGGCCATTTCATCACAGGTTAATTAGTTTTTCCTCTATGATAATAAATGTTTTCTAGCAAACTTAGAGCTGCAATTTCTTATGGGAGCTTCAGTTACGCTCGAGTTAACAGTTATATAACTCAATCGTTATCAGCAGAATACTAATACACATCTTGGTACTGGCAAATGTAGTGAAATACAATTTTTGAGAATCCATATAAATTTCCTCTCTACTAACACTGTTAACTCTACAATCTATAAATACAGGAGCCTCCATTCAAGTAGAATGCACAGATGAGTCTAAGCATATAGCTTTTCGCAAAACAGCAATCACAAACCCAAAAGGGTTATTTAAATTCAATATACCTCCAGAAGTGCACAAAAATACCCAGTCATCAATCAAGAATTGCACAATTGATCTACATAAAACCAGTCATGCGACAACATTCTGTGATGCAGTTGCATCTGTCTCTACCACCTCTGCACTAGAGCTTCGTCTCAAATCTACAAGAAAAGATGGCATGAAAGTGTACTCAGCAGGTCAGTGCATTGTATTAATTTTAATGAATTGATACTGATACTTAATTATACCTATAGTCGACATGTCAAACAATAAAATCTCAGAAAATTCTCCTATTACACATGTCAAAAGTCGATGATAAACTTATATCAAATGAAACATTTCCTATAAATCAAATTATAATGTATACAATTATTCCATTTGCGCAGGCACTGTCACCTTCAAGCCACAAAAGAAGCCAGTCATATGTGACGAACAAATCGACCAGCCGGCATTCTTCTTCTTCCCTCCAAACCCACTCCAACCACCAAACATAGGGGGGGTTCCAGTTCCACAAAACCCTTTGGTACCGCCGCCACCATCTCTGCTGCCACCTGGCTTTCAACCAACACCACCATCTATTTTCCCACCAGGACTGCCATTTTTCCAGCCACCACCACCACCTTCACTCCTGCCGCCACTACCCATACTCCAACCACCACCGCCGCCGCCGCCGCCTTCTTTACCGCCTTTTAATATTCCATTAATTCCAGGCTTAACTCCACCATCACCACCGCCACCATCTCCACCGCCACCTGGGTTTCCGTTGCCCCCAATTTTGCCTCCAGGCTTACCAAGTGTACCTCCAGGCTTACCAAGTGTACCGCCGGGCTTACCAGGTGTACCGCCGGGCTTACCAGGTGTACCCCCGGGCTTACCAGGTGTACCGCCCGGCTTACCAGGTGTACCGCCGGGCTTACCAGGTGTACCGCCGGGCTTACCAGGTGTACCCCCGGGCTTACCAGGTGTACCGCCGGGCTTACCAGGTGTACCGCCGGGCTTACCAGGTGTACCCCCGGGCTTACCAGGTGTACCGCCCGGCTTACCAGGTGTACCGCCGGGCTTACCAGGTGTACCGCCGGGCTTACCAGGTGTACCGCCGGGCTTACCAGGTGTACCCCCGGGCTTACCAGGTGTACCGCCGGGCTTACCAGGTGTACCGCCGGGCTTACCAGGTGTACCGCCAGGCTTCCCAGGTATACCGCCAGGCTTTCCTTCCACAAAAGAGGATTCTCCATGAGGAATCATGTACCTATGTATCTAGCTATCACTATGGTTTTGGATATAATTATGACTTAAGAGTGATGGTTCTATATTCTGTACTAAAGGTTTGTTTTGTACTATATGTCTATATATATGTTAAATATTTAGCATAATCCAGTCACATGTTGGATTATTTTAGTGAATATTATTTAACAAAACTAGATTCTGGAAAATATTCCAATCAAGCTATAAAAAGAAATTTATTTTTATAACAAAAAAACTTTTATTTCAAAGCAACACTTAATAGGCATACTATTCTTGCATGTGTATTCCAGTCAACAAAACTTGAAAGAACTTGTTGCTGAAAACCAGAAATTCAACAATTTAAAATTTATGGGAGATCTCTCATAGTACATCTTTTTATATTTCTTACTTTTTTGAGAACAATATGATGGTTCCATTGAATCATAGTACATCTTTTTATATTTCTTACTTTTTTGAGAACAATATGATGGTTTCATTGAATTATGTGTTATATTTTAAGCAAGGCAAAGAAAAATCTTCTAAAATGAGGCATAATTTTTCGTCCGGAGGTACAAAGAATAATTAACAGAACAGAGAAGGCTCATAAAACATTATGACCAGGAAAAAGGAAACAGAAAAGGGAAAAAGAAAAGGGAAAAAAGAAAAAGAAAAAAGAAGAAGAAGACCTATATATATATATATATATATTATTCTTCAGTAATTCTTTTTTCAATTTTTTCCTCTTTTTTTCAGAAAAATAATATTTTACTCCTCCGTCCCTCCGTACTAACAAGGGGTAGTACAGGAATATTCACCTGCACTGAAGTATCACAAAATTATACCAAGGGATGCCTAGACATTAGACAAGCATAAAATCCTATTTGTCGATTGTTCCCAAGCTATAATGTTAATTGATTCTGAATTGCAAAATTCTCAAATGCTTATGTGCTGAAACAAAATGAAACTGATATGATTAAGATCAAAACTACAAAAACCTGATTAATAGTTTAATACCACATTTAACTATAGGTTTATTAAAAATCTGCTACTTTTTTTTTTGTCTTTGGTTGTTTAGGTAGGTTAAATTGACAAAGAGGAAATGGTTCTAAAATGAATTCTAATTGATTCCATTGTTCCTTTGGGCCTATATAGGCGGTACATTTTGCATACACAACCCTACAACTTCTATAATACCTTTCTTGCCTATATAACCCTACAACTCTCATAATACGATAAACATACATAATTCTCAACACTCCCTCTCAAGATGGGCAAAAGATATCCTTCAAGCCCATCTTGTCACAAAACCTATCTAGATCTATCGAGCTAAGTCCTTTGGTGAGGCAGTCAGCTACTTGATCTCTAGTAGCTACATGACTCAGCTCCAATAGTCCACCCTCTAGCTTTTTCTTTATGAAGAACCTATCGATCTCCACATGCTTGGTTCTGTCATGCTGCACAGGGTTGTTGGCAATGCTAATCGCGGACTTGCTATCGCACCACAATTTCATCTTAGCTCCGTTATCCACCTTGAGTTCTTCCAACAACCTCTTCAGCCACACCATCTCAGCAACTGCCAATGCCATAGCCCTGTACTCGGCTTCTGCTGTAGATCTCGCAACAACTGGCTGCTTCTTGCTCTTCCAAGAGGCCAAGTTGCCCCCTACAAACATGCAGTAGCCAGCTGTGGACCTCCTGTCATCAAGAGAACTAGCCCAATCCGAGTCACAATAGCCCTCAATGTTCATGTGCCCATTCTGCCTGAAAATCAAGCCCTTTCCTGGTGCACTCTTCAGGTACCTCAGAATGTGATACACTGCGTCCATATGGCCCTTCCTAGGGTCATGCATGTAGCGGCTCACCACGCTCACTGCAAATGAGATATCGGGACGAGTGTGGCTCAAATAGATCAATCTGCCTACCAGTCTCTGGTACCTCTCACGATCAACCTGTTCTCCTGTCTCTGCACTTATTTTGGCCTTCACATCGATTGGAGAAACCACAGGCTTGCACCCCAACATGCCTGTTTCAGTGAGCAAGTCTAGGACATACTTCCTTTGGGATAGAACAATTCCCTCTGCTCCACGAGCCACCTCAATTCCAAGGAAGTACCTAAGCAGTCCCAGATCCTTCACCTCGAATTCCTTCCCCAATCTTGCCTTCAACTGTGCAATCTCCCCCTCGTCATCCCCGGTAATGATCATATCATCAACATACACAGCTAACATAGTAATGTGACCGCCATGTTGTCGAAAGAACACCGTGTGGTCTGCATTGATCTGCTGGTAGCCCATGCCTACCATAGCCTTCCTGAACCTATCAAACCAGGCCCGAGGGGACTGCTTCAACCCATACAGCGACTTCTTGAGCCTGCACACCTTACCCACTGTCTGGTTCGTGCCAAACCCTGATGGTATCTCCATATACACCTCCTCTAACAAGTCACCATGAAGAAACGCATTTTTCACGTCGAGTTGGTGTAACTTTCATCCTCCATTCGCTGCCATGGAAACCAGTGTCCTCACTGTGCTCATCTTCGCCACGGGTGCAAAGGTCTCATCATAGTCGATTCCATAGGTCTGACTGTACCCCTTCGCTACCAACCGAGCCTTGTAGCGTTCAACCAGACCCTCAGGATTATGTTTCACTGTAAAGACCCACTTGCATCCAACTGCCCTCTTGCCTGGTGGTAGTGACACGAGCTCCCAGGTTCTGTTCTTCACAAGGGCCTCGAGCTCTTCTAACATGGCTGTTTTCCACTTCGGATCTTCTTTAGCAACCTGCCAACACTTAGGGATAGAGACAATGTCTAATGATACAATGAATGCTCCATGTACAGGTGATATGTGTGAGTAAGAGACAAACTGGGCAATGTCATGTGGGAAACCATACCGGTCAGGAGGAATGCCTGCATTCTCGCGAGAAGTCCTCCTTACCGATAAGGGAGTGGGAGGAGTAGAGAGAGGAATCATATCACCTGTGTATTCTGGGTCTGAGGTGGATGGTGAAGGTGTCTCAAGAGTCGGAGCGGGCAGGGACAAGGGACTTGGCACAATAGTAGGCACGATTCCCTCATTCTGCTTCTTTCTCCTTACATACACTTCACCATATCTTGACTCCCCCTGAGCCTGAGTTCCACCACCCTCGGACTCAATCCTCTCAACTTCTGGCTCAACTCTAGCCGAAGTCTCCTTTTCCGGCTCAATCACAGCCTCTTCGAGCATGGGGCAACCAATACCACCCACACTCACCATCCTCCTCTCACCATCACCACTACTCTCCTCCTCTCGCCTCATACCTCCTGTATCGAGCGAGCTTTCAAATGGTGATGTTGCTTCTGAGGAGTAGTATGGTTCAAGCTCGTGAAAAGTAACATCCATACTCACAAACATTCGCCTCTCAACTGGACTCCAGCACGCATACCCCTTTTGAGTGGCTGAGTATCCCACAAAGATACACCTCACGGCCCTTGGATCAAGTTTTCCCACATTGGGTCTGTTGTCATGTACAAAGCACACACACCCAAAAGTTTTGAGAGGAAGAATATCTCCATTCTTACCTGTCAGCATCTCAATTGGAGACTTCCAATCCAATACCCGTGAGGGCATCCTATTGATCAAATAGGCTGCTGTCAGAACTGCTTGCCCCCACAAGTGCTTTGGGACTTTTATTGAAATCATCATACTTCGAGTTACCTCAAGGAGATGCCTGTTCTTCCGTTCCGCTACCCCATTCTGCTCTGGTGTGTATGGACATGTGGTCTGATGCTGTATCCCCTGAGATGACAAGTATTCCCCAAACGCCTTATTAGTGTACTCTGTCCCATTGTCAGACCTCAATACTTTCACAACTGCACCATATTGAGTCTGAACCATTTTGTGAAAATCTTTAAAGCAAGCAAGCATATCACTCTTATTTTTCATCAAGTAAAGCCAAGACACAAAGTATTTAAATCCATTCAAGGTAGTTGTAGGACAAGGTCCCCATACATCCGAATGAATCAAATCAAAACTACAAGGCTTCCTACTCCCAGAGCTAACATAAGAGCTTCTGGTGTGCTTGCCCAACTCACACGCATCACACACCAATTTTTCTTTATTCGCCTTTTCAAATAAAGACTGATACATCATACTCAAAACTGGAAACGAAGAGTGACCCAATCGCCTATGATGGAGCATCAGTAGGTCTTCCACACTTCTCTCAACAATGGATGAGAGGGCCGAGCTCATACCCTCTTTATCCATGTACCACAGTCCTCTATGCATTGTGCCAGTCCCAATCTCCTTGCCCGTCCCCTTCTCTCAGAAGATCACCTTGGGATTATCAAACAAAACAACACAGTTTAGTTGTGAGATAATGACACTTATAGATAGGAGATTCACAGGAAAAGCAGGAGCATGCAAAACATTAGACAAAGTCAAAGTGTTGGTACATTTCACTGTACCCTTACCAACCACCGGCTGGGCCGTACCATCGGCTGTCTGGATGCTCTCTGGTACCGCTAAGTGAGTATAGGAAGATCACCTTGGGCCGTACCAGTCACATGGCGAGATGCACCGGAATCGACTATCCAATCTGATGATCTAGCGATGGATCTAGAGGAAAGAGCAAGTATATCACTAGTACCTGTAGTCGAGTAAGCAACAGAGGCAAAATTACCCCTGACATTAGAAGAGGAGGAGGTGGATGCATCATCGCGCACACTCTTCCCATCACCTGTCGGTCTCTGCCTGTTCTTGAGCCCCTGAGAATAGGCCTCAACGAGTGCCTGATCCTCCTCTGACAAGCCCACACCAGCTTCTTCTTCCCCCTCAGCAACCATCAGATGTGCCCGGTTGCCTCTTCCACCTCTTCGGCCTCCACGACTCCCAGACTGCCCCCTTCCACCTGTGTCTCTCTCCTTTGGTGGCTTAAGGCAAGCCTGCCTCAGGTGACCTACCTCACCACAGTTGTAGCACTGTTGAGTCTCACCTCTGTACCCAGTGTTACCTGAGTTGGAGATCGCTAGTGCTGACCTCACTCCTGGAGATCCCCCTATCCCAGCCTGTAATCCCATACGGCTCTCCTCCTGTATCATTGCCGAGATCGCCTCATCCAGTGAGGGGATCTTCGACATGGCTAGCAACATAGCGCTCCTCTGCTCGAATGCTGAGTCCAAATGCCTCAGAAAGTGCATAGTTCTTCTCTGAACATCTCTCACACCCTTCTTGCAATTTGGATCCAAACAGCACTCAGCAGGAGAGAAGTGGTCGTAATCTGCCCACAGTCGCTCCAGATCTGCGGCATACTCTCCAATCGACCTACCTCTCTGTGCTACCTCCTCGATCTCTCTCTCAATCTGAAACACCCTCATGTTGTTGTCAATCCCCGCATAGATCCGCATCAACTTCCCCCAAACCTCACTCACGTCCTCTATTGCATCAACTGTCTTGGCAATAGAGGCATTCATCGAGTTTAGGAGCCAAGTGTGCAGCATACTATTGGTAGACCTCCACACACTGTACTCAGCTGAATCCTTTGCTGGTACTTCCATCTCACCCGTGATATACCCATCCACGTTCTTCCCTACCAGAGCTCTCTTAACCCGACGCGACCAGCTCAAATACGAGGCTGGCCCATCCAGTTTTATGTCCACAGACTGAAGCTCCAACTTCTGCGACTTCGGCTTGCTTTCCACAGGAGCTTGGCTCACGGCCAACGCTCGCACCATGATAGCAAGCTCATCAGGAGTCAGCTTCGCGCAAGCCTTCGCGAACGGGTTCTCAATCTCCCCTTCCGACATTGATCCGACTTAGATCTACGCCTCACGTATTATTCTAAGTCCAAATCACCTCTACAAAATCAAGTTCTTGACACTTCTTGACCCGATTTAGATCCACATCCACATCATCTCCCCCTTTCTTTCTCTTCCTCTTGTCCCGATCTTGATTTAGCGCATCAAGACTCGAGCTTAAACCCAATCAAACCCAACCAAGAACCCGCTTCTCGGGTACCGTGGGATTTAGGCCTCCCACGCCGGCCAAATCAACACTCGGAACCTACCTTTGGTGGCTGGCCGGCCCTAGAAGTGGTGGCACGGCCTAGAAAAGAGGAAAAAACAGCCAAAGAGAAGAGAAAGAAAAGATGGCTGGTGGTCAAGGCGGAGCTAGGCGGAGCTACAGTGCTGCTCGACCAAGAGAAAGGGAAGGCGGAGCAGAGAGAGAGAGGAGCAGCGGATCTAGAGCTAGACGGCGGATCTAGGTCAGAGAAGCCTAGATCATGGCAGTGGCGGTAGAACTAGGGCGGGGCGGAGCTCGGCGGCCGGACGGAGCTCAGGCCGTGACCAGGAGGGTCAGGCGACCTGAACGGAGAGAGGCGGAGCTCAGGCAGTCAGGCAGAGCTGGGCGGAGGTGGCTCTGCCTTGAATCTGTGAAATCGCGTTTACTGTAGCGCGCGGTTACTGTAGCGCTACAGTAGCGATTTTAGGGTTTCGTTTTTTTCAGCTCTGATACCAAATTGACAAAGAGGAAATGGTTCTAAAATGAATTCTAATTGATTCCATTGTTCCTTTGGGCCTATATAGGCGGTACATTTTGCATACACAATCCTACAACTTCTATAATATCTTTCTTGCCTATATAACCCTACAACTCTCATAATACGATAAACATACATAATTCTCAACAGGTTAGATGAATTGAGGCATAAAACATAAAGCCACACCTCACTAAGAATCATATGTACCAGTACTAACAATGACTGATCTGACGAACCAGCACTGAATCTAATTTGGAAGGAGCTTCAACAATTATTAAGGTACAATATTGGAAAACAGAACAGAGATAAGAAAGCCAATTTGACAAGGCTATCTGCAAAGATCCATCAAAACTAGGCTGCTGATACAAAGACTGGTACGGTACCAGTTGGTACAGGAAATTGTTGCTAATTTTTTTTTCATTTTTACATTTATTGTAACTATTTTACATTTAGTTAGCTTTTTTTGTTTTGAGTTTGTATGAACAAACTGTCATTTTGTTGGGGACAAGCCAACTAAAAACAATTAATGTTTTCACAATTGCTATGCATCGTCTTAGTTGTAGAGGATTAAAATCTTACCCTGCATTTCTTAATGAACTCTTTTTCATGGATTAAAAAATCATTATCCTTTACGGATGTTAACATTACTAGTTTGTCCCCAAAAGCTTAGAAGACAAACTTGTTGTTTTCTATCAATAACTCCAGTGGTGTGTACAACTAGATATATCCAAGTGTCGGCTGTCCTGGTATATATATATATATATATATATATAGCTTCTATCCCAATTATATTCCTAAAAGAAAATGAAATACACAATGAAAAATGACTGGAATTTTCTGTGTGTAATTTTTCTTTGCGTAAAACCTGATTTGTTATTTAGAAATTTCTCTAATAATTATTTGTACAAGTATTACATAATATTTGGGGTATAACTGTATATATTTGATGGTTTAATCTTTGGAAATTGTTCTAATTATAATTTTAAAAATATTTTAGTATTATTTGGAGCAAAATTGACAGTTTTGATGATTTAGTAACTTTAGTGTTCAGAATCAAACAAAAGCATCTGCTTTGCATGCAATTTTTGCTGAATTCCGTTATTACAGCTTCTGGTTGCGTAAAACTTGATGCATTCTTTCAAAATTGCTCTAGTAATTGTTTGTGCAGGTATTAAATAATAGGGTAATTATAATATCTCCCGTCTAACAATCCCCTATCTATCCCCCAATCTCTAACGAACTAATTAACTGTTTTAGTCAACTGTCTTTCCCAATTAGAAAAAATTATAAAATTACACTTCTATCTCATTTAAATCTGAACTCTCCACTTTATCTTTTCTTCTCTCTCCGCTCCAAACCCTTCAAGCCTCCGCCTTGCCACCCCATTGCCCCGGCACCCTGCTGCCCCGCGACCTAAACCTGCACCAACCTCCTCCAATCCGACAGCGACGATCTCCTCAAACCCTCGCCGGAAACCTAGCAGCGGCGATCTCCGAAAATCCTCGTCGGAACCCACTGGATCTACCTCTGGCCTAGCAGCGACGATCTCCTCAAACCCTCGCCGGAACCCTAGTAGTGGCGATCTCCGAAAACCTTCCCCAGAACCCACTGGATCAACCTCCGACGTAGGATTTGAGCAGGATATTTCAGATCAGAGAAAGCGATCAATAGCGTTGAACAGTAAGATCCGTGCTTTGATTTTCAATTTTCATTTACAAGTAGAAATTTTTAATTTATATTTGGTTAGTAAGGTCCGTGCTTTGGTTTTCAATTTTCATTTAGAAATAGAAATTTTAATTTAGATTTGGTTACTAATAACTTGACGTGAATAATTTTGAAGTATGTTACTTCTTTGAGGCTTCCTTGAATTTTCTTTAGAACTGACACCATACCAGCAAGGGAGCCCCTGAGCAGGTACCAAAATGAGTGACATTGTGTTGATTAGATTTACTCCTTCTACAGTAGCAAACAAACATATTCAATAATACTAATTTTGTTTTTATTGTCATACAGATTTTCGACCAGTGACGATCGATCGAATTCAACTCATTTTGTTTCTGTGGACCCTTAGAAAAATAAATTTTGAAAAAATAGATGTGTATGAATGAATAATTGATATCCTAGGTTTGAATATTTCAACATGTATGAATAAATACTTCAATGTATCTGTATGAATACTTAAATGAAGTATGTTTCGTTTCTTTTAAATATTATGTGTGTTTGTAACATTTCAATTACATGATATGTAAGATTTGATAGATTACTAAGTACTAAGAAATGATAGAAAAATAAATTTTGAAAAAATAGAGGTATACAAATGAATACTTCAACGTGTATGAATGAATATTTCAACATATATGGATGAATACTTCAATGAAGTATGTTTTGTTTCTTTTAAATACTGTTTTTGTTTAGAACATTTCAGTTACATGATCTATAACATTGATATATTATTTTTGTTTCGACAGTGGAACATGCGACAACTACTTTTTATTTCCAAAAGATAAAATTAAACTAGAAAGCAATAAAACAATATTCAATACTACTCGGATGCTCTTGTAAAATTAATTGAGGTATACACATATGCTTGTAATATTATTGATACATGAACTATTTACACTTGCACGACGAGAATGAATAGTTTCTCAATGAGGGATGAATACTTGCGTGACGAGATATGAATACTTGTGAAACGGATAACTCGAAAGTATGTCATCATGTATCTCATTTGAAAGATAAAATCGTGCAGAAAATATTCGTGATTTTAGATTTGCAAAATTTCTCATATATTGTCAGAAATATTAGTTAAATTGAACGAAGAAAAAAAAACCACCTCTAAAGACGTGTAAAATATGGATGAGTGATGTGTCCAGTTTTTATATTTGCGCTTGCACGATGAGAATGAATACTTTCACACTGAGATATGAATATTTGCGTAATGAGATATGAATACTTGAGCAAAGGACAACTTAAAAGTATTTCATCATAGATCTCATTTGAAAGATAAAATTGTGTAAAAAACATTTGTGGTTTTAAATTTACAAAATTTCTCACAGATCGTCAGAAATATTAGTTAGATTGAATGGAGAAAAAAAAAATCACCTCTAAAAATGTGTAAAAGATGGATGAGTGGTGTGTTAAGTTTTTATATTTGCACCTGCACAATGAAGATGAATACTTTCTTGATGAGGATGAATACTTGTGCAACAGACAACTCAAAGTATGTCATCATGGATCTCATTTGAAAGATAAAATTATGTAGAAAACATTCGTGGTTTTAGATTTGCAAAATTCCTTACCGATCGTTAGAAATATTGATTACATTGAACGGAGAAAAAAAAATCACCTCTAAAAACGTGTCCAGTTTTTTTTTTTAAATACTTGATATCCTAGGTATGAATACTTGATATGTTATATATAAATACTTAATGCATTATAGATGAATACTTGCGCGCGTCAATTGTAAAATCTTTCAAATATTAAATGGTCCCCAAATAGTAAGTGGTCCCCCTAGGTAGTTAGTAGTTATTTAAGTAGTTAATGACTGGGGGATAAATGAGGGATTGTTACGGGGGGATAGCTAGGTGCTCCCTAAATAATATTTGTGGTATAATTTTCAATATTGATGGTTGTTGCTCGTAATGACATCAGATTTAATAAAAGACATCTATTAATTGATCAAGTCATGACGAGAAAGGAAGGCCAAGTTTGATTACTTCAAATGATGTTCAAGCCATCGTTTTCAATAGGGGAGTGCTATTTTGAATGCAAAATTTATATTATTGAGAGCTGAGAGAATTTTTTTCTCTTTTATACCAACTTTGTCCTTAATAAATTTTCTTTCAAACTTTCTTTTAAAGTAAGTTATTGTTAACAAAGAAAATATTTAAGACTTAACAATACAAATGACAGATCTTATATATATTTATGGATTCATTAATAAGGAATGTAATTATTTTTACTTTTATTCATATGTTCATGATTAAAATTAAAAGGAAAAGAAAATTGAAAGAAAGAAAGACAGATTTTTTGAAACTAAATCAGACATTGTTTTGTAACACCTCAGTGTCCTCTTTGTTTCATACGACTAACACTAGTAGCAAAATTTGTTCGAACAAAGGTATGTACAGTGGCTAACTATATACATTAAAAATATTTGGTACCAAAACATGCATGGCAAACTCTTTCTCCCTTTCTCATATACATAAATTATTAGTTTGGCCGAGCATAAATAATGCTATTTTGAAGTCCCATGAATTATTAATTTTTTCTTGACTTGGCTGCTCATTTATTATTTATTTGAAAACTAATTAATGCAGTCAATGTCATTTTTCAAATTATAATTAATCTAACTACTTCTACCTTAGACTACAAAAGGACACAAAAATTGAAACCCCCCCCCCCCCCCCCCCCCCCCAATCACATGATAATAAACGATCTCCACAAAATGAAATTATCTATTTAATTTACAAATAAAATACTTAGAAACTACTTGTTAACTTTTAAGAAGTTTCATAATTTAACATGTTATATTTTTTTTCATAATTTTAATTGCACATATTGGAACTAACAAAATTTAACCATATATTTTTATTCAAATAATTTTCGTTGGATCAAATAAAAAAGATTTGTTCACCATTATTTTTTTTACTAGTCTCAATGAATTATCTCATCATTTAATTACTTATAAAATTTCTTTTAGACTGTTGAAAATTTGAATCAATATAAAGTTGTACCTGACAGATAAGCAGTAATAATGGCAGGATTAGTTAAACAAAAAGCTTCATGAATTATATTCTTCCATAATTGATAGCAAGAATTAATTAGAAGTATAATAAGAAGGTATTTAATAAGGGGTAAAATTGGATTTAAAACAAAAGCATTATCTTAGCACTCAAAAGTAGAATTTATGCGCTTAAAATAGCACTCTCCTTTTCAATAAGTTTAGTGGGATTTGTCAATTGACGAGACTGTGATTGATTGTGAATTTCATTGTGATTAGATGTTCTGGTGGAAGTTTTTTATTTGTACACCTGCAGTTTTAGCTAAATTTGAAGTTGGTAAACTTCGAGGAATATATATATAGAGTTAGGCTGGGGTGCTATGGATAGCATAGTGGCCTCTATGCTACGGCTCAATATTTGAGTTTTCAAAATTCAAACAGTCGATCCGAACCGTTCATCTTATTCTCCATATTAATATCTGCTTGGAGACCAAATTTTATAATTTTCTGAATTTTTTTACTATTTATTAAGCCACTTTGAAAATCGCTAATCCAACGGTTTTACTGTTTTGTGCAGCCACCGTTGGATCAACAATTTTGTAAAATACTTAATAAATAGTAAAAAAATTCAGAAAAATGTAAAATTTGGTCTCCAAGCAGATATTAATATGGAGAATAAGATGAACGGTTCGGATCGACTGTTTGGATTTTTCAAACTCGAATATTGAGCCGTAGCATAGAGGCCACTATGCTATCCATAGCACCCCAGCCTAACTCATATATATATATATATATATATAGATAGATAGAGAGAGAGAGAGAGAGAGAGAGAGAGAGATGGGTTATGGTGCATTGCAATCTATGGAGGGGTTTGTGCATTGGACTATAAATCTAAAATTCAAATGACCGATTCAAACCGTTCATCTTGTTCTTCATATTAATATGTGCTTGGAGACCAAATTTTACAATTTTCTGAATTTTTTTACTATTCATATATTAATTTAGTTCATTAGGAAAAAAAAAGTAAACAAAAGAATAGTTGGAAGCACTATCTTAATCATAGAATTAATAATTGGCACCGCAACGTATATATACCGTCAATATATAGATCAAGTCATGATTTGAAAGGAGGAGCAACTATAATTACTTCAAATGTAAGATTTTCAAGCCATCCTTTTCAATATTTTCAATTGGAATTATTAGTTGATTAGACTGTGATAGATTGTAAATTTGGTTATGATACGGTTCTAATCGAACTTTGTATTGTACACTTGCATTAATTAATATTAAAGGATCATATATATAGTAATATCTTTTCTTTAAAATCCGATGAGTTTATGTCTAACATTAAATTTGTGTTCAGAAATTCTGACTGGATTTATATGTTCCATAATTTCTGTTTCTTGTAATAGGTGTGACTCCTGTGTTGTTTTTTCTTCTGTTATTTTTTCTCTACGTGTTGAATTCTTAACAAGTACAGCAGATTCAAGTGTCATTTTTTTTAAATTGTCAAGATCAAAATGTAATCAAACTTCTTAAATCCATATTTAAAATAGGACTTAATTAGAATAATCAAAACTGACCAGATAACTACCAAGTGTGTAGCGTACAAAACAAAACCACGACTTTACCAAACATATATGTTGATGGATGAATGGATAAGGAAAACTGGGATACATCTTGTCAGATGAAACTTCATCACCTTGAATTAAGAAACGCTTTTGACAAAAGGTCAAAAAAGAGAGGAAGTAATTAATCAAGAAAGGTACGACAAAAGGGAAAGCCTATTGGTTGACTTTGTGTGGAGTTATCAGAAATAATGAATTGGGGTTTTCTAGGTCAGACATGGATATGCAATATCTTAAGGATAATTGTGATGCCATGATATATAATTAGCTCCGCAATAATTAAGGTGAGATTCGGGGTGGATGTCAGTACGATAAAGAGTGATAAATGAATTATTCGGGTTCAGTTTGGCGAGATCAAAAATTCGTGATTCGGAAATAATTTGAATATAATTCGATATTGATTTGAAATTATTCAAATCAGAGATCTCAGTTCTGTAAGGGCACAAAAAAAATGAAAAAAAGAACCAGAAAAAAAAAAAGTTCTATGACAAATTTAGGGAAAAGTTTGTAAAATTTGCGAATTACTAGTGAATTCAACCCGAATAATTCATTTTTTTGGTGATGCCAAACCAAACGCTGAATTATTCGGTTGACCGAACTTTGATCAAATTAAACCCGAATAATTTGAACAAATTTTTTATGAATTTTTCCCAGAACATTATTATTATTATTTTTGCTCTCTTGCAAGACTGAGATCTCTGATCCCGATAATTCCAAATCATTCCCGAATTATACCCAAATTATTTCCGAATCATGAATTTTTGACATTGCGGAACCAAACAATTCATTTGTCACTGTGTCACGAACTCACTATGATGTCAGTATGATATTGAGAAACCGTGTGGTACGTACTCCATATCTGTCACAGAGGATCCCACCTGGTAATTGC
The DNA here is from genome assembly GCF_964058835.1 of Carex rostrata. Taxonomy (NCBI): domain Eukaryota; kingdom Viridiplantae; phylum Streptophyta; class Magnoliopsida; order Poales; family Cyperaceae; genus Carex; species Carex rostrata. The sequence continues at coordinate 10,008,343 of NC_135926.1, forward strand.
ATTGGGTAGGAAATTAGGAATGAAGGTTGGCAACCAAATTATTCTTAGCATCCATGTTTCCCTGTGGCAAAGAAGTATAGTGATGTGTATAGTGGGTAACTTTAGGGATTAATGTTAGCAACCCCACGACGTGAATCAGCACCTACCATGATTACACATCGAATAATTGAAGTTCAGTCAAATCAATAATATATCTAACGCTAGAGAAGTTTCTGATCTTAATTTATTCGCCAGTCAGCTTTGAAATTGACAATAAAGTAAATTATGATGGCTTATCTTGATTCAATGACATGTCTCATTTTAATACCAGTTGTTGATTGATGCGCAGTTTACCAAAATAAACATACATGTTCTAAATGTTTAATCAAAAATATATATCTGTCCAGGTTAATTTCGTTACATACACTTGTAGCCATTATTTAACAAGAATTGATGTATGTTATATATATATATTGTCTTTTATTTGTTAAATATGTCATCATGAATATAGAAAAATTATGTCTATAATAGTTGCAAATTTGTTTGACAAATTGGAAAAGAATATAGAAAAATTAGTACCTGGTCAAAAGAGGTGAGCATGGAAGGCAGACTATAGAAATAATTTCAGACGGTCAATTGCTTCATAGAAAGCATATATGGATATATACAATCTTTCAAATCTACATTGTCTTTCGTCAGGTTTTATATCTCATATTTATTTATTTTATTTTTATTAATTGCAATGATGCTAGAGTAACATCTCCGGTCATTACAAAGGTTTCATCTCCGATCATTATAATTTTTTTTTATTAATTGCAATGATGCTAGTTGTCATTTTTTTTTTAGTTATTGGAATTATTACAAGTGCTAATTTACTTCTGAAAGAAAAACTTGATTCGTATTGTACTTCCCAACAAAATATAAATTTGATCCATGTTGATTAAAATGAATGCACTAAAATTAATTTATTAACCTTCTAATTTTAACCGATTGATTTTATACTAAATTAATTCGAATGTTTAAAATTTTCACATGTAGACACGTCACTCGTAAGGTAGACAGATTCCAACGGTTCGGATTTCTCATTTGAGACCAATTTGATGGGTTTTAGAGTTAAGCTCACTAAACACTTTGGTGAGCTTAAGAACATCCTAGTTCTACTCATATATATATATATATATATATATATATATATATATATATATATAGAGGAGGGTTCAAATGCCTCCATTTTTTGTGCCTCCACCATGCCTCCATTTTTTAAAACTTTAATAATTCAAAATTTAAAACTTAAAAGTTAAAATAAAACCGTTGGATATGATCTACATCATTTTATTTATGCACGTGCAAAAAATTATGGCATTTCAATTTTATTTTGATGAGTAGAACTAGGGTGCTCTTAAGCTCACCAAAGTTTTGGTGAGCTTAACTCTAAAACTCATAAAATCGATTTCAAATGACGAATTCGAACCGATGAAAGCCGCCTACCTTACGTGTGATGCATCTACATGTGAAATTTTTAAACATTCGAATTAATTTAGTATAAAGTCAAGCGGTCAAAAAACATTCAAAAATGAATGCACTAAAATTAATTTATTAACCTTCTAATTTTGACCGCTTGACTTTATACTACATTAATTCGAATGTTTAAAAATTTCATATGTAGATGCATCACACGTAAGGTAGGCGGATTTCAACGGTTCGGATTCGTCATTTGAAATTGATTTTATGAGTTTTAGAGTTAAGCTCACCAAAACTTTGGTGAGCTTAAGAGCACCCTAGTTCTACTCTTATTTTGATTGCCATCAAGAGCTTGTAAAAAATGCACTAATGTGGATGATTTCTAGACGTTGATTTTTGAATTTATTGATTCACATAAAAACAAAATTGAAATGTGATAATTTTTTATGAGCACATAGAGAAAATAATATAGATCACATCTAACGGTTTTATTTTGACTTTTAAGTTTTAAATGTTGAGTTATTAAAGTTTTAAAAAATGGAGGCATGGTGGAGGCACAAATAATGGAGGCATTTGAACCCTCCTCATATATATACATACTAGTATCATACCCGTGCGTTGCAACGGAGACATATTATAAGAAAAAAAAATCAAAGAAAATAATAATAATTATTCAAAAATTAAGACACATGTTAATAGAAAATTTATATGATGTTGTATTTTTAATTAAGTTTAATTGTGATCACTGATAACAATTTGATGATGTGATGATTCTTTATTTTTAAGTACCAATGATATCAAATAATAGCTCGTTTCGAATCTAATATCAAATATCGTACAACAATTCAATATCAACATATAATATGATATCAAAAAACATAAATAAAAAGTGTTATCGTGTGTATGTATAGGATACACATAAACACACACATATTATAAGATAAATATATATTCACACACATGTTCCAATTTATATTTTTCTTTGTTTCCAATTTATATTTTTCTTCTTCTTTGTTTCCAATTTAGAATACACACACACGCACACGCACATACACTGATATATTCTATATTGGAAATATATTCTAAATTGCCTACAACAATATGTATAGAAACAAAGAAAGAGAAATAAGGAAATAAAAAAAAATGATTTTCATTATGATCAGTACGTATAGAAACAAAGAATAAGAAAATGGAAGGTGGAGTTTTCTCAATTGAAGAGGAGAAATATGGAAACAAAGAAATAAGAAAACGGATAAATATATCGCTAAATTTCAGAGTTTGTTCAATTTTAATTGTAACGTATCGTGTGGCAGCACATGTGGTGAGTATGTTTTTAACTAAATTTAGACTTTTATACATAAAACATATGCATTTAATCTAAAGAAGACAAATTATGTAATTGGAAGGTTGAGATCAAATCTGATGTTTCATCTTTCAATCGTAGCCGTTGGCGGATCGGACATCCAACGTGCTTAATAATAGAATGGAGATAGAGAGAGAGAGAGAGAGAGAGAGATGGGCTACGGTGAGTTGCGAAGTAAAGCGACTATTTTACTTCATGCTCATATTTTGCGATTTTAAAGTTCAAAATGTCGATCCGAACCGCTCAACATGATCTCCATATTGAAATGTGCTTGGAGACCAAATTTTACATTTTTTGAATTTTTTTTACTATTTATTAAGCCAATTTGAAAATCGCCGATCCAGTGATCCAGAAATTTTTATTGTTTTTTACTATTCACACGGATTTTCATATTTTCAAAGTGGCTTAATAAATAGTAAAAAAATTCCAAATAATGTAAATTTTAGTTTCCAAGCACATTTCAATATGGAGATCATATCTAACAGTTCGGATTGACGTTTTGAATTTTGAAAATAAAAATATTGCATGAAGTAATAACGTGTTTTACTTCGCAACTCACCGTAGCCCACCTATATATATATATATATATATATATATATTCGGGTTGCACTTTCGTACGTAACATGAACTAAAATGTAACGATTACAATCAGACACTATAGAAAAGGCTAATTAACAAATTAGTAATTTGAAGACTTGAGAATTCCATTGACCCAACTACGGGTTACCTAACTCATGAACTTCAATTCTTGATGGATTAGGGCAACTACCCTTTTTCTCTATATTCAATTGTAAATTTTAAAATATATATATATATTTCCATCTGTGCAACGAATCCAATCGTGATTTCATCCTCAAAACTCCATTAATTAATTCACAAATCTTCACACAGTGAAGGCCACAGGGAAAAACAAAGCCTGAGCCTTTCTTTAAGCACAATTTTGTGATTTTATCCTCGGTTGGGCACAACAACCTAGTGGCATTTCAGTAATTTATCAGCAAATTTAAATCCAAAAAAACCAAACTCCTCTCTCTTTTATAGTCTCCAAAAGCCATAACTGAAAATAAATCCTTGAAATCTTGACTCTCATTCTTTTTGCATCTTGCGCAAAACCATCAACACACAAAGACTTACATGAAGAAGAAACAAACACCATCACCATTACATGCTCATAGAAGTTCCAATTCAATCCCCATGGCTATGCTGCTCTTTGCTTTTCTTTATCTCTTAGGTTTTGGGGAGGCAGTACTGGCTCATGAGGTTTCAACAAGAGATGAGAATCCTCTGCAGAGGATGTCTCGCGCTGAGCTGTCACGCATCGCGGGGTACGGCGAAGAGAGGCTGTCATCAGTGCTTGTCATTGGCACGCTCGATTGCGGACTCTGTATGGCTCCCGAATCACGCCTTCTATCCCTTCATGTACCAGGTTTGACAAAATAGATCTGATTCTGATCAATTAATTGCAAGAGTTCATATATATATGGTTAATTAATTTCTCGTTTGTAGGTTTCTTTTTTCATACACATGCTTCTTATTTCCATATTTTTCTCTGTTTAATTCTAGCTTTTTTCCTTCGAGTTTCTTATTGTTCATCAATTTTAATCCATCATGCCAATAAAAATTGTAACGGTAACTTTATGCATGGGAGCAATGGTATAAATAATAATAAATATATAAATAACGATAGTCACGACAATACTAATAATAATGATGATAATAATAATAACAATAATAATAACAATAATAATGATTATAATTATGATATATAACACCAATGAATATTTATTTTTCTTTTCTTTTATTTTGAAAAAATGGGTAGCAGCTATCAATTAGAGGAAAAATTATGATTTTTAAGAGCATGTTTTATCCGTATATGTATTCATATCAGCACGGATATCTAATTTTTATATACAAATTCGGTTACGGAATATTATATGATCCGTTTGCAACCCTACTCACAAAAAGGATGATGTAGACATACAATTGTCATTTCTCGCAAAAAAGAAGAGCAAAATATATATAACACTGCAAAATCTAATTGGGGTCGTCAATTCCCTTTTTTAATTGGATTCTTGTATAACTCCTGCATAATCAAACCCTGCATTTTTAAAAATGATGTCCAAAATATATGTTCTTGTAAGGGTTAAATTATTTAAAATTTATAACTACAAGAGCAACTTTAGTGATGAAATATGTTATAAAAAATGTTACACAACAATAAAGTTACCGTTACAATTTTAGAAGCTAAATTTTATTGTTGTGTAACTTTTTTTAGTGAAGGATTCACAATGTTCTTTCTACATGTGTCATGATAGTTTATTTTTTTTCGGATTTTTAATATGGGTTATATTGTTGTACAATTTCTTTGCTATCTTCTAAAATTGAGACGTAATGCAATTTTTATTATGATAACATTACAATAATATTATTTTAGTGGTCATTTAGGATATTTGATAATTATATATTTTCAAAACGAAAAAAATTATTTAACAAATACATATTATTATATATAATACAAGACTGAGGCTACGATTCTATGCATAGCGCGTATTGGTCCATACTACATATTAATATTTTTACTTTTAGAACGGAACAGCACACCTTCCTTACTCTTCCTTTCCCTTCCTCTCTGTGCTGATGTTGTGGAGCACAGTCTTAAAGTCCAACTAGCCGATCTGAATCATTCAACATAATCTTCATATGAAAATGAGTATGACTAAAATGTTATGCATCATCTATACATAATCTTACAAATTAAATTTTACATTTTTTAGATTTGTTTTTACTATTTTTTAGATAGTTAGAAAATTACTAATTTTTAGATCAAGTGATTTTCTATCAACTTAGAAAAATTGTAAAGAAATTCTTAAAATATAAAATTTGATTTATAAGTATATTTGTGTATTTTCATATGAACATCATATATATTGAATTGTTCATATTGATTGTTCTTATTTCGAAAATAAAAATATTGATCTATAGTTTTGAGAGCGGCATTTTGTATTAGTTTTTGTGAGAGAAGGACAAACTATACATCCATAATTTTGCCCCTTCTATCATGCTATGTATTGAGAATTAATGCATGTGTTAATTCTATTGCTCTTCTTTCGAAAACAAAAATAATGTTGTTATTCTTTATAAAACTCAGAATAGATTAAAAATATACATATGTATCATTCAAGACGTGTTAATAAAGACACGCATTATATGATATAAAAAGTCATGGGTTAGAAATTCCGATGAAGAAAATGCAATTTTTGTTTCTTAAACTATCCTACAATGACCTATTCTAGTATTCAACTGAAGTATGGTAGCTTGTTAATTAATTTAAACATCCTGACAAAATAAAAAATAAGTCCTTCATTAAACAATACTTAAATCCACAACTTGTTATAATTAAGTAATAAAATGACCCTTAATTGACGCTATTCTATTGTACGCATATATATATAATCTTTGAATAATTGTACTCTTTACAGTACAAATCAGCCGGTCGGTCTTTGTCTAACGGTTGGTGGGTTAATTAGTGTTCAAAATTGAGGTTGCTTTGATTTGAGAGAAATCCATAACACGACATCTGAACTACATGTCTTCTTGCTTCTACAGTGTTTTGCAAGCATTCATATATATATAATAATATAATACCGATTTGCATATATATACTTCCATTCTAATTAATTATATGTACTTATCTTCAGAATCAGCTTTTAGTCTAATGACAAAAATACATAATTTTCATGTAAAAAAGGTTATAGGTTCAAAACTCACATAGTGACAAAATGCTTGTGGATTTTAAATATGAATTTGAAGGAAGCCGGTAGGTTAGATCTCCACTTTTTATTTCAAAAATTATATGTACTGATCTTGAGATGATGTAGACTTCAGTCCTAAAATTGATGTGTTCATTTACAAGCAATGATCTGTGGGTGAGGTCCATTAATTTGGTTTAAAAAAGAAGAAGCATATATACAATCATAATTTGAAACATAGAGATCACAGGAACTTGATTGTGGTTTTAGGACACTAATGTAATTTAGGCTTAAAAATATATATTCTTGTACTTGTATATATTTTGCACTCAATTGCATTTCAAAAGTGTTCATACTTAACATACGTGTTCATATTATGAATTTACAAGTATTTTTATATATTACATAAAGTATTTTTATTTTTAAGAGGAGGATCCACTTACACTCTTTTTTGGTGACACCCTCTACATTTTTTAAGTTTTCAAAGTCTAAATAGTCGATCTAAACTGTTCAACATGATGGATATATTAAAATGTGCTTCCAAATCAAATTTTATACTTTTTTGAATTTTTTTAATATTTATTAAGTATTTTACAAAATTGTTGTTTTCAGGCCATTGAATTTTTGTACCCATCTTAATAAATAGTAAAAAAATTCAAGAAAATGCAAAATTTGATCTGCAAGCACATTTTAATATATTCATCATGTTTAATGGTTTGGATCGACTGTTTGGACTTTGAAAATTTAGGATGTAATCCTATGTCACAAAAAAGTGTGTAAGTGGAAGTTCAAATTAATGAAAAGGTTAGTGAAATAAGTAAATGTACATTTTTTTCAAGTTTTTACTTCTAGTAATTTAAAATATAAATATATTTAAAAAAAATCATTATATGTATATAAAGGATGTAGATAAAAGGTACCTTTCAAGGCTAAAATTAATGTGAAGTAAGGCAATAAGTGAAGAAGTTGCAACTAATTTTTTTTTTCTTTTTAATGTCTTGCAAAAGTAAGTCTTGTAGCTCTCAGAAAGGGAGAACTAATTTAGTTTAGATTTATTAATCCTTTTAGGCTCAAATTAATGTGAACTAAGGCAATTATCATGAGTCAATTGTGGAACTTCGGAAGTTGCGCAATAGGTGAAGAAGTTGCAACTAATTTTGCTTAATTAATTTTTTTTTTTTGTGTCTTGCAAGAGTAACACTCGTGGGGCTTAGAAAGGAATAACTAATTTATTTTATTTAGGTCGATCTCCTTAGATTAGGGGAGTAAATGGTACTTTTTTATTCATTTATTCGACTTGCATCATATTCAAAAATACAGATAAGGATAAGATATTTTTTTCTCAATAGTTTATCGGGTACGGATAAAAATAACAATTTTTCGTTATCTTACACGTTATCGTATAAGATAATTTTTAAAAATAAAATAATATATATAGATATATATTTGTATGAAGATGATACATGATACAATAAAGTTTTGTATTTTATTAGATTTTCATAATACAAATTAGTTGTAATCATTATTTTTTTTCTTTTTTTCTTGTTTTGAAAAATATTAATGACATTTTTTATCCGTACCGTATTTAAAAAAAGGGATAAAGATAAAAAAAATTTATTTGTTATCATAACGAATACAGATATAAAAATATCTCCACCGATCCGTATCATAACCGTTGACACCCCCAACTAAGATGTTTCTTTTCTAAAAGAAATAAAAAAAGATCTCTCAAGATGTTAGTTGAAAAAAGAAAAACTGCTAAATCCTTATCGCCGCTAATAACTATCTCCGAGTTTTGCCCCTGTTTTTCACCCCCTAGCTTTTTTTTCATTTTCTTTTTTTGACATTTAAATGCCCGTGGGCTTTTGCCCACTAGCCTTCAGTGCATTTTCATTTTTCAACACGGTCAACGCTACTACTTCGTGCGATTTGTGTATCTGTGATTTTTCAAAAATAAAATTTTGCATATATTTGTGGAGCTCAATGTCAAAACGGTGAGGAGACGAACAGACAATTTAATTATCACAATTTAAGGTTGATTTTTTTTTCAAAAAGAATAATAAAACATAAAGCATTTTATTTATTCATTATATTTAAGGTTGATTTTTTTTCAATAATATCTTAGATATCACAATTTAATTATAATCTGAGTATGACTAGAATGTTATGCATATGTAGAGACATGCAGTGTTGTAGTCTTCATAATTTATCGAATAAATTTTAAAACAACAAATTCAAATAGTTGAAATTTATTTAATTACGAGTGACATATTTACATATAAAATTAATGTTGTATATGCAATTGTACTTTAAACTCTTAATTAATTTGTTGATATGTTTCTTTTGATGCTATGTAAGTTAACATGTCATTATATATAGTCTAACAAATAGTATCTATGAAATGATTGAAGGTGCCAAGGTAGCCGTTGCATGCAAAATAGAAGACAAAACAAGAAAAAATAATTGGACATACGGAACAACCGATGAATACGGGGAATTCATGATCGATCTACCATCGCAACTTCATGCGACACCAAACTTGGAGGAATCGTGCGTTGTCAGAATCCTACAGGTGCCATCAACCTCGCATTGCAAAATTCGTACTCTCCTAAATTCGCATCGCATCAAGTTGTCATCGGTTGGAAACGGTATTCGTGTGTATACAGCAGGAACGATACAGATGAGCAGCAAGAGTAGGCCTTCTCACAGATGCACAAAATTAAATAATGCGAATCACCAGTTAGAAGAGGCCATGTGATTTTTTTTTTTTTTTTTTACTAAATGTTAATAGCCAAGAGAGAGCCTATGAAAAAATCGACAAAAAAAGTGTTTGTACAAAGATGGATAATCGTTAAAATTAGTTAGAGCATCTATATCTCTGAAACTATTAGAGTTTCTAATCTGACGTGGCAGTTTCTAATCCAGTTTCAGGGATGTGGAAGAGTTTCTTATTTAGAAACTATGCAGGAAAGTTTCTTATTAAGAAACTGTTTATAAACTCTATGTTGGCCAAATGATTGGCTCAAATTGTTTCTCCTTTTTAATTTGTTGTTGACGTGGCTTAATAGAAACTCTAAAATGAGTTTCAGGAATGTGAGAGTTAGAAACTTTAAAGATCATAATTTCTAAAAAATAGTTAACAGTTATTTAGAAATTCTTTTGAGTTTTAGGGATGTAGATGCTCTTACACAGTACAATGGTTGTTATGTGCTCCTGTTTCATATAATATATTAGCATGAAACTGGTTCATGATAATTTCAAAAAGACAAGGCAAAGACAATTTATTTACCTATACAGGCGAATAATCGGTGTATGTAGCGGTTTAGCCCGGCCCAATTTTCTCAGCCCAAATACTAGGCCCAAAGTATCTATACTTTGGATTAATCTACCACAAAATATTTGAGTTACAATAAATCTTAGCCCTAAAACTTGCCCAAATTACTATCGCATATGATCGAACTATGGAGAGACAAACACGGTGCTAAGCCGCTTGGATAAATAAATAAAAGAAAAAGGAAAAAAAAAATTATCCAGCTTCCGAACTTGCACTAAATATTTTTAATCTTTAATTTTGACAATTATGCTGATTAATTTGTTAAATTATTTTATTCAATATTTTCAGCCATTATTAAGTAACAAGTTCCAATAAAATAAAAATACTTTAAGATATTGTTTAAATAACAAATTCTAATCAAACAAAAATTATTTTGATTACCTTAGGTTGATATCAACAATTTAATCCTTCTTAATTAAAGAAGCAACCAAACATTTCCTACATGTATGCAAAAAAAATTGTTACTTATAATGTTTCAGTGTGGTCCCGGTCTTATAATTTGTTACTTATAAATAAATAAAAATAAGCATCTAAATTTTCATTTTACGAGACAAATATTACAATAATAGCTTACTTGGGACATTCGAGCCGAAATAGAAAACTATTTTTTGCTTCTCATTTTCATTTTTCCGATGTACTTTTTTTGTTTCCCAAACTTTTTGTCTTCCTCTGTCTGTGGTTTGATTGGTCTGGTGGGGGGAGGCATCGTTCCATGGCGAGCGACTTCTTTGGAAGTAGTAGTTCTAGTACGACACTACAGTGGTTGCTCTTTCTTTTCCCAAGGTTCCCTCCCCTCCTTCCCCACACACCTTTTGTCCAGTAAGTATCTGCCAAGTAGTGCTTCTTCGGCAATCAAAGTCTCCACCTTTTCCTTTTGTCCAGTAAGTATCTGCCAAATGGTTGGTTTCATCTCCTCTTGAGGGAATTTCTCAATAGTGCCAAATCGAAATTTTTCTTTAAATCCATCAATTTGTGCTACGTGGTTTCTGGTCCTGTGTTCAATTTCTGGATGTTGCAAGTAAAGGTGGTAGCTGGTGCTTTTATTTGAGAATAAGACTTTCCAAGAAGAATCTAACAAAGGCCTTGGTTGTATTTTAGAATACTGTTCTTTGTCAAACAATGGGTAATGGTGGTAGTATTAATATATCTGAGGGTGGAGACATGGAGGAAAGCGAAAATCAAATTGGAGAGGATCTAAATTCAACAGAGATGTCTAAAGGTTTAATAAATTCATCTCCTCTTGCGTTTACTCCTCAGGTCAGTACCTTTGTTTTTATCTCCTGCTTTTTAGTTTATGTAAAGTTGTAAACTAAATAAAGTTACTGTACTAGATCAAGTCTGTATTGCAATTTGAATAACAGACTATCATCAATAAGCCCTGATCCAATTAAAATTTCAATTAATGTCATTATTGAATATTAACACTGCTTTGTTTTTAAGAATTGAAAGTATGACAGTAAAATAGGATTTGTTAGTGGTGTCAGTACCAGTGGTACGATATTGGAAAAAGAGAAGTATGTTATTATTGATTAATTGTGCTGCTTTATAGTCTGTTATTATTGATTGATGTGCTTTATGTTAAGCATGTGCCTTAGCCCCCTTATGACAGTTTCCTTTGCTAGGCAACCATGATGAACCTAAGAAACCAAAACTTCCATCTAATTCTCTAACTTCTTCATAATTTGTTAGGCTCAGTTTACCTCAGTCGTGGAAAATATTTGAAATGAATATATTACTGAAAACCGTAGCTCCCATTTTTTTTATTGTAAGCCAATAACAAAGACCCTATTATCCATAGTTTTAAAGAAAGGTAGGACAATTGTTTATCTCAACTCCTAAACTATACTTGTATAAAATGCTCCTTTTTACTGTTGATTGCATAGAATTTGCTACTTAATTTTCAGTGGCTATATTTAAGATTCTATAATCTGCAGCTTGGAGTTAAAAGACAGAAAATTATCTACACTAAAGTATATGTTATAATTTAACTGTTGAGATTTTATTAAATCAAATACTTTATGAGTAGTGAGGGGTGTTCTATGCATAGCACTGGCACGGCTATACCCTGCTTGAGAAACCATCAAAGTGTTGGGTTGTTATTTGCAAATATGAGTAGTGAGGGTGTTCTATGGATAATATTAAAAAATGACTTTTTTATTACCATCTTTTTAGATACCAGTAGCATCGCTTGAGAAACAGGAAAGGGTGGATTCGCAAACTGGTACATTATGGATGAATAATTCCTTTTCAGAAAATCAAAATTACCAATCCCAAAAAGGTGTGCCAACTATGCTTACTTGGACCGATGGTGGCATCGAGGTGTTTGTCGAAGGTTCATGGGACAACTGGACTTCAAAGTATTTGCAAAAACAATTTCCTGATTCACTTATTTGTTCTAAATTTCAATTGATTTGGGACCAAGTTCTTGTTTCTGGAATGTCGATCACAAAATGATCTATCTTGAATGCAAATGATTTAACTTGGCTGGGTTTAGAGCTAAAGAGTAAACAAAAGTTTTAAGGATGAAATGGTTTTTCCATGACAGATCACACTTTAATTTAATCGAATTATGTTTAATTTTAAGTGTAATCATTACCTTAACAGAAAACCTTTGCAAAGATGTGGTAAGGAATTTGGCATTATGAAGGTTCTCCCTTCTGGATGTTACCAGTTTAGATTTGTTGTTGATGGAGAGTACAGATATAACCCTGAATTACCTTTGGTGCATGATGAAGCTGGAAATATATATAATCTTTTGGATGTGCAGGTAATATCCTTACTTGAATAGTGATTTTCACATGTATTACATTAAATATTGTTACAGTTGTATATGTACAGTATCTCAGTATGTGTCAGTGAGAAACCACTTTGGCATATGCTCTTTGAGTTGAGGGTTTTAAGCATAGTCCCGACAGTCTGCACAGTAATAGTACTACATGTCAGTGGCTTACTGTATAATTAAAAGCAGGTGGCCTGTTCTGATGCCAAGTTTTTTGTACAAATAAAAAAAATATTAGTTCAAGGGAAAAATTAGTGCATGTTTAACTGTTATGCATCCATTGGGGAACAGATTTCCACTTGTGTTGATAAAAATTAGCAGGATATATACAGATGTACTTCTGCTAAATTGAGCAATTTATTATAAAGTATACCTTTTGGTCCATTTGATAGGAACTTTTCATTTGCACATAATTAACCCATTGAAAATAAAATGAAGTTAAAAATGGGAGAAGTGGAAAAGGATGGCATTTTTGTTTTTATCCTAACAAATAATATCTTCTCACAAGGATGAACTAATAAGCTTTTGGTACCTTGAAGGATAAATATATATATTTTTTATTAAATAGTGCCACCACTTGCAGTAGTAAAATTATCCGAATGATACAAACCGTGATTCTCTCTCATCCTTTCTTAAGCATGTGTCTATTTATTTTATATAGCAGGACTTTAAGTGACTGGAATTTCCGAGGTCCCTTTGTTTGGTTGTGTTTCGTGAAAAATTTGCAATTTCTGCACTTTGGAACGTTTTTATTTAATTCAACTAACATTTAAGGGCACAGGGTGGGGCTGGCAGGTTTATAAAATATGGTTTATGGTAGCTGTTTGTTTCATATTTACTTGTTTATTGCATACTTCATTAACAAATGATTAGTGCGGGGGGGGGGGGGGGGGGGGGGGAGCAATTTTAACTATTTTGTCATGGCCAAGACTGTGACTGCACAAATCATTCCTTTTGTCAAATTCTTGACACTGATTTGAATTGATATCTGTTGCAGTCTGCCTCTGATTTTTCTTTTGATTTGAGTTGATGACCTAAGGAGATTTTATAATTATTAATTGTTGTGTTTATATACATTATTACATTCCACCCTTTAATTATCAGAAATTGCTCTTTAATGCAGGAAAACATACCAGAATATCTTGAAAGTGTTTCTGGATTTGACCCACCTCAATCACCTGAAACGAGCTACGACAATGTGCTCCAAAATTTGGAGGATTTTACAAAAATGCCCCCAGCGATGCCGCCACAGCTGAACCTGACAGTTCTTGATGTGCCAAAAGCCTTAGATAGCCAAGCCTGCCTCCCGCGGGCCCCGCATGTCATTCTAAATCACATGTACATCAAGAGGAACAATCCTGACAAGTCAGTTGTGGCCATTGGTGAGACATGTCGCTTTCTTGGAAAGAATGTCACGGTGGTGTTGTACAAATCCTGCAGGGTTAGAAATGGAAATATCTAGATAGTTCATGCTAGCTTCTAATGTGACTTGTGAGAGTTTGCTTTTATGTGTGTAAAAAGTGAAAGAAAAAGAAGTTGCAAAAAGAGGTTAACAGAACTTTTAGTTTTGTTATCTTTTCCAGGTGTAGAGATGCCTTTGTTTTGCACAAGTGAGATTACATTTCTTGCGGAGAACTAGAAAAGTTATTTGTTATACAAGTGAGGATTGATTTTCTAATGTTTCTTTGATTTCTGATATAAGATAAGCATGCAGCAATTGTCTGTTAAATCCAATTTATTTTCAAATACTCATTTTAGGTACTTCATTTTATTTTCATGAAATTAAGGAGAAAATTCTATGAAAAAATATTTGCTCCACCATGAGATAAAAAGAAAAAGAAAAAGATACCAACAAGCCACCCAAATAAATTTGAAAGCACTTTGTTCGTGATTAGGTACAGCAGATAAATTTAATTTAATGTGAAGTTGTAATATACCAAATGGGTTAGCGGGTCAGGTCGTCCTTTTTCTTGCTAGTCAAACCCTGTTCCAATTCGGAATTTTCTTATTCCAAGATTTAACATTTCGCTTCGTAGTAAAAAATAAAAATAAAAATAATAAATGAAATTGCTACATGTAACTCGAAAACAGTATCAAGCAACTTCTTATTTCGAGCTTTTTATTTATGGCGCTAGTTTTCTCTCGTCCAATTTTTTTACTTGACGCTAAATATGTCAATTCGCGCTGATTTGCTGGCATCTGATGATGTTATACAAGGACATGGGCTAAACTTTGCTTTAGAAATTCAAGTAAAAAAAAAAATGCTTTAGAAATTAAAGACGACATTTTACTTTGCACTCATATCTTTATTTTTCAAAGTTCAAATAGTCAATTTGAATCTTTCAATATAATTTTAATATTAAAATGCGTTTGAAGACCAAATTTTACATTTTTTGAAAAATTTTTACTATTTTTTTTAAATCACAGCTTTTCAGATTTTTTTTATTTTTTTTATTAAATAAAAAGCTGTGATTTTTTAAAAAAATTTCAAAAATAGTAAAAAAATTTCAAAAAATATAAAATTTAATTTCCAAGTACATTTTAATGAAAATCATATTAAAAGATTCGAATTAACTATTTAAATTTTGAAATAAAGATATCAATGCAAAGTAAAACAATCTCTTTAATTTCCAAAACAAGTTAGCCCATTTCGTTACACAAGACTCTTTGTTTTCCTCCTTTTTACTTCTCCTGGAACCATTTTACTACTTTTGTGCCTGTCTGGCTGGATAGGATTAAGCCTCCTTAACGCTCCTTAAGCTCTTAATCCACGTTAATCCGTTCGAACAACTCCTCCTCAAGCAGGATCAAGAGGCCTTTCTTAGCACAAAATCTTAATCCAAGGGATCCCTTTCTTAAGAATTCTGCCTCCTTTAGACCTCCTCATGAGCCAAAAAGGTGTTTTATTTGATCAATTATGCCGAAATTTTTATTAATAGAAAATATATTAATTAAATATCGAGATTAGATAACGCTTTTGCATTTTTTCGAGATATAGGAAAAACGTGATGGTTAATCACGTCCTCTGGCCGTTATAGACTATCACGGCCAGATTTAGCACTAATCACCGCACTTCTTAAAAAAAAAAAAAAAAAAAAAATTCCTGGGCGTGATTATCAATCACGGCCAGAATCATGCCATATTAAAATGGACAAATTCAGATCTCAAATATGGACAAACTCAGATCTCATTCTACACGGTACTGGATTTGAATTCTGGCCATGATTATCAATCACGGCCAGGATTTTTTTTTTTTTTAAGAAGTGCGGTGATTAGTGCTAAATCTGGCCGTGATAGTCTATAACGGCCAGAGGACGTGATTAACCATCACGTTTTCCCTATATCTCGAAAAAACGCAAAAGCGTTATCTAATCTCGATATTTAATTAATATATTCCTATTAATAAAAATTTCGGTCAATTATGCCCCCAGCGAAAGACCCTCCTTAAGACTAGGGGTTTGCTCTCGGGTAGGGTACGGGTGCCTCGGGTATACCCGGGACGGGTAGTCGGGTAGGACGGGTAGTCGGGTAGGGCGGGTACGGGTAGGTCGGGTAGGTTTTTAAAAAAGTGTACCCTACCCGTTTCAAATCCATGCCCGTCTCAGGTAACGAGTATAGGTAGTCGGGTAGGGCGGGTAGGGCGGGTAGGGTACGGGTATTTTTTTTTTTTAGTTTTTTTCTTTTTTTAATACTATTTTTTTTGTTTTTTAGTTTTTTTTTTCTGTTTTTAATACTATTTTTTTCGGCGGCAAAATAATTTTGAATTTTGAATTTAAAAAAAACGGGTAAAGGTACACGGGTAAAGTTGGTCGGGTAAACGGGTGCGGGTAGGCGGGTTTCGGGTACGGGTTGGACGGTTTTTTTCCCGAATCATTGAGTTCGGTCCGTCTCAAATCCGTACCCGTGTACCCATTTACCCGCCTATACCCGGGCACGGGTACGGGTACCTCGGGTAACGGGTACGGGCCGGATAAAACGGGTAATACCCGAACGGGTATTAGCAAACCTCTACTTAAGACCCTTCACATTAATTTATTATTTTTTATTGTCTTCTCCAACAAAATAGGACACATTTACCTAGGCAAAGACAAATAAAGGAACTTGTTCTTTCCGATCATTCTGTTGGAGGTTCACGGTTGTCCGACCAATAAGTTTCAAATCCAATGCCTCACGGCTGTTCTCCTCGAGACGCTCTTTCTATTGACATCCCATTTATCATAGTTATTTTTTTTCTTTCGTTTTGTTTGATGATTTTTTTCATTTTATTTTCTCAAAATATAAGCCATCCTTGATTTGATATGATTTTTAATTTTGCATTTTCTCAAACGACTCTAAGAAAATTCACTTTTTTTCTACTAAGAAATTTCAATTTTTTCATTCTTTTCTTTTGACCTAAAAGTACTGAATTTCTCCGAAAGAGAGTTTGGACATAAATAAGAGTTTGACTAAGAAATTTTTCTACCAGAGAACTCTATGTAAATAGATGGGTACAGACCAATATTTTCTTGAGTAATTTTTATTATATATCTTAAGATGCAATTTTAATATATGCTAGAAAATCTGTAATTAAATTCTTGATTGCAATTTTATGACAATAGGCTCAAAGAATAGTGAAATCAAGTTCACTTCTATGTATCAATTTATCATTGCCTTGTCTGTATTGACAATCAGGATGTAATGCATATGCACAGGAGCCCTCATTATTTATATTATTTCATTTTAGCAAAGAAAATGGTGATTGTGTATATATAAAGATATTCATATTTTTGTAGAAGGTTATTGGATGTTGGTGAGTTTAATAACTTGGTCATGTTTAAAGATCATGCTACACATATCCTCTTTTCATAATTTACTATAAGGTCCTTAGTTTTTTTTTTGTCATTTTTAAAAATCTGTCAAAACAAGAAAACAACCGATTGAAACTTATTCATTGCATTCCATTCACTATATGGTACTGGTAAAATGAGAGATTTCAAAAAGAACTAGAAAAGGGCATACGTGAAGTTTGCTTGAGTAAATTTGAGAGTTTTTTATATTTAGAAGGGTAAATATGATATTATAAAATTTAGAGGGGAAAATATGTAATTTCGAGATTTTTGAGGAGTATACGTGAAATTCCCCCAAAAATATACATTTAGTTCATTTTTCCATTTTTTCATAAATTTGCGCCTTTAATTTATAAATGTAATGTAATCTGAAAAACAATGAATTAATTACCATTTCAATAATGTTATACAACAATTTAGAATGTGAGTATATTGGTCTTTGTCTCTTGTCACATAATAAAGTAGATTTTTTTTATGTTTAATTATTCTTTCATCTTAATTTTCTACTTGCCGAATATGAACTCCTTAGCACTCTTTAAGCTCTTAATCCTTCGCCCTTTAATCCATATTGCTGAACGGAGCCAAATTTGATAATTAGAAGGGAACTATAATATTTGAGGTCCCGTTCAGTTGGATTGGACTTGCTTGCTGGCCCAATTAAGGAAAAACTTAAATTGGGATGCAATCTCTCTATTCTTTGCATGAAAAAGAGGACCGTTTTCGTTATTAGTGCAGACGCAGATGTGGTTCAAATTCCAAACATTGACTGGTAAAGAACTCTAGCCTGCCGCCATTTATTGCGTTATTAAGCGGTCTCGCTTGATTTAAAAAGAAAATAGGATTCTTAACGTCTTTAAAACGTTGATTCAAATTATGTAAGAAAGTTTAAATAATACTATTTTCAAATAGACTGATCATGTATTAATTTTCATTTAATATAAATATTAATTGATATTTTATCAAATATAAATTTTATATAATTTGTTATATAATTATTTTCTTTATCGGTCATTATTTTTAATGTATGTGATATGCACAAAGCATATATTATATTTTTATTTCTGAGATTTTTTTTTTCATTTTTTACAATTATAGAAGTTTTAAATTAACTCTTTATTATCATATAATAATGGTGGGGGGGATTCAACTCCAATTGAAAGAACATAGTGTGTTAATAGAACGAAGAAAATGGAAAGATTTCCTAACAATTTTAGTATTTTTTTTAACTATTTTTATAGATAGATACAAAATTATTGTTTATGAAAAAAAAATTATCTATTTATTTAGATGGGTAAAAAATTATTATTTCTAAACCATCCAATAAAAGTGATTTTGTACCTACCTATCTACAAAAATAGTAAAAAATTTATAAAAAAAATATAAAATTTTATCTTCAAACATATTTTAAGATAAAGATCATGATCAATTCGGATCGAATCGTTGAAATTAAAATAAAAATAAAGAATGGAAGTACAATGAGGCGTTGAACTCTCTCACTGTAATAATAATAACAATAATATCAATAACAGGCCCGGCCCTAGGGCTGTGCAGCCAGGGCGACTGCCCCGGGCCCCAAAATTCTAGGGGCCTCAAAAAAGAAAAATTAGTTTGTATATATATAAAAAAATTTGTATATATTAAAAATAAATAAACTATTAGAGCTCAAATTTTGTATATATAAATGGTTCAAATTTTTCTATAAATAAATATGACTTATTGGCATATCAATAAAAAATATGACCGGCTAATTGCTTCTAGGGGTGTTTATTGGGTCCGGTTTAGTCGGTTTTGAACCAAATCAAATTAGTTTGGACTAAACAGTTTGATTTATTCGGTTTAATGGTTTGGTTCAGTTTGCTTTTTAAAACCGAATTTATAACTTCGGTTCGGTTCGGTTTGGAAATTTTCAAAATCGAAAAAACCGAACCGGTCGAATTTTTATATATTATGAATTTGGTCCGGACTACCCCCAGTTTATTTCTTAATACCTCGTTTATTTCTTAATCAATTGCTCTAAATACTTTGGTTTATTTCTTAATACCCTGGTTTATTTCTTAATATACTTCGGTTTATTATAAATCAAATGCTTTAAATAAAAAAATTAATATCTTTCGATTTGAACCGAAGAAACTGAAGAAACCGAAATAAAACTTTAGTTCGGTTCGGTTCAGTTCGGTTCTATTTTTAAAACCAAATTATAACTTTGGTTTGCCTAGTTCGGTTCAATTGAAACCGAACCGAACCGATGAACACCCCTAATTGCTTCCATAAGTACTTCAGCACCATATGTTTATAAGTAGTTTTTGCGTTTTAAAAGTCCAAATAGTTGATCCAAACCATTCAACCTAATATCCATATTAAAACGTGCTTGGAGACCTAATTTTACATTTTTTTTTTAATTTTTTATTATTTTTTAAGGTAAGTAGAATTTTTTTTATGGTTCAGAATCTCCTAAATTAATAAATTTTCTACCTATCTTAAAAAAATAAAAAAGATATCAAAAAAATGTAAAATTTGGTCTCCAAGCACGTTTTAATATGGATATCATATTGAATGGTTCGGATCGACTATTTGGATTTTAAAAATACAAAAATGGCTTAAAGCATATAGTGTTGAAGTACTTATCGAAGTGCATTGGCCGGTCTCATAAATTTTTTGTATATATAAAGGGTTCCAAATTTTCTTCCGCCCCGGGCCCCAAAATCTTCAGGACCGGCCCTGATCAATAATATAATTGAAACTGGAGGTGGCGAAGGTACTCCCAAAGTAGTTGGTGAACCTCTATAAATAAAAAATAAAAATAAACCTTTAAATACCTTTTAAAACGGTGGGACAATCCCCATGCCTTCAATTCGTTTGGTTTATTAAGAAGACTAAAGGGTGGTACTCTTAACTTTTAGTAAGATATTTTTTTCAGAAGAAATAGTAAGAAGATTAATAACTAATTAGATAAGATGTTTTTCATTAATTAATTGGGAAAATACAACGGAGTTTTACATTTGGATGAAAAAATTACATACTTCAAAGTTTTGATAAAATATTTGAAATAAGAGAAAATTTAAAAGGGTTTAGAAATAATTTACCCTTTTATTTATGAGCAGCCATTATTACGGACAAGTTAATTAATTTATGCACTGGATTGTTCATGACAGAACATGTACCTCTTCCTTGAGTGACATATATAGCTCATTAAACAATAATGAAATTAAAAAAGGACTCGTAAAGTAAAGATTTGTTAATTAATTTGTTATATTTTGACCTATTTTCAAATATTTTGATGACCATTGCCGGTGTTAACTTGTCTCTCCCTAAAATGCTTTAATCATATACATGCAGAAGGCACATTAAAAGTTATATACCTTGACATAAGCTCCAATTGTGCAAATATGGTTTTCAAGTTTGATACATTCAAAACCCTTCAATAGTGGAAAAATGTATAATTTATCCTCTTTTTTTTTTTTTCAAACCAACAAACAAAATAACCCTCTTCATAATTTATTAACAAAATGTCCTTGCGAACACCATTTTCTTCCTGCTTTCTCCTCCCTCTCACTTTTCCTTGTTTACTCCTACAACTTTATATTTGAAATGGAGAATACATATAATGTTATATGAAAATTTTGTAAACTTAGAAGTGAATATATTTTATTGTATAATTTTATTTTAAATATAGATCTTGTAAGCTAAAATTGACAACATAATATTAGCTAATCTATAAAATATTTTTAACATGTGATTTCATTTAAATTAATTTTACATAATATAAGCACTTCAGTATTGTGTTTGTGTTTGAAGATTAGAAACTTGGGATTGCAAAATTAGAATTTTTTTTTTAACAAATTTGTAGTCATTTTAAGTATCACAATAAAGGAGTATAGCTTATATAGTATGTTTGAAAATTTCAAACTTAGAAAATTATTTGAAAATTTGACTTCAATTAAATTAATTTAAAAATATATTTGACTGATACAAATATGTGAATCAGTAAGTAAAAAGTGAACCAGCAAGAAAAAAAATGAATCATTGTTTCGAAAGGTTAATTTAGAGTGCATAAAATCTATTATAATAGCATTGTACAAGAAGAAACATAAATGTTGAATCTAACTTTTGTCATTTCATGCAGATTGTTGATAAAATCACTTTAATTTTTTTTTATTCATAGTAATGCTAATTATGAAGTGTTCAAATATCTTTAATCTTTATGCCTTTATTATTTTTTATTATTATTTCCTCTGTTTGGACTAATAATGAGAAAGTAGAGATTAGTGGTCTTACAATGCCACTACAAGAAAACACTATTTTTCCGGCGCTTACAAACGCCCGCCAAAAACACTAAAAAATGCCAAAAGACTTTTGCCGGCGCTTGGACAAGTGCCAGGAATACTGTTGGCGGCAAAAGCCTATGCCGGCGCTTCTAGATACCTTTACCAGCGTTTGCCAAACGCCGCCCAAAATCCCCATTCTCGGCGTTTGAAGACGCCTGCAGTTCTTTTATCGGCGTTCAGGAAGCCTTTACCGGCGCTTGGCAAATGCTGCCCGAAATGATCCTTTCCCGGTGCTTGGGTATTTTTACCGGCGTTTGTGAGCGTCGCCAGATGCATTTACCGGCGTTTCGGAGTGCCACCAATACCTTTAGCAGCTTTTTTACATGCCCTTTGCCGGCGTTTGGGAGCGCCGCTAAGATACTATTTTTCTTTCGGTTTAATTAGCGACATTTTTCTTTGGGAGACGTTTCTTCAGACATAATATCTAACACGCATATATACAGTGAGCTAATGTAATACACACGCATATATATATAATATAAAATAAATAATTATAAAAACACAATTTAATTACTCTAAATTTTACTTAAAGAATTCTAAAGTTTACATATATTTGTTTGTAGCACATACAAAATATTAAAAAATCTTAAAGCATGCAGAACTTAACATATGTTTGTAGCAACTCAAGTAGTACACAATTTAATTATAACTTAAATGATTCCTTAATTCAACATCAAAACCTCATGATCTTCATTCGCTTGTCCCAACTGATAGAATCTAAATGATCTTCTTTAACTGCAAGCAAAAATAAAGATGTAAATACATGGAACTATAAGGATTTTCATGTACAAATAATGAGTGTGCTACAGATAAGTTATGCATATGAACTGCTACAAGTAAAAGGTCAATCAGCAATGAATTAGCAATGATGAAATGGAAAAGCAAAAACTACATTTTTTTTACAAGGTAAAAACAGTAACCTTCAGGTTAGCAAATTCATTGCTTTCAGGTTAACATTACAGATCTTAAGTAACAGTATAGCTATAATTGTGCTATAAAGAAATTTATAGCTATATTGTTACTGTTTGTAAATTTATTGCTATAAAATTTATAGCTATAGATATTAAGTAATAGTAACCTCATAGAATGTTAAGTAAATTTGAAGCTATACTGTTACTTAAGATCTACTTGTGCTATAGATCTTAAAAACTCATGTTCAATAGAAAGGATGAGGGTTCAATTTCGTGAAAGCAATAAATTTGCACAGTATAGCTATAAATTCTATTGAACATGAGTTTTTAAGATCTATAGCACAAGTATATCTTAAGTAACAGTATAGCTATAAATTTCTATTTTACACAATTTTTTTCTATTTCACAGGTTATAGCTATAAAATTTATAGTTATAGATCTTAAGTAATAGTCCTCATGGAATGTTAAGTAAATTTGAAGCAGTGTAGATCTAACAGAATAGATCTATAAACAGTAACCTTAAGTGTTACTTAAGATCGATAATGTTACCATCAGGTTAGCAAACAGTAACCTCAAAGAAAAGAAAAACACTTGGTACAAACAATAAGGTATGCTAAAAAAAAAAGAACCCCAAGTCAGCAGCTTTTAAAGCCACCTCGAACTCCAAATTCCTCTCAGACAAAGTCGATGCCCAAAATTGATGATCATGACATGTTAAGTACACTAGAATCAACCTATATTGAAATTAGAATCAACCCAAAATTGATGATCATGCCCAAATGTCCATATGGATTATCATATTTTCTGGTTTAATTTAGAAGAATATATATAATTTGTACTAGCAATATTAGTAGTACAAAAATGTCCCCAACCAGCAAAAACATTGGGAAAGTGTAACACTTTTTATCAGTAAATCAGTAACTAACCAGTACTTATCATGATTTTGTATCTTTTTTTTAATAATAATGATGTCATAGACGCATGTTAATTAATATAATTAGTTGACCTATATCTCATATTAGAAAGTTTAAAAAAGCAAGCCTAGAAAATTAATTCAAACTATATATAGATCAAGAAAGAAGACAAAAATATATACACTTCTAAGTTCACAAAATTTCCATATAGTGTTAAATGTATCTTTCATTTCAAATATAAAGTTGTAGGGGTAAACAAGTAGAAGTGAGAGGGAGAGAAAAGGAGAAGGAAAATGGGATCTACAAGGGTATTTTATTAATAATTTATGAAGAGGGGTATTTTGTTTGTTGATTTGAAAAATAAGGGCAAATTGTACATTTTCCCTTCAATAGTACCCGGAGATGGGCTAAATAAAATGCAATGGGGGTCAATCCCCATTTTATTATATTAATGTATGATTTTTTATATAATTTAAAGTGAAATGCCATGGTACAGTAATATTGATTCTCATTCTCCGTAATTTTTTATATGATTGATCTCTATAATTTGAAAATCTAGCTCTAACCATAAACGCTACTTAATTATTCAAGTAGCGATGTTCATCTGATTTTGCTATGACATTTCTATTTTTTCTTCAAATATAAAAACTATGAGTATCATATACATTATTTGTTAATTAGTTTTCCTCTTTATCAAATCAATTTTTCAGATTTCAGACATAAAAAAATCAGCGGATACGATGATGAGGAACTCCTAAAATAAATTACCGAAGGATCGTCTCGGCCAACATCTAACTATGGCAGCTAAATTTTCTGAAAATACAAGCTACAAAAACCAGGCGGGGTCAAAAAAATTAAATGTAGCCATGTAGGTCAATATGTAAATATATTAACTACACATTATTATTTTAATTTGTTATATTAAAAACTATGGGATTATTAAAAGTTTGAGGTGAATTATATTTCTCTATAATATATACTTAAAATAATGAATAAATTATGCATAACCGATTGACCTCAGATTCCTTGACTGCATCTGCCACTGATCCAGAGAACCAAAAATGGAACCAGAGGCAGTTGCAGTAGCTATGAGCTCTAATTAAATAAATTCATGCCTTGTAAATCCCAAAACAAACTTATAAAAATCTATGGCATGAATTCGTTCAACACACACACTATGCAGAAGAAGAAGAAAAACAAATAAAGCTCCACTTATGCAATCCAAATTATTTAAGGTAGGCAGCTAACACCTACTAACACTGCATTTATGAACCCAAATTGCATTCACACGAATTGCACACTGGAACGCTCAATATATCCACTTTTTTCCTCTTTTTTCCAAGTTCCTCCATTTCACCATCCTTTGACTAGAAAGGTAGAAACTAGAAAGAGATAAATACATAGATTCCACCAGGTACTATATAAGATACATAGGACTCAAGAGCTACCACATACAACAAAGGAAATAAGCAACAAAAGAGCCTTGTCTGGAAATATACATCAAGGTAACTTTTTCTCAAAAATAGTGGCTTAGCTCTTCTTGTAAACATTATTTGAAATTTCACATTTGTTCCCTTTTCTGGTAACCATTCAACCTGCTTTCTTTTTGCTCATTAGGCTTCAGGTGCCTCTGCATTTGGTTCTAATTAGAGACATATATATATCTAACCATCACTTTCAAACATGAGCGTTTATTATGTCAACTTGTCTAAAATGATCATCACCATATATACATCATTATTGCTAATATTTTTTTGTCTTATTGTACTTATAGAGAGGGTTTAAGGAATTTGCATAATGACATAACACCTCCTTAGTATTCATATTTTTTTATTATAATTGTATTATTTTTTCTCTGATAATATTGAATTGTACTCAACTCTTGAACAGGGAACAGGTGCATAAATGGGGAAGGCAAGCATAAATGGCAATTTGGTTCCCGGTACGGTAAAAGTAAAGCGATCGGTACCAGAAATCATACATCCGGTCCATGACACAAATTCAGGCGAGTACTACTACCTCTCCAACCTCGATCAAAACATCGCCGTGATCATGAAAACCGTACACCTCTACAAACCGACAGAAAAAAGCTCCGATGATATTTTTTCGGTTTTGAAAGAGTCATTATCTAAGGTTTTGGTGCATTACTATCCATATGCTGGTAGTCTGATGCTGAGCCAAGAGGGGAAGTTAATTGTGAAAATTTACGGACATGGCGTGCCGTTTGTCAAGGCTGAGACAGACTGTGAACTGGCGACGCTAGGTGACATGTCTATTCCTGATCCAGACAAGCTTGGAGACCTTATCTATGTTGATCCAACGGCTAAGAACATTTTGGAGATGCCACTTCTCAGTGTTCAGGTAAAGAAAATATCATATTTTATTATGCATAGAATTTCTGGATATCTTTATAGTTAATAGTCATTTTCTGCTTGAAATAAAAAAAATGTTATCTACAAATTATTTTTTAAGAAGATATTATGTTCTTATTTCGCTTTAAATCGATTCCAAATCCCAAATATTTCATGGTCCCAAATTTACATACACACATTTTGTCCCATTTTACACATTTTTTAATTTTTGTCGTAATACACTTCTCCTGATGGCTCTGACTAAAACCCGAAATTTTCATTAATACCATTTAAAAAAAAAAACCCACTGAAATTGAGGAATTAAAAAAAAACTACATCCTTCAATTCAATGTACGGCTTCATTCTTGAGGAGCCACAGATTGAATTGGAGGCCTCCCAAAAATCCAAAAATACACTGTAATATAATGATATTTAGGTTTTAGGGTGTCTCCAATTCAATCAGCTGAGGCAGATTGAATTGGAGGCCCTGGTATTTTCTAAATTCTTCATAATTTATGTTTTTTTTTTTTTGACAGTAGTATTAATAAAAATTTCGAGACTAACACGGTCCAGTAAAATAGTGAATAATTTATGAAGTTTGCTGATCAGTGCCAGGAAACAAAATTTTGGATAATTGTCAACCTTGATTCTTCTAGGCTTCTTTCATCCTCATAAATAATATAGGTTAGAGAAACGCATTAATTAACCATGCATACAGGCCCAACCAAAAAAGAATTTATTGCTCTTTAGTGCTTTAATTAATTCGAACCTTTACGTATGCTTCATATGTTATGTCCTAGTATCCTTTTTTTTTAAATAAAATTTTGAGTAAAGAAATGCTCAATTTCCAAAATATACGCCAGAGCTTGGTAAGATGACAAAACATAAACACCGAAAAGACAAATTTGATATTTTTCCTAGAAACAGAAATGGAGCATAAATTAAGCCCAAACAAAAGGAATTTTGTGGTTAAATATATTATGTACGTAATATATATTTTTTGCAATTATTAATCACATTATTTAAAAAAATTAATAATATTATATAAAATAATGTGTAAATCAATTTTGTCATAAAATAATAATTAAAGTACTATATAAACATTTTATAAATCAATCACGTTATAATAATACAAATTATATAGTTTTGTGTACGAAAAAAAAATAATTATATATAATTTTATCCTTATTCATTACTATATATGATAACGGTTATGCAAAAAAAAATTGTTTAATATATTTTTTTCTAATAAGTTACCGAATTTTTCTTTCACATGTACCTTTACTCGTTTGTCGTTATGGTAATAAAAAATATTTCGTCTTATTGAATAAAACGGATAAAAGAATTCTGTTGTAAAACGGTAAAACAAATTAATATTAAGTTGCACATGGCATTGTAAATACTGCTTTCATCTCCCTAGCTAATAACTGTTTTGTACCTAGGTCTATGATTTCAACTTGCATATATCAATGCTAGCTACTTTAACTTTTTTTCTTTTATTTGAAATAAATGCTACTTTTACTCTTACATCAATTACAAATTTATTACTATATTAAAATTCATAACATCATATTAAACTTATATCTAACTATGACGTTGTTTGTCAAAGCTGCTGAGCCAATAATTAATTTTACAAAAGTCCTGAAAAAATGAAAATTAATTTGCACAAGAAGAAAAGGTATGGTTGCAAAGTTGGGGGCTTTCATGTGTATATGAATGATGCAACAATTTAGGAAAGGCAAGAGGATTTTTGTTTAGTTCTAACACTAAAGAGGATATTTGAAACTCTGCTACAAATTTTGGAGGATTAATATTTAAACTTTTTCCAAAAATGTAGTTGGTAAACTTTTATTTCAAAAGGAAAATGCAAATATGTAACAGCCTTTGATTGTCTGGAAACATCCATACTGGCCAAAGTTGGCATTCTCTCAGATAATTATGTGATCACAATGAAGTATTTTGGCTCCTACCCATCAGAATACTTTTTACCTATTAAATCAATTTCTGATCTAATGGCACTCAATTTGAAGCTTGATTAACCAAGTGACTACCCCTATGCCAAGTGCAGGTTACTCTGTTCAGATGTGGAGGATTCTCAATAGGCCTGGCAGTAAACCACTGCATTTCTGACGGGTTATCGGCTGTTCAATTTTTGCACTCGTGGGCGGAGACAACCAGAGGGCTCCCATTGTCGATATCTCCTTTTATCGACCGCTCAATCCAAAAGGCCAGACAACCACCGAAGATCGAGTTCGCACACCATGAGTTCACAGAAATTGAGGACATTTCCGATACTGCAGGGCTGTACAAGAATGAGCCTATTGAATACAATGCGTTTACCTTCGATGAAAAAATGCTCAGCTGGCTCAAACAAATTGTCATTGAGGATGGCCTAGTTGAAAATTGTACAAGTTTTGTTGCATTGACAGCCTTTATCTGGACTGCAAGGACTCAGGCTTTGCAATTGAGTCCAGATCAGCAAACCAAGCTGTTATTTTCAATAGATGGACGGAGTCGCGTCAAACCGCCGCTTCCTAAGGGATTCTGGGGTAATGCTATCGTTCTGGCATGTTGCATGTGCAGGTATAGCTATTACTTGCATTTCATATGCTTTTTTTTTTAAATTTGCATATTTAATTATGTTTAATTCCTAAGTTTTTCACTTAAAGTGATTTTTAACCTATGGCAGGGCCGAAGAATTGGTCAATAAGCCGCTATCATCTGTTGTTCAACTGATCCAAGAAGCAATAGAAATGACCAATGACGCATTTATCAGATCTGCAATTGACTATATAGAGATTACACGTGCCACTGCTTCATTAGCTGCAACCTTACTGGTCACGTCATGGACCCGACTAGGGTTCAACACATCAGACTTCGGCTGGGGTGAGGCATTTTATTCAGGTTCGGCCGAGTTGCCAGAAAAGGAGGTTGTGGTGTTTCTACCTCAAGCAAAGGATAGCAAAAGCATTGTGGTTGTCATGGGTCTTCCTAGCTCTTCAATGAAGACCTTTCAGAATATTGTGGCTCAGTTAGCTTGATGTGTTCAAAATATGTATGTAATAATAAATAAAATATGACTAGATTTGTCATAAAGGTGTATTTTCCATTTTCATATAAATAAAATATGACTAAATTGTTTTCGAATGTGTAATGGTATAAGATTTTCTTTATTCTAAGGCTGTTTCTGTATTGAGGCTCCAAATTAAACTCACTTGTGGGGAAATTGGACAATGAATCAGACAGGAAAATGTTGAAAACTTTCAAAACTATCTATTCCAAGAAAACTAGTACTGAATTTAGTTATTGAGGAGATATACTACAAGAAAATGTCTAGCGTCAATACATTTAAATTACAATTAATAATGGTTGCCATTTTGTTCAAATGAACTGAAATATAATAAGAAGCTTTCATTCAACCGGGCAATTTAAATACTTGACATTTAACCACAACATGATACTCCAACAAAATAGGGATTTCGATTTTCTAACTTAATTTGTTTTCTATATAATTGCAAAATGGGGAAGTTATTCAAATTATGGCCCAAAAGGACCAATGAAGTATTTAGGGGCCCATCTGAAAAGCCCAATACGTAGATGTCAATATTGGGCCTTAAATATCTTGAAGTCGTCCAAATTAACAATATATAGATATAGGCCTGTTTTCAAGTCGCCGAAAACAAAATATTACATCTCCCAACTCCACAAAGCAATACAATAAAAATGCAGAAACATTTTTACGTGCACAGGGTAACTGAACATTGCATCAGACAAAGCACAGCAATGTCAAAAATATGAAACACTTCCAGGTTCAATCTCTAAACTCCAATATTACAAAAGCATAAAATCTAAAAGAAAATTATATTTTGCACCTCCGTTTTAAATTGGTATTTTGGAAATAGATACATAATTAACTAAAGTTAAGTTTCCAAGATAGTAAAAAGTGATGGTGCAAAATATAATTCACTCAAGTAACAAAGTAACAAACGCCTACTGATATTATTAATTAGACATTTTACAATTCCTAGTTGCATACAACAGAAGACACATCCAACTGATACTGGTATGTATTGGCATATTGGAAGGAGATACTTTGGCCTGGACTAAGAGGACCACCGTTATTCACGAGACAGTCATCGTACCTACAAACAACAGTACAAATAAAACCATTAGTATTTTCATATCAATGATAATTTAGCGCTAAACAACAAAATAGTAACAAAATAGTAACAAAATCACAATTGTACCGTAGACGACGAAACACACTAGGATTGACAAGGCGAGCAGAGCTGAACCACCCGCAAGAAAGATGAATGTTCGACATGACACAACCCGACATACACATGTTGAGTATCTGTACTGTGTATGTCGGTATTCCAGTCGGGAGTGGGGCTGTGGCACCCTGGTAGACCACCACATCATCCTTTGAACACGTGTCTATCCCTATCCGGGCTATCCGTTCTTTGTTTCCATAAATTGCACTTCCTTCTTCACCACCTAGGGAAGTTTTCTTACAATTATTTTCATAAATTGCACTTCCTTCTCAATTTAGTCAAAAGTTTATTGAAATATTGATCCTAAACTAGTTAACACATTTTGGGATTCATTATTGTTCTAGTTTACTTCTGAGCACCTGCTTGCGGTACCATTTTGGGCAATTAATTTGTAAGGAAACTGGTAAATTATGGTATATAGAATAGTTGAATCTTACTGCTTGTGATAAGCTTGCGTGATGTTGCTTGTAGATTTAGATTGTCTGCAACTACAACTATTTCTGCATAAAAAAATATATACCAATGAGTAATCAAATAGGCAAAACAAGTTACAAACTTCTTCATAAACTTTAATATTGCTATCAATATGCCTTGTGTCGCTCAAAGGAAATATACTAAACTTGTGCATTTGAGAGAGTTTCAAATTAGAGATGATGCACTAATTAATTCATGGTAGAAGGCCAAGGTACAGAGAGGGAACCTGAACACATTGACTTCTTAAAAAAAAACAATGCAAAAATTTTAATAATTTCTAATCTATTTGGGCATCAATGGCTAAATGTAGACTTTGAGGAGACCAAATGTATTCACTACTGTAATTTTATTCATTATTTCTTTGTTAATCTGACATGTACTTTCTAACCACTTTGGGGAATCTTATTTTCACAGTAAAAACTCGGAAATAACTGAAGGTAGAACAGGTAAGCGTACCGTGAAAGATTAAAGAGAGCAGAAACACCAAGCACAGAGCTTGAGCCGAGCAAAGAGAACATGACCCTTTCTTATACAAACCCATCCTAGATACTCAGCCGTCAGATAGAAGCCGTACTAGTATAGTGTTGCAACCGACAGAACCAGAGATGTCCAGTTAAGCAAAGAGGAAGGGAAGAAAATTTACTGTTTGAAAGAGAGAACGCTCTTTTTCCTTTTAAATAGGCCGAGAGCTCAAATTCCAATATTGAGACCTGAGACAAAAAAAATAAAATAAAATAAAATCTTATACCTATTATGTCTCTAATTAAAGCTCTTTAATTCCATTAATATTGAGACCTGAGACCAAAAAAAAAATTCCAATGGTCAAGCAATGCGCTAGTAACTATGGAATTTTGACAACAGATAGAAATTCCTGATTGGACATTTTCTTTATTAGAATATATATTATTTTTTTCCGTAGAGAATGGAGGTCAAGTCATCAAATTATTTAATATTCACAAGAGATTATTCTATTCCGATTTCGCACCTACGACCTCCCACACAAAGAATATTGTTTTTGCCACTAGAGCAAATATTTTAAAATTTGTTAATTGTTTTGCTTCAAATTATAAGATATGTGGTCTATTTAAGAATAATTACTTTTAGTGGGTTAAAATACTCCAGTATCTTTTCAGTTTAATGCATATTCATTATATTTTAATTTAAATGCTAGTCCCAATTATGTGAGTTGAAAATATAAAATATATGATAACCCAAAAACTTAATATATTTTTTTTTATAACTTGGCTTGATTTTGACATTCTTAAAATATATTACTTTGATGATGATAGATATTTCCTATTTTTTGTAAGTTTCTGAAAGGTTTTTGGTTTGGGTAATTATATAATACATATATAAAATTGTTGTAATTTGATGCTAACATATTATTGAAAAAAATTTTATATGATTGTCAGACAAATATGTGATAAGAACTTACTTTGTTGCTCAATTTTGCTACTTATAATAATTTATATTTAAAATACTTTGCACTTTTGTAAGAAAACAATCAATAAAGCAATCAAGCTAAATTTGAAATTTTGCAAAATGAAAAATACATCAAATACTATTGACAATTATAACCACCAAAATGCATAGTAAAGGATTTTAAAGATTGCATGTTTAAATAGGATAATGAAATAACTTTGAAGGGCAAACTCGACATATGAAATAAAAAAATTCTTTCTGCTCGCAATGTTGTAATTAGGCCCAATAAATAGAATTTTTTTTAGAAACCATAAATAAAAAATAGATTTTATCAAACCGAGTTGATTTTTTTTTCCACAAAAATCATAAGAATTGAGATGTCATTTCGGTCTCATTTTTTTTATTTGGGGGGGACCAAATTGTCATTTCGGTCCCAGCCGTTTTCACATATTTTGAGAAAAAGAATACGTTGAAAAAAATTTTAAATACCTCGGACCGAATTGTTTTTTTGGTCTAAAAAAAAAAATCCCACCGAAATGATATTTTAGTTCTGATAGTTTTTATAAATAAAAAAGTAATCATTTTGATTTCATAAATTTTTTTTTTTTAAATTATGGTTTATAAAAAAAAATTCCAATAAATACTTGCATGCCAAATAGGATAGTGTGAAAAAATGAAAAATTTATTGATGAGGATTCGAGGAGACGAGGACGAAGGAGAACATCACAATTGCATTGGTAAACATGCATGCTCTCAGCTCGGGAGTTGAAGCTACTTGATTGGGAACCGTACGAATTTATTATCCTCGTTAATAAAAAGGTACAATAATTATTAAAGGTTACTAGTCTAATCGACAGTTGACCGTCTGATGATGATCAGGCGGTTAGGGATCAGCTATCACTGTGGGGAGTTCCATAGGGGATTTGTAGATGAGGTACCCGAGGAGATATATTCCCCACAACGTTAAAATGAAGTATAGACATGGTGTATAGATTTCTTTGTCTGGGAAGATTTTTTTTTTTTTTTTACTTTTTAAGAAAAACAAATTGCACGCTAAAGTAAGTAATATTTTTTAAGTAAATTTCGAATATATGATTTCTCACACAGAGAATTAAAAACATGTAATATTATATCAGATTTGTATTTTAGTCGTAATGTGCAAAAAAAAATAATTGCAATACTTGTTGTTCAAAATAAATAATAAACATATGTTACATGCTCCTCTTCACTTTAATTCCTATAAGTTTCATATTTCACAGTATTATCATATATGAGAAAACAATATACAAAAAGGAATTTATTTTGATATTAAAAAAAGGTGTACGGAGACAATTTTCGATACGAGGGGTGTTTGAAAGTTTTGTTTCTGTGCAACTCTATTTTTTGAATCGTATGCGGCTTGTGGCTATCAAAAAATATCAGGAGTGTATCGAGATAAATTTTCTGCAATCCTCTGATAGGGATGTAAACGGATCTAAATGATCCGACAGATATCCGCTTCGAATTTACTAATAATTTGAATTCATATTAAACAAATACATATAGTTCTAAATAAGGATCCAGATAATTTGAATTTGAATTTGAATTAAATGGATAAGGAATCTCAGATCTTGCTACGTTTGAAAGAGAAAAAAAAAAATTAACAAATTTTAGGATATGTTCGGCAAGCCTAGGGGAATAGGAATAGGAATGGGTTGCAAAAGTTTTGAACTAATTTTTACTGTTCATATGAAAAAAAAAAAAACAGATAAATTAAATTTTTTTTTTCTACATAAACAATAAACTTATTAGTCTCCGCCGAACAGGTCCTTATTAAATATATCTTTTGATTTAAAAAATAATCGACAAACTGAGGAAGTTGTGGTCCACAAGCTTTAGTTATATGCCAAGTGTTTCCGAAATACATTTTGCCAACCGTGCGGTGCAAGATCCCATCAATGGGAGAACATTCTCATCAAGGAGCGAACTTGCAGTAAATGTGGAACGTCGGATTCGATAAAATCGTGCTACAATTCAGATCACAGTCGTCGATGTCAGTTTTGCGTGGCGTTTATCCTCTTTTTAGACGCGAGCATTTAATGCGTCTCGGGTTGCCAAAGATACACACAGATTCTCTTAAATATGATCTTTGACTGTGGTACTACATAGATTTGCTAGACTTAAGTCAATTACATCCCCAACATATACAAGTATATAACCTATTCATTTAGCGAAATTGGAACATCTTGCGCTAATATTTGAATTCAAATCTGTTAAAAAAGGAGCACTCTTCTTTTATTTCATCTGAATCGTTCAAAATCTATCACACAGTTTTAATTACTTCTTTCTTTTATATAAATCTATTCTATTGAAAATCAAGGATCTAGAATCTTCTCAAAAATAATGATTTTGTACATATCTAAAATAATAATAAATATTTTCTAACAAATATAAAATTTGGATTTCAAGTACATTTTTCATATGAAAATTATGTTGAGCGGTTCGTATCGACTATTAGAACTTTGAAAACAAAAATAAGAATGTGAGGCATTATTAAGGTACAAAAATAATAAGACATTATTGAGGCATAAAAAATGTCGTCCGTTTAAAGTTTGAATTTTTATTTACATTTTTTTCTTTGATTTCTTCGGCCTACAAATTATTTTATATTGATTAATTACAAATATCAATTGTCCATAAATGAGTTAATTGTTAAAAATTTATTTATTTTGATTACAGATTAATCCAATAATTAAAACATATATAAAATAATTAATCATACAACAAACAATTATATAAAATATATTCCGAAATTTTTTTAGTTAGCACTCTAATAAATCAGAATTAAACAATTACCACCCAACTTCGGAAATTTGAGTTTTTACCACGAACGCATACCCAGTTCACGAACCGAATTGTTTGGTGCGTGAACTGGGTATGCGTACCAAAATTGATTTTTAATATACTTTTTTGTTTTTTTACTTTTCGGTGCGCACCCTCAGTATTTGTAGTTCTGTTATGAATTGTTTGAAATATTGTGATTAATTTTTTTTTCTGTTCTGCGTATAATTTGTAGTATAAAACGTTTATTCAATTGTGGGTATAATTTGTAGCAATTTGTGCACCAAC
The DNA here is from genome assembly GCF_964058835.1 of Carex rostrata. NCBI lineage: Eukaryota > Viridiplantae > Streptophyta > Magnoliopsida > Poales > Cyperaceae > Carex > Carex rostrata. The sequence goes on from NC_135926.1 coordinate 10,043,613, forward strand.
TTAGTACAAAATGTTGCTTAGATTGTGTGTATAATTTGTTTTAGTAATTTTTAGTTCAAATTTAGTCAAAAATTTTATTTGTTAAGTGCGTTTTATTTTCTACAATTTCACCATCAAATTTTATGTGTACATATAATTCTAAATACCACAACAAAACGTAATAGAACAAAAAAAAAAGTTTTGGCAAAAATTTTCAAATAATTTAGAACATAACTAAAAAAAAAATTGGTGCGCACTAAGGGTGAGCACCAAAAAATAAAAAAATAAATTTTAGTACGCATACCCAATCCATGCACTAAAAAATTCGGTGCGCGAACTGGGTATGTGTTCATGGTAAAAATTCAAAATTGGAGTTTTGGGTTGTATTTGTTTAATTCTGATTTATTAGGATGCTAACTAAAATATTTTTGAAAATGTATTGAGATAATAAGCAAAATTGATTTTAAGGACACTCTATAGTTGACCAAACTCCATAATGCACTGAAAATTTGATTCGGTATATACCTGTACTGTGTGACCTCATGTCGTAGGAAGTCACATCCTCTCCAATACCTGATAAGGGGAAATTTTACAATCACTAGATCTGGACCGTTCTTTTTAACTTGGTACGAATCTCAAAGCCCAAAAATATTGCTCCCCACGGTGACCCGAATCTTAAACCAGTTGAGATTTAATCTCAAACCGTAAAGTGAGGGTGATCCTCTGTAATACCTGAGACGATACGGATTCATGTGGTAGGAGTACCTTACTGTGTTGGAAAGGATTCACTTTTATTATAATATAATTTGTTGTTTCCTAAAAAAAATTCTGCACCGCGGCTTACGCATCAATCATTTTTTTTCTAGGAGAACTATTTTTCGGATCTTACTGAACTGCACGAATCTCAATATAATATGGTCCGTTTACTCCGTTCATATTCTCAATCCATCAGACATAGTCACATAGGCTGATCTTTGACAAATATATAGTTCTGGTATCAAATGCCGATTTTTTTTATTAATATTCAATGTTAAATAGAAACACCTTCGCTTACTTTCATGCAAAGAATATTTCTCTTTACCTCTTTACGCTACTTTGATATTATACAAATGCTCATGTTTTTTGAATTTTTTCTTAAAAACCCTGACAGTTTTAAAAGAAAGTGGACCGCCAAGAATTCTGAGATCCAGATAATTCACATGATATTCTTATTTTATAAACAATCAAACGAAGCAAGTAATTCTGAAAACCTCCAAATAGAACAAATAATTCTAGGTGTTGTAGATGGTAGGAACCTTCGCCTCATAAGAAGAAGTCACTTGTTCGAATTCGGATAAACTAAAATAACAACAACACATTCAAATGAGTTCAACTAATTTGAGAACAATAATTCTTCAAATATATAATTCAGTACCAAATTGAATAATCTCCCTGCACTAAACAACCGGTACCAAGCGTCGCGTCGATGTCGTAAGAAAGAGGAGAACGACAAAAAAAAAAGAAATAGAGTTCTTATTTGGGCCGAGCCGCGGTGCTTTGTTCATTCACTGGATTGAATTGGACAGCGGCCTTTCCTGATTCTCTTAATTGGGCCGTAGTTCTTATTTGGGCCAGATTTTTATTTTTCTTTGTATTACGGTGATTCCAATGTATTGCAATATAAATTGGTTTAGTCTCCAAATTGCAAGCTGTGTTTCGGCGCTCATTAATTGGTGTTGTTACCTGCCCTTGTCCGAAGGTTTTAATTAGATGCAATTATTGTGTGATTTATTGATTATGTGGAATGTGATGCGTGTCTATTTGGTTTTTTTGGCGATTCATGATTAGTTGTGTCCTAAGATATTCGATAAAAATACTCAAAAATTAGTTCTGTCAGTTTGACGGGGACCTGACTCAATTTCAGCTTACTGTGTTACCAGAATAATTCTTCATGAAGCTAAATCTGTTAGCATACCAAATGGGTCACTCACTTACTTCTCTACCCTGATGAACCAGCTGGTGTATCAACCACTGCTTATATCAGTATCAAATTTATGGCGAAAAGGGCAAAATGCGGTCAATACTCCAATTATATCGTGGATAGCATTTATGATAAGGCACCTATGACTATGAGTCTTTTAAAGTCTGGTCCCAAGTGTGCAGAAAAATATTTGGATGGTTCAAATACACGCCAACTTAGGGCCACACAGACACATTTGCACCCAATAGGTGGAAAAATAAAAATAACCAAAGACAGTCTTTTGAAAGACTTTTACTGTAAGGTTCATGCTGGCCTATGTTTACTCCGAGTCCGCATCGTCTGCATTAACTCTAAAGAGCATCTTTTGAGTTAACGCATCTTGGCCGTTTGATTTTAAACGGAGCCAATCCAGCCATAATTTATAGTTCATGTGTCCTTTAATGTTAGGGTAGATCTAGTCAACACGGATTTTAATGCAAAGGATACAAATTCGTTTTCTCCTCGCCTCCTTTATTTTGAGTTCGCATCTTCTGCATTAACTCAAAAGAGCATCTTTTGAGTTTAATGCATCTCAGCCGTTTAATCATAATTAGTCTTGTGGATCTCAATCGGACGGTTAAAATCTATTAATGCACGTTCCATTAATGTAGAGGATACAAATTCCTCTATTTTGTGCTCTCTTATTGTATATGACTAGCTAGTACCAATCCATAATTGTAAGTAGAACCTGAAATTCCAACATTGAAGTTTATGCCAACACTAAACCTCTTTGCACACGATTTCTGTTTTCGCGTGTTGCTGGTACAATATGCACCGCTATAGGAGAAAAACACATGCACATTTGATTTTCTTTTTTTCTATTGTAAAAGACAAGAGACAAGTACTTCAACGCCAATATTAAACCGAATTATTGAGGTTCAGATCTCGCTTTTAATTGAGATACTCTTGGGATGGTGTCTGTATCGGCATGTTGTTGTTCATATATAGCTTGTATAGTTGTATGAGCTAGTACATGGTTAATATCTTTTTCTTTTTGCTTTTTAGATACTCTGAAAAAAAAAATTCTTTTAGAATGTGCTTAGGCCATCTATTATAACGCGATAGTTGTTTTCTATATTATATCCATGTAACAATGTATTGTTTTTCGTTCTTATTTTAATGTATGTACCAATGTGCGGTTAAGGGTTGTTCAACTTGAGCTTTTTTGTTATGAAATTTTACGACATATAGAAAGAGAAACAGCGAATGTACAAGGCAATATTATTATTACTTATAGATTTGTGTAGAAAAAATTTGAACAGTCTAGATTTTTCACAGATAAACAAAAAATTTGAGATATCTCAGGAGATGCAAACTCCAGCGATACCCCCAGTCGAGTCAAAATCATTTTGAACCCATTTGGAAAATAGATCACATATAGCGATCTGCTTTGGAGAATCTTTTTTTATGTAAAAATTAATAAAAAGAAAGAGAAACAAAACGAGTACATTATGTTTTTTATTGATAGATTTGATAGAATTTCTATCGATAGGTACGTTTGGATGCACTAGAGAATAGCTAGAATAGTTACTGTTGAAAATAGTAGGTTAAAAATAGCTATAATAGCTACTATTTAAGAATAGTGCTAACTCAAAGCTATTCGGAATGCTGTTTGGATTGAACATTTAGAATAACGAGAACAGCGATTGAACATTTGAGAGAGTGCGTTTGCTATTTCAACTTTTTGTAGGAATAGCGAGAACAGCGAGAACAACGCTATTCTCACTATTCCTGAGTATGTTTGGATGGATCAGAACGACACTATTCTCGCTGTTCTCGCTATTTTCGCTATGATAGGCATACACTTAATTAGACAGATATACCTGTCTTTAAAAGAAACTTTTTTGAAAAAAAGACACTTTAGCACTTCGTAACGCTTGTTCAAGGGATGAATTTTTAAACATTTTTAGAAAAAAGACACTTTAGCACTTTGTAATGCTTGTTTAAGGGCTGAAAAAGAATTACATATATGGTACTGATTTATTAAGAATGAGAGAAAACTAGTCCGAATCTTTGGCTAAACCTGACCTAGTTCCTCTCCACTTATGTTTAACATCCAACATATACATTCAGGAATAATTTAATTATTGGATGGAGTAGGATATATAATTAACAAAGAAAAGATACAAAATTTTAGTTTTGTCTGTCTCCTTATAATTATAATCCAATATCTCATAAACTTGATGTACGGAAGCTCAGAAAAAGTAATCATAATATCAAAAGCATAATTTCCCTTTCATTAACACATTTGGAACATAGTTACCACACTAATTACAGTGCAACAACAGATTACATTTCTGTTTCTGTAAGAACTTCCCCTTCCAATCTTCCATAAAGCAACCCAACTTTACTTATATGAGAAATCTATAGTACGAGCAAAAATTATACAAAACCCCCTTAAATTTCATCAGACCACAGAAAAGCCCCCATGGCATACGCCCTTTTCTCTTCAACCGAGCCATTAACGACAAGACCATATTCTCTAAGTAGCTGATCAAGCTTCCATTCCTCCATTCTCTCATAATCCTGTTTCTTGTACCGTGGATAGTCAAGCGGCACTTGAAAGGTCTCGCAACTCATACGAGGACTGCTTTGTGCAACTGGACTCAGGTTCTCTTTCGAGTAATCATTGCTTCTTTGACGAAAGAATTGCGTACCAATTGCTCGAATCGACATCCTTGGAGCCATTTATTTCTTTCTTTCTTTGTTGAGGTTATTGTTGAGGGAATGAGGGGAGGACGTCAATGGGAAGGAGCTGTATTTATAGGCTCAACTGATCCAATCAATCAAAACCTCATTACATGGTCACAAGGGGTACATTGCCTGCACGCATGGCAATTATATTTAAAAAAAAAAAAAAAAAAACAGGTTCCAATTGATGGTGCAAGTGGTTTGTGCGTTGCGTGGTGGTTCGGTTAGTAGGCATCATCTTGGTGAAGGAATTGGCACAAACCGCTGGTATTTCCTCTGATATTGACTGAGTGCATTCAATGATATTAAAGTGGTATAAATTATATGTTCCTATCGCTACTGTGTAATTAAATCGTCAAAATCAAAAATCTAGACAATTAAATTTGATGATGCCAAGTAGAAATTTCATGATGCAGAAACTGTCCCATATAGTACCTAGAATAAACCGAAGTTTGAGAGGTTCAAAGTTTGGCTAACCATTAAGTGAAATACAGCTTAGAATCTTACTAAAAAGAGTCTTTTCTTTCTAAAAAGTCCCATACAGTACCCTGATTCTTTTCTCTTTTTCTAATTCTGAAGCTAATTTCTTCCCTATTATGGTTATAATTTGCTAGGAAATTTGAAAATCGGAGGCATACCCAAAATAAAACTAGGTGCTAAAAATAAATAAATCCAATAGCAAAATAAAAGTAGGTGCTAAATTTTACTTTGTCCGAAACACAAAAGAGAAAAGAATGTGGGTTAAACTATAATTCAATTTCTTAATTCAGCTGCTGCCGACTATGAATTAATTGTTAATATCATAACTTACAAGTAGCTTTCTTATATAAAATTATGTTGACATTGTAATTAATTATTCAATAAAAATTAGGGTTCTTTCGCCTGTATTGTCACATCTTATTGATTAGGATAAGGCGGCCGTAGGATGTTCCAGAAAAAGGAATTAAGAAGGTCGATATATTCATTATTTATGTATTTGTCCGCTAAATTTTTTTCTTCTAGAAATCTCTATTTTAGTGTCGTTTATATGTTCCGATTACTTCCGACCACCGTGTCGCTTACACCTTGTTTGGATGGAGAGTAGAGGAAGGGAGGGAATGGAAAGCAAAGAAAATTTTCTTTCAAATTATGTTTGATTGATAAAATTACATTGAAAATGAAAAGTAAAGAAGGTGAAAGATTTAACTTGGCATAAATATTATTAATAAAATCAATTTCTCTTTCGATTTGAGGTGTTAATGGATGAAAAAAACTTTATTATAAATATCAAATATCCAACTCTATATCTTGCTTATGTAATTTTTATCAAAAAAATTTTATCACAAACTTACAACAACTACTAATTTTTCATTAACTTTTTAAATTTTAATTAATCAAATAAGAAATAAGGCGGAAAGAAAAATTAAATTTATTTTTTCTCGTTAAATAATTTAAACATAAAAAAAATTAAATACATTAATCTTTCTTTCTATTTCCATTTCATTCTCTTCTATAATTCACCTCTTTCTCTGTCTCTGCTCTCCATCCAAACAAGGTATTAATGATTCGTAGGTGAGAATCAAAATGTGTATTTATATACATTCCCTCTTCATTACTGTATATAAAATCAACAAAATATTCAAGCTAAGCTTAGTAAAAGAAAAAGAAATAGAGTTGCATCAATCAAAACAGGAAAAATGGTATGATTTTGCCAAAAAAAAATTAAGAAAATTGCAGATTGTCTCACTTCATTCGGTGATGGAGTTAATAAAGATTTAGTGAGTTTAATTGATGCCACTCATTTTATAAAAAAAAATATATTAAATACTACGAGCTTTAAATAATTATTTTTTCTGAAATATGTTATAAATAATTTTACAGTTCTACTTGTTCCTATATTCTGGTGCGTCCCGTGAAAAATATAAAATGGATGTATCCAGTTCGAAATATTTGGGACATGTTTTGAACAGTTCCGTCGATCCAAGAAATATAGAAGGACGTTGAATGAATAAGAAGGATTAATTGATGTAAATGCAAAAATCCAATTATGCGCTAAATCCGGTTTAGAGACCATCCTAAATCCAATTATCAACTAAGTTTTAAATTTTGTATTGCAATATCTTGTCAAAAACAGTAGTACTGTTAAATCCTATAACCTATATGTAATCAAGGACGGAGCCACGTGGGGGTCAATAAGTGATAATTTCTTTGTAGCCTAAAAATATTACAAAAATATTCTTTATGTACCTTTTTTGGAAAATATAGAAAATTATATTTATAATAGAGTTAAAATATTGTATTGATTTTGTGTCTCAATTATACTTTATGACTTTATTTTTATTTTTAAAGTTTAAATACTCAATTCAAATCTCTCAAAATAATCTACATATTAAAATGTACTTAGAAACTAAATTTTATAATTTTTGAAAAACTTTACTATTTATTTAGATAGATACAAAATCACTATTTTTTAAAAGATTTTGAACCATAAAAAACAATAATTTTGTACTAATCTAAACAGTTAGTAAACAAATTTTAAAAAACATAAAATTTGATCTCCAAACACTTCAATGTAGAGATCATATTGACTTGTTCAAATTAAATATTTAAACTTTAAAAAAAAAATATAAGACATAATTGAAACACAAAAGTAATGAGACTTTTTAGTTTTTAACCTTACTCTTAATATAATTACATATTATAAAATAATGTTATCCCACTCCGTCCTGTACGAAATATTATTGTTCCCTTCTTAATAATACCAACTAAAAATTAATTCGGACCCACACAAAACAAGCCCATATTAACATGTAAAAAAAAAAATGGAACTCTCACTTTCTATTTGCAAGGGATTTATAAAACAACGAACGATCAATTCCAGAGCAAATTTCTGTTAAAACTCACAGTTTTAGCCCTCTCCGGCTTCATATAGATTTATGAAATATAAAAAATTGTATTAAAGATAATAGTAAGACATTATCCTCAATAACAGCTGGTGTGCGCGCAAGCAATTTCTAATGAGACCAGCCTTCTATATACACGTCTTGTAAACATGACTTGTGGATTATTTTAATCTTTCCCAACCTAATACAAAAATCAAAATATAGTTTGAACTACTCCAGCATCCTGATTTATTTATTTTTCTCCTCTAAGCAAATATCAAATATATATGGCACAGATTATTGCAATTTCAAATGTCGATTATTATGTTCGACCAGAAGTGAAGAAACCGGCATTAACATTTGTTGTGAAAGAGAGCTTGGTGCAAACCGATGCAAGAAACAAGCACACAAAGGAATTTCAGATGCCGCTACGCTATCCACGCTATAAAAGAGAGAATTATGAGAAGATGGAGGAATGGAGGCTAGATCAGCTATTGAGAGAATACGGTCTTGCTTTCGAGGGGTCGGTTGAGGAGAAGCGAGCATATGTCATGGGCACATTTCTATGGCCCTCTAAGATTTAATGAATAAGATGCATATATGCGCTCTGTTTTATTGTTTTTCTTGACACTTTTCTGTTTTCATGTGTGTAATGTTTTGATTAAATGTACTAATTAGGTTGTGTGAAAACTTTAATTGTTCATATCAACCTTCTTTTAGAAATATGGATAAATGACGAGCACCTAATTATAATTCGATTTTGATGATTAATACATCAAATTGAAAAGTGATAATTGTACATCAAAGGAGAAGTTGTACATAATCTTTGTTATTGCATCTCAATTGAAGAGTCAGGAAATCAATTTATGTTTTGCATTTGACCCTAAACCATGTTCTAAAGTAACAATTGCCTCGTGTCAATTTCGTATCTCATGATATCATTAATATATTCAAATCTACTTGTTTCTTGATTCCGAAATAATTCAGTAATTATGATTAACTCCTTAATCATATGTGCACATACATATATTATTTTATAAAGGGGTACAGTGATATTATCACTCATTTAAATGAGGGATATTAGTATTCTTGATAATTACTATTTTTCCACATAAGAGACACATACTGAGATAGAATCTGTATGACTGCTAGTTACATGCAGCGTTGGATAATACCCACGAATATATATTCCCATTTGAGATAAACAATCATCTCATATCTTAGAATTTCAGACACAAATAAAATATTAATGACACAAACACAATCCATATTAAATGTTTTACTCTGGTCACGTCCAATCCCTTGATCTCCATCAGGTATCTATTTGATTAGATTGACAACTTTTTGTCATATAATATGCATAATATGATCAACATCTAATCCAAATGCTAATCGTATGCCCGTAATTAATGTTCCTTGTTAATTAACAAGACTATGGATATATTAGAGCATTTATTAACTCTTTTATAGAGTTTCATAATTTTAAGTGCTCAACCTGAATGATCTATAATTATTAAAATACTCAAGAAATAAACATAATAAACATAATCATTCAATTAAATAAACAAAACTTAAAAAACAATCATCCAATAATTAACTTATAGATCACAACACAACATATATCCCCGCCTATTTCGTACTGTTCCCATTGAAACCTTAAAAAACGGAACTTCGATCACTTCATACGAACTAATATCACAAATAACAAATAACATATTTGCAGTTTTTAAATTGCCGACCCAAAGAACTTAACTAATATATTGTTGTACAGTTGTACTTTCTTTTTATATAAAAATAGAGTCAAAGTTTTTTACTTTCAATATTTAGTTCCAGTCAGATTTTTAAACTTATGATTTTAACATTATTGTCATATATATATATGTATATACTGTTAATAATCTAATTATAACATATAATTTAAAGGATATATAGGTAATAAACAACCCACATACTTTATACTCAGTTATGCTCCATCTCCTTGTTTGGTTGTGATCTAAAGCTAAAGAGGTCTAAATTGGTTATTCCAACTTAGGTCGGTCTAAATTATTCATGTTTGGTTATTCCAACTCATAATATTATTATAATAAATATTTAATATATTACTAATATAACATATTAATTATATAGTTATATATCGTTAATAAGATACTAATTATACAATATTAATATATTAATAATAACTATAATATATTACAATATTATATAATAATTATTTAATATATTACCAATATAACATAATAATTATATAATTATTTATTAATAATAAATATTAATAAAAGGATATTAATTATATAATATTATTATAGTAATTATTTAATATATTAACAATATAAAATATTAATTATAGAATTTTATACTAATAATAATTATTAATAATAATATACTAATTATATACAAATAAAATATTATTATAATCATTCAAGTTAGGTCACGAGGTGGAATAAAAATTAAACCACCATGTGAGGTGGTTTAATTTAGGCCGGCCTAAAGATCGGCTTATGCCATCTTAGTCCGGCTCAATTAAGGCACGTTTGGTGAAATAACGAGGCCTAAACTCCTTATTCACCCTTTAGGCCACAACCAAACATGGTGCATATGACTTGGATTTATTTCTACATCGACTAAAAAGTGTTAAATTTTAAGATGATTCTAATATCTCTTATTTTTTAAACTTTATCATACCTCATATTTTATATTTTTATTTTTTAAATTCAAACTATCAATCTGAATTAGTCAATATGATATCCATATTAAAATAGAATAAACTTTTATAATTTTAGAAATTCTTTTACTATATTTTAAGATGGATAGAAAATCATTGCTTTTTAACAGTAAATAACAATGATTTTCTACTCATCTTAAAAAAAAAGTAGAAAATTTTAAAAAATTATAAAATTTTATCTCTAAGTACATTTTAGTATGGATATCATATTGAGCAACTTGGATCGATAATTTGAACTTTAGAAATGAAAATATGAAATATGAAGTATGATGAGGTATGAAAAAACATGAGCTATTGAAATCCTCTTCAAATTTTAATTATCATTTATAATTTGAAGATTTATGAGCAAATTGTGTTAGCAAGAAAAATATATCAAAATTCGCTCACCGAGTCAAGTTGGAGGGTTAAGATTCTTGGGTCCGGAATTTTGCCAAGAAAATAAAATATACTAAAAACAATAAGCCTAGAAAATAGGGTAAATTTCATACCCCCAAATGTTATCATGGTCTGAAATTTGAACGGTCCATTTAATTTAGCAATTGTGGTTTTATTTTCTTAAATCAGTTACCTGATGCTATTATTCAGGATGATCAATAATTACCATTAAAAGCAATAGTAGTAAGAAGAGGAGTGCTAAGCACACCCTATAAATTAAACAATTTCAAATCTATCCTTCGAGTAAAGCTAATATACACTTAAGTGTACCGTACACTTAACCTTAGGGCCGTCAGATTTCTTTAAAAGTCGTGTAGATTCTTTAAAAGTCGTGGTAGCACGACTTTTAAAGAAATCTGACGGCCCTAAAGTTAAGTGTACGGTACACTTAAGTGTATATTAGCTTTACTCGAAGGATAGATTTGAAATTGTTTAATTTATAGGGTGTGCTTAGCACTCCTCTTCTTACTACTATTGCTTTTATTTTTTTATTTTTTATAAAATTTATACTACTAGGCTACTAGCTCTAACATTTTTATTTTTATTCAATTTTTAAAATATTTTAATAAAAATAACCAGGGTTTTGAAAAAGAAAATTAAAAATCCAAAGTGCGGAAAAATTCTACGACCCGGCGTTTTTTTTTTTGCATTATAAATAGGCGTTTTTAGATCAATCTATTTTTTTTTAAAACCATGGCTGTAGGGGTTATCAACAAAATCATCCCCAGATTTGTGATCAGGAGTCTACACGGGTGAGTTATGTTATTTTAGCATTTTGTACTTAACATTAGTTTTTAGGTTTAAATTGCAACTAACATTTTTTTATAGTTTTATTTCAGTTTAGCTATGTTATGTTTTATTATGTTTGATTTTAGTTTTATAGTTTTTGTTTTAGTGTAGTTTATTTTCGTTATGTTTTATTATGTTTGAGTTTAGTTTTATAGTTTTTGTTTTTGTGTAGTTTAGTTTCGTTATATTTTATTATGTTTGAGTTTAGTTTTATAGTTTTTGTTTTAGTGTAATTTAGTTTCGTTATGTTTTATTATGCTTTGGGTTTAGCTATGTTATAAACAACACAATAAAATTAAGAACAACAATACGACAAGCTTTAAAAATAACAAAAATAAGAAAATTAAATAGAATAAGAAAACTAAATGCATTGCAATTAATATAGTTTAAAAATAACAAAAATAAATGCTTTCTCTCTCTGTTTTGGCTCTGGCCGAACCATAGGCTTTTCTGCACATTGGTTTCGGCCCCTGTTTTGGCTCTGGCCGAACCAGAGGCTTTTTTGCACATTGGTTTCGGCCCCTGTTTTTGCCAGGAACAGCCGGGATCATAAGCACTCCTTCAGCAATTCGGGCAATTTTTGAAAGATGATATCTCATGATCTCTTTCGATATTTTATATGAAACTTTGCAGTCTTGTTCTATGATGTCAAGACTACATGTCGGTCAATTTTCATGATTTTTGAAGTTGTTTTGCTATGTTAACCAGAGGTGCAAAGTTGGGTTCAGAATAAAATCATTCAGCAGTTCGGGCAATTTTTGAGAGATGATATCTCATGATCTATTTTGAGATTTTGTATGAAACTTCACAGTCTTATTCTATGATGTAAAAAATACATGTCGGTCAATGTTTACGATTTTTGGAGATGTTTTGCTATGTTTACCAGAGGTGCAAAGTTGGGCTCATAATCACTCCTTCAGCAGTTCGGGCAATTTTTGAGAGCCGATATCTCAGGATCTGTTTTGAGATTTTATATGAAACTACACAACCTTGTTCTATGATGTTAAGAATGTATGTCGGTCAATTTTCACGATTTTTGAAGATGTTTTGCTATGTTTACCAGAGGTACAAATAAAGTTCATACAAACCTCTAACTTAACAATTCAAACTAATTTAAATTCCAAATAAACTGAATAAAATAATATCCAAATAGAAACTAAACTAAATTCCGAACAAACTGAACAACATACTATTTCTTACAATGAGCCTTGAACGTACATGAAACAAAGTCATCGTCCGAAATTGACGAATTCGGGTCAGTAACAACAGACGACGTGCTAGCCTTAGCCTTAATCTTAGTCTTAGTCTTAGCCTTAGCCTTAGTCTTAGTCTTAGTCTTAGCCTTAGGTGTCTCTACATTAATTTTTTTTCTCAATCCATAGCCGTAGGGTTTTCTACAAAATTATCATCAGACATGTCATTCTGGTTAAAAAAAAATATCTATCTGCACAAATTTCGGACAGTCCTATCTAAACTTTCCGCAAATGCCCATGCTATTTTTCTTTTCCTCACTTTTTCCTCGATTGTTACTGTCCATCCTTCTCGTATACAATTTATTTAAAAAATAATAATTAAAAAAAACTGCAACATAATAAAATAGTAACAATCTGCAACATAATAAATAGCAAAACAGTAAAAAATAAAGTTGGGCTTAGAATGAAACTGTGAGCTGTCAACACATACAAATAAAGTTCATACAAACCTCAAAATAAAAATTGTTCACAAAATAAAGTTCATCTAATTAAATAAGTTCTCAACACTTTGAAATAGCTCGCAAGTTAATTTCTACGACTTTCTACGACTCAGGCTAAAATGCAATCCCATAAACCGACCAGATCCCCATGATGATGTGCTCATTCTAGCTAGTTGCACTGCTTCTTCTTGCTGGTGTGCTGTATCAGATGGTCCTGCGCCAGATGTGCTCCATCTAGCTGGTTGCACTGCTTCTTCCTGATGGTGTGCTATATCAGATGGTCTTGCGCTAGATGTGCTCCTCCTTCCAGCTTGAGATGTACTCCTTCTTCGCTGGGTAGTACCTGAAGGCCCTTGCATCCCAACCGCCTCCTCCTGCCAGTACTTCTCTCATTGCCTCCCTAAACATCATATTTGCACTTTCACAGTCAGCTGTACGGCTTCTAACCTCCTGCCAGTACATACGAATATGAACAGTAAATAGGTAAATGAACAGTAAGTACGTAAATAAGCAATAAATACGTAAATGAACAATTGCAAAAAAAAAAAATACCTAATTTGGAAGCTGAACAGTATGTCTCCTTTCTCCTTCTCTTCTTCTCTTCCTCTCCTTCTCCGTCTCTTCCTCTCTTTCTCCTTCTCCTTCTGTCTTCTCTTTCTACACAATCAGAAAAAAATGCCTATTTATAATGCTAAATGTTGAATTTATTGCCAACCTCGTTAGATTTAATGCCAACATTGAGCATATATGTAATCTAATTATGCATTGTTTACTGCCATATATGGTTGTCAATTAAAGTGATCAAATAAGGAAATAGACAATCAATATATTCATTATGATGTGGTCTACAAATGTGTAGAATAATTTAGGCAAAGATCAAATCATTGATGGACTGATTTTGAAATTTGCAATTAAGGAAACCGATTTTTCAGCAGCTGCACGAATTTTGATGTGACTGCACGGTTTTTGATGCAATAACACAAAATATCTTTTTTAAGTTGGCATATGGCCAGAAAATTGGTTTAGGGTTAGGATTTGGCAATATGTCGACTCTACATTTCTATAAATATGTTGGTTCCCAAAGCACAAGAATATACGAAAAGTTGTAAAATTTTCTAGCCGTCATCTAGTCAATTCTGTGGCCATTTCTACTTCTCCCCATTAAAAAATAGAGAGGTGAGATCATTAAAGAATTGTGAACACGATCTCACAAGGGCAGTCTTATAGCTTTGGAAGGCTTTATCCTACCACTAAGAAGGCCGCCGACGCTTCAACCTCTACATCGGCTCGAAGTTTTTCTTGCCGCTGTCTTACAAGTTCATCAACCGCTTTTGAGAGAAGTTTTGCATAAACACGCTAATGGAGTCAGATATTGTTTGAAAGACAAAAGATTAAAAAAAAATCCCACTCTGAAATTTTTTTTATTAGCTTTTTTTATTCTTTATACTCTGCAGTCATCGAATTAAATTTGAATACCAAACCTATCTGAATTATTGAACTATCGTGACATTTGTATGGACTCAACTAGAGTAATTAATTAATTGTATGATTATGTTGGTTGAAAATACTTGATTTTGATATTATTCATTTTGGACCATCAGTTGATAAATGATTAGTAAATCGATATTAATGCACCAATTATGTGGCTACCTTAGTAAATACAAGTCCTTTTCTCTCATCAAAGATTGTTATGTCATAACACTTTAGAACCATGTTCGGCACGCAACTGTTTTCGTGTGAAAAAAAATCACTCAAAGTGAATTTTTTTTTTCCCGCGTGCAATATATTTCGGCCATTCAAATTGATTCCGAACTCAAATTCATTTTCGTTTCCGCCTGATAGCTGAACAGGCCTTTATGATATTTCAATATACTAGAAGGTTCTATATGGAAAAAAAAATCTAACTTTCCATCCCAGCCCAGTGATTGCTAAGAGCGGAACCTTCTAGTTTTGCTAGTTGGGTCATTTGAGTGAATTTTTTTTTTCCACGTGCACAATATTTCGGCCATTTAAATTGAATCCAAACTCCAATTCATTTCTGTTCCTGCCTGGCAGCTGAACAGACCCTTATGATATTTCAATATACTAGAAGGTTCTATAAGGAAAAAAAAAAATCTAACTTTCCATCCCAGCCCATTGATTGCTAGAAGCGGAACCTTCTAGTTTTGCTAGTTGGGTCATGCTTCTTTCCCTCGTACCGTTCCTATAAAACCCTCTGTTCTCATTTCTCAACCTCAGCACAGAAACAGAGAGCCTAAAATGGCATTGGGATGGTTCCTTCAAGCAATCCTCAGCCAAATAGTCGATACAATAAGTGACAACACTTCCAAAGATGAAAAACCAAGAAATTTTAATCAAGATGCAAATTGTTCCAAAACAGAGCGCGCCAATTTCGTTGTCATCCCTAAGAAAAGCTTGAATTCATCCTATGAGGGGTTTCAGATGCCGCTTCATTACCCGCGGTACAAAAAGGGGGATTATGAAAAGATGGAAGAATGGAGAATCGATCAGCTGCTAAGAGAGTACAGTCTAGTTGTTAACGGTTCGCTCGAGGAGAAGAGAGACTTTGCCATGGGTGCCTTCTTGTGGCCTGACCAAATGTAGGAGTACTGACATTGGTTTGGAATTTTGATTTCAGTAATTTATGTATTAGAAATTAATTGTTGGGTTAACTTTTATTAAAGAATAAATGCTACAGAGACAGTAATAGTTTTAGTATAATAGTTAGCGCATAGTAAGATTTATAGTTTGTTTGTGGCGTATTTTTTGTTTTTTTTCCTGTTGGTATTTTTACCTATCTTTAATTATTTATAAGTTTAGAAAATTGGAAAGGGAGCTCTATCACCTGGTTGCTGTTAACAAAAGCAAAATTTACAGACATTTACAAGCAAAACCAAAATAAACCATTAAAACCGACCTTAGCATTAAGCAACTGTGGTAATCTAAAATCAACTGACCATCTAAGATTTCATTGAATGATCTCAGCCAAGTGCTCATTAGGGGCCGAGAATAAGATCAAACAGGCAATTTAAGTATCATCATCTTGTATTATTCCATCTGAAATTTCTACAAAAAGGGTCTACCAACAAAATTATTTTGTGCTTGGATTTCGTCAACTTTAGATGGACAGCATTTAATTACAAGAAAAATAGAAAGAAATTTACAATTTAAAGAACTTCTGGCGATCCAACTTGGTCCATATTTCCAAATCTAAACCTGACCCACAATCAGTCCGGCCTGGATGTTGTCATTTGCTATTTTGATTGCTAATCTTAAAATGGGCCTGGGCTCAACATAGCAATTTGATTTAACTATGACAATCCGCCTTAATTCAGAGAGATTATTTGAATGAAATATGGATACACGAGTAGAACTAGGGTGTTCTTAAGTTCACCAAGGGGGCTTGGTGAACTCAAGTCTAAAATCTGTCAAATTGGCTTCAAATGATAAATCCGAATCATTGATACCTGTCTATCTTACGAGTGATGCGTTTATATGTGAAAATTTCAAACATTTGAATTAATTTAGTATGAAGTCAAGCGGTCAAAAAACGTTCAAAACATGAATGCATTAAAATTAATTTATTAATCTTATAATTTTGACCGATTGACTTTATACTAAATTAATTCAAATATTTAAAATTTTTCATGTAGACGCATCACTCGTAAGGTAGGCGGATTTCAACGGTTCAAATTCGTCATTTGAAACCGATTTGATGGGTTTTAGACTTGAATTCATCAAGAAGCTTAATGAACTTAAGAACACCCTAGTTCTCCTCATGGATACACTTCATTTTCTTCATTTCACCAACCTCATGATATTGATCTCTGTTCCACAAAAGAGGTCAATATCAGGTCATATCATATACCCACTTATGCATAATTTAGCTTTGTAAATTCTGATTCCATATAAGATTATTCTTCCACTCACCCTTCATTGTATTCTTGTTCCATACTCTGTTTTAGTGTGCCTGTCTCCATAACAAATTTTGAGTATTATAGCCACTTTTTATTATGTTTTCACTTTAACTTTCTATATGATTGTAATGTTTTGAGAAATTAACCGTCAAAACAAAACAAAAAAGTGTTTCGAGCAATTATTCTTGATTATATGATAAATGAATTGAACAATCTTCTAACAATTCATCAAGAGTTGTTATTATTTCTAAACCAAGATCAACACTATTTTCATTTCATGTAGTGTCATACATGTATCATGCATCTAGAAGACATCCACAGTTTTAGGTCTCACATTTAGAATTTGCATGGTATGTACAGAAATGTAAAAATTATTAAAAATACTGATACAAAAAAAATCCAACTATTTAAAATTGGTAAACCAACATGCTTTACACAATGATCGGAATTCGGAAAGCAAATCTTGCAATATTTCACTTCAATTCACTGGCACAAAGCAGTGTTGTAAATAACAGTATGAGTTTGTCAGACGAACATGATACCGCCAAGTGATTACTTGAGAATAATCGGCCATAATCGGAAAAAATCAGCCGATTGATCAAGAATTCCTTAACAGTTTGATCACCGCCAACGACTAATCGGACGATTAAACAAACTTTTTTACAACACTGACACAGTTTTTATGATGATCTTAAGCACTCTAGTTTCTTGTAAAACAATGCTTAATCTGTGGTTATGTTAATGCTTACCTCGTAATGATATCACATTTTCTACTAGTGTTATCATTAGAAGTTTAGAATTTAGTTAAAGAAACAAATACCAAGTGGAATCTCCACTTCATTAGATTGTCAAAGAAACCACTTACTAAGCTCTTATCTCTAATCATATCAAAATATTCGAAAAGTGGTACTTTCTGTATGATTCCAATATTGTTGAAGGCTCAACAAATCCACCAAAATAAAACAATTTCATAAGGAAAAATAATTTGTTCCTTAAAGTACTCTCAAACTGCTGCCATTATGCTTTAGTTGATTTAATTATTTACTTTTATTTTTTTAAGAGGCGACAGTTACCTATTTTGTTTCTATGGTTGATTTATTGAACCAATTTAATTCAGTATATTAATTCCAGAGAACAAGTAGGGAACTGTGGCCATGACAACAGGTAGGGGTGTTTATTGGGTCCGGTTTAGTCGGTTTTGAACCAAATCAAATTAGTTTGGATCAAACGGTTTGATTTTTTTCGGTTTAGTGGTTCGGTTCAGTTTGTTTTTTAAAACTAAATTATAACTTCGGTTTGGCTCGGTTTGAAATTTTTTAAGACCGAAATAACCTAACTTTTATATATTATGAAATTGGTCCGGATTGCCCCGGTTTATTTCTTAATACCCCAATTTATTTCTTAATCAATATTTTAAATACTTCGATTTATTTCTTAATATCCTGGTTTATTTCTTAATTCTCTGGTTTATTTCTTAACACTCTGGTTTATTTCTTAATATATTTCGGTTTATTATAAATCAATTGTCTTAAATAAAAAAAATTAATATATTTCGGTTTGAACCGAACAAACCGAAATAAAACTTCGATTCGGTTCGGTTCTACTTTTGAAACCGAATTATAACTTTGGTTTGCACCGAACCGAACCGATGAGCATCCCAAACCAGCAGGGACTAATTATTAAGAATCGGATATTAAATGCAGTTTCAAGAAAGTTCAGGTACTTACCCGAAAAATACCTAGTTTAGGCTAAATGCGGTTATGTTATGTATCACCCAAATCCAACGCATGTTTTAATGTTTTATGGATGAGGGAGTCTTACATTTGTTGTTACGTGTGCCAGGAACAAACACAATTTAAAGCGTCTCATCAGTGTTTCTTTTTCGTATCTTATTGTTTGGATAATCACTTCTTCCACGGCACTGAAGCATTTTCTTCACCGTGGGTATCAGGATAAGTGGATAATTAACAATAAATGCTTTTAAACTTTACTTTCAATTCACTAATTTATAGTAAGAGACGCATTACTAGAGATAGGTACCACGAAGCAAGGTGGATTTCTTTCCTCCTGAGTCACCTTGTGGGTAAAATGGTTGGTAAAATGGATAACAAATTGATAACGGATGTGTAAATTTTAAGTATTAGTTTTATTTTTACCTTATTTTTACCATTGAAGTCATCGGATAATAAATTAATAACGGATCATTACCGAATAATTTATATGATAATCCGATTCCAAAATATAACATAAAATTATAATTACCAGTATGTTATTTTTCATGAATATAAATCTATCTGGTCGTCGTTCTCGTCATCGTCGTTGTCATTATCATCATCATCATCATCATCATCATCATCATAATAATAATAATAATTTATTATATAATTAAATATACGAATGTAAAATTATAATTTTTTTCTTATCCATACTCTTATCAAATAAGCTTATATAAAATTTATTTACTCATATCCACATTATCAAATATGATGCAAATAAAATAAACTGAAAAAAAAAATCATTGACACAAACAATATTTTTCCTCCATTGTACTTTTTAATGTACCCCAAAAATCCTTTAAAATAGCACATGAGATTGCATTTTGGACGAGTAATCAACAACATTAGTAAATGATCTGCATAGAAGAAAAAATCGTTAATTAAATTACAAAATACGGGAAGGCAAACTATCAACGAGAAGAAAGAAAATGGGAAATTAAGTCCGGATCTGACTGTCAAAATATTGGACTTAGAGTCAATTAAATTTCGAATTTTTTTAATTCAATTTTCCCCTATATAATTACGAGTGTCAATAGCACCCTTTTATCCGTTTATCTGATCCGTATTGTATTCGAAAATATGAGTAAGGGTAGGATTTTTTTTTCCGTTAACTTGTCAGGTACGGGGAAGAGTAACAATATTTTCCGTTATCTTACCCGTTTTTGTATAAAATAATTTTTAGAAATAAAATTATATATATAGATATATATTTGTATGAAGCTGATACATGATACAATAAAATTTTGTATTTTATTAAATTTTCATAATACAAATTAATTGTATTTATTATTTTTTTCTTGTTTTAAAAAATATTTTATCAAAAGCACAAATTGAAATGTCACTGACACTTTTTTATCTGTTTACCCAACTGGTATCTTATTTGAAAAGACAGATAATGGTAAAGATTTTTTTTCGTTATCATAACGGGTACGGATATGAAATTGTCTTCACCCGACCCGTATCGTACCCACTGCCACCCCTGTATATAATTATATATTTTTTTTCCAATCATATTTTCCTAATAAAGTAATGACGCCGGTACATGTGGTACTTACAACTTTACAAGTGATGTCATGTTTTGAATGTGGTCGAATGTTGCATTAACATGGTACTTAATTACCTATAGTTCAATGTTGGCATGGCTTCATATCATTCTCAATGATATGATGCTAATGTTGTATCAAACCATGTGGTACACCATATTAACTTGTTAAATGTTGGTTTGGTCGCCTACCTATTCAATAATTAAAAAAAAAAAACTCCTGCTAATAAATAAAGCAATGTCCAAATTTAGGAAATAAAGGAATTGTTCGAATTTTGCTATCTGTAGCTACCCTATATATTTTATTTTTATTTGAGAGATATGTAATCATTGAAGTAAAAGGAATAAAATTTGAAATTAATTTTTTTCAGGGATGAAAGTTCTCTCTCATTTTCAAATTCTATTTTTATCGACAAACAAATTATAAACTCAGCATAGTGGCTAACAGTATCATGTGGTACAACTAGATAATATGCTTGAAACTTAAAATACATAATTTTTTTTTTGTGTGTGAAAGTTTAAAATACATAATTTATAGTCACAGGAATTTGACCTCAAGTTCTCATAATAACAAAAAAAAAAGTTTCACCTACTAGATTAGATGCATATATATAGTATTTTATGAGGGGCTAAAATATATAAAAACTTTAAAAAAAAATAATTAAATTTAAATATACATGATTAAAATTTTAAAATTATGGGAATGACTTAGCATTTTTGGGCTAATACTAATATAGATCCACCCATGTTAAAAGATCTATAATGAATATTAAATAGTTGGATGGCTTAACCTCCAACCTTTACTAAAAAAAAAAAAGTTCAATACAATCATAATAACATTTTATTTTTTTAACACCTCGAATTATTTCTAAATTTGTTGAATTATGTACACAACACGCTATTTATCCAGTATAATTTTTTAATAGAATATGCCAAAAATTATTTAATTCATAAAAATATCAATATTTTGATATATTATTTTATCATAAACAACGGATTATTCCAAACTATACTTGAATAACGAACTTTAATCTTTGTCGAATTATTTTAAATTACGAATTTGTTACAATGACTACAACTAATAGGGAGAACCTCTGTAAAATTAAAATAGGGAGAATATATAATATAATTCAAAAACTTCATATTCCATTCTCTTTATATTTTAGTATTATCAAAATTAATGAAGCGTAACTTGTACTTTAATATTAATATTCATGAAATCATGCATTTCAATTGTGGAAAATATATATTACCAAAAATGGGATCGCAAGGCTTATTTCATATGATAATGAGCCTCGTCTCTATACAAAGATATACATGGCTGATTTTTGCAAGAGATATTTAATAAGAAATAGATGTTTTGGTTCACATGATATCTTTATTTTGAGAAAAAAAAGACAATTAAAATACAGTAATGAGTGGTCCGTCACAGAGTTGGGCTCAGTTTGAACTTGTTATGAGTTGGCTCGTCCGAGTTACGAGAAAGTTGATTTTAAGAATCTGAGTTAAAATTTCAACTTGACTAGATCACAAGCTGACGAATTGTCTCATAGGATTTGACTGGATCTTGTTTTAAGAAGAAAATAAATTGTACACTTTTTGGACTGAGCTTGACAGTATAAAATGTACACACATTCATACAAATTCACAAATTGATGACTAGCCGAGTCAGCTGATGAGCAAGTTAGACCCAGCATCATGTGAAATATAAGTTAACTAATTAGATTGAATAATGAGATAATACAATCAACGATTAAGAACACGGATGATATGGCATGAATAATAAGTTTGAACTCAATTCTCTTATGTATTTTTCATCAAATATTACATTTAACATCTTGTGAGTGAATGCTCTGTAAAATTATATTTGTCAATAGTAATTTCCATATAAAGACGCAGATACTCCTTTTAAACAATTTACCATCTATTTTATTGTTCTCATTAAAATTTTCCTTTATAAAAAAAGTTAAAAAAAAAAAAACAATTTGAAAGTTTTAACCCTTAGTATAACTGTGAAAAAAAGTTTGTGTGCACACAATGTTTAAAATTGAGCTCTCAGAATAGGAGCGCCTTTTTTTTTCCTTTTTCTGTAACTATACCCTTTACCCTTGGAACCGAATCGTCTGCCCCCAGAGTCACTACAGAGTGGGTTCCCATATAACTTTAAACCCAAAACCACTTTAACCCTAAACCCTTTAACAGTAACTCTGGGGGCAGAAATTTCTGCCCCCAGAGTCACTGCCGAGTGGGTCCCCACCCCGCAGTGACTCTGGGAGCAAGAATTTCCTGCACCCCAGGCGGCAGGAGATCTGGTTCCTTTACCCTTCCGTCTTTTTTCTTTTGGCGTTATTTTTTTTCCTGCATTTTATCTTTCTTCTTTTGACAAAGTTTTCTTTAACACTAATTATTTCTTACTATTTTTCGATGGTTTTTTAAATATTCCGTAACATTTATGAGATGCAATTAATTTTTTTTGACATTACATGTTTAAAGGTAAAAATATCAGTTTGCATAAGTACAAAATTGTAATCACAAATCAGTGTTTATGAACTGCTTAAGTCTCAATATCAGTTTATTTCAAGTTTAAATAAAAACAATCTAATATTAACACTTAATAAAAATAAAATCACTAAAAAAAGTTGGTCTTGTTATAAAATAAATATAAACAAGCATAAGAAGAATAAACAAAATAGAGAGGAAAAAGATGACAATCTCTTTATTCATATATTTCTCATATGTGTACAATACAATATTACAAAGCCTCTATTTATAGGCTACAAATTGTAAATGAAAAATTTCATCTAAATAAATGGAGAAATAAATTTCAATAGTAGTGGCCATCAATTCCAATTGTAGTGCATGGAGTAGTGGGGATAGTGGAGAATGAATATTGGGAGTTATGGACATCCACATTAATATTTTATTCATAACACTCCCCCTTGGATGTCCATTACATAAGAATATGCCTCATTAAAACCTTACTAGGAAAAACCATATGGGATAAAAACCTAGTGAAGGAAAAAGAGTACAATATTCTTCTAAATACGCAACTACAACCTTACCAGGAAAACCCAGTGGAAAAAACCATGGTTAAGGAAAATATAGTGCATATTAACTCCCCCTCATGACAGCATCAATCAAGATCTTTAAGTCGGCGAACTCCAATATTACGAACTAGCTTTTTGAATATTGCAATAGGGAGTGCCTTAGTGAATAAATCTGCTGGATTTTTCACTTGAACGGATTTGCTGAACATTAATAACATTATTCTTTTGGAAATCATATGTGAAAAATAATTTTGGTGAAATATGTTTTGTTATATCTCCTTTAATGTATCATTTCTTTCATTAAGCAATACATATAATATTATATTCATATATGATCTTCGGGATCATTTCTCTAAAAGACAATCTATATGTCTGACAAATGTGTTAAATCATAGATCTTAACCAAACACATACTTGACTTGCTTTTGTGTATTGCTAAATTTTCTCATAGGTAGTGAAATATATGTTTAATTATATGTCAATATCTTCGCGTGAGAGAAGAACTATATCTTGTTAATAAATTTACTATAAATAATATATCATGTATTGTATGCTCATCAAGATAAGTGCTCATATTGCACTAAGATATGGTACTTCAGGACCAAATAGTTTTTCATCATTTTCTCGAGGTCTAAATGATCTTTATTCACATCTAATGATCTTACAACCATCGGATTGCTTAATGAATGTTATTTATCCATATAAAATTATTTCAGCACTCTTGCAATATAATTTTCTTGATGCATAAAAATATCATTTTTAAATGTTCAATTTGCAATACAATGCAAAACTTTGTTCTTCCAAGATCTTTCATTTCAAATTCTTCCTTTAAATTTTATTCTTTTGGAAGCTCTTCAGGAGTTCCAATGATACTTAGATCGTCAACATAAACTGCAATTAATATAAAATTATTTCTATATCTTTTCATGAAAATACATGGACAGGTCATATCATTCTTATATCCATGTTTCAATAAATATTCACTTAAACGATTATAGCATATGCGTCCATATTGCTTTAATCGATATAAAAATTTATTCAATTTAACTGAATAATGTTCTCGAGAACCTAAATTACATGCTTCAGGCATCTTAAATCTTTCAGAGATTTTCATATAAATATCATTATCAAGCGAGCCATAGGCTGTAATAATATCCATTAGGTGCAAATTAAGTCCTTCATGGACTGCCAGACTAATTATATATCAAAAAGTTGTTGCATCCACCACATATGAGTATATCTCAAAATTTCACCTTTCTCATTTTATTTTCTCATAAATATTCATTTATATCATACTGGTTTTATACCTTGAGGTACAAAGACTACAGGTCCAAAAACTTCTCATTTTTCAAGAGAGTTTACCTCTACCTCAATTGCACCTTTCTATTTTGGCCAATCATTCTTTTGTCGACATTCTTTAATAGACTTCTAGTCATGATCCTCAATATTTATTATGTTTAGCGCTATATTATATACAAAAATATTATTGATATCAATTTCATCTCGGTTCCATTTTATTTCATTCATGATATAATTTATCAAGATCTCATTATTTTCATGAATTTTAGATACTTGAGTTTCTACTGGAAATCCAATATTACTTATAATTTTATTCTCTTCTGGAGTTTTATCTGAAATTATCATATCCTCGACTTGACCATTTTCATTCTTTGCTCCTTTTGTTTATCGAGGACTTTTATATTTTTAATCTTTGGAACCGATTGCTTTTCTACGCTTCATGCGTGTTATAATTAGTTTGTCCAACAGGGACACCGACTTTAATTGGAGCATTAGCAGCTGGTACATGTGAATTGGTCACTTTTTTTGAGTCTGTGAATGTGTCTGGCAATTGATTCACTAACTTTTTCAAATGAATTATCTTTTGAACATTTAGTTCACATTCTTTAGTACGAGGATCAAAATAAGACAATAATAATTCATACTAATATATTTTTTTTCCAGCTGATAGTTTTCTCCCCCTAAGGTTGGGAATTTTTTATTCATCTAAATCACAACCGGCAAAATTAGCCATGAATAAATCTCCCATCAATGGTTCTAGATACTATATTATATATGGAGATTCAAATTCAGTATAAATTCCCAACTTTCTTTGATATCCCATTTTAGTGCGTTGTGGTGGAGCAATTATAACATATACCGCACATTCAAAAATTCTTATATGGGAAATATTAGGTATGTGACCAAAAACTAATTATAAGGGAAAACTTTACAATAGCTAGTTGGCATGATGCGAATTAGTTTTGTTGTATGTAAAATATCATATCTTCTTTTTATATACGAACATCTACAGAATGTTTAACATTAATTTTGATATTGTCTAGACGTATTTTCATAATTAGATTATGCTCTTTAATCAAATCTATTGAGCAAGTAATTTCGCAAACGCCAGGTTGCGATTTGATAATAAACATACATGTGACCATCTTATTGATGCATCAATTAAAATCATAAAATACTCAAATGCTTCACATGTTGGATATATTGTTTTACAAATATCATATTGTATACGTTCTAGAAATAAAACCAACAAAAAAAATTCATCAGATTAAAGAATCTTCTAGTTCTTTGATGAATGTTCATAATAATTATCTATTATTTTTCGCATCACTATTGATCCGGAATGGTCCAACCGGTCATGCCAAACTATAAACATATTCTTGTATGTAAACTTCTGATTTACAATAACATGTGTTTCAATTGCACTAATATATGTGTAATACAAGTCAGAGAAAAAACATATGCAATTTATTTTCAATATGCATTGTTTTTCATATATTCAATATTTTTTTTTCATTAGTTGTCTCAATATGATATTCATTTCGGCGGATATTCTTAAAACTTAACAAATTTATTTGAGACTTACAAGAATATAATACATCATCATCAATATAAATTTATATTCCTCCATGTAACAACAAAATAACTCTTCTGGAGCTTTCAATCAATATAAACACCATTTCAATAATAATCAATAATAAAAAAAAAAAATAAGTAGTATTAAAAAAATAAACATAAATAAGCAAATTTTATCTTACATTTACATTTTTTATGCACTACAATCAATATAAATAATAAATAAGTATTAATTCATTTTTCAAAATAAAGAATGAACAACTATTCATTTTTTTTTTATCTAACAATTTTCCGTAACAACATAAAAGATAAAAAAATAAAATTCCACCTTATAATGTAATACCTCTAATGAAATAGATAAGCTTCTTTAAGGTATTGTATTAATAGAAACGAACAAACTTCTTTTAGGACATTGTATTAATAGAAAATTAAATGATTTATGAAAGTAAATCATCTTTTTTCAAATAATTTTGTATAAGTTTGATATACTATTTTTTTTTTCAAACAGTGAGGGCTCAATTTTTCATAAATGTCACCTATTTATATATCTCTTTTTCATCATTCAAATAATGTTAAATTATTTGACTAAATTGAGTTTGTCCATAATAGTTCAATATAATGTTTTGACATACTACAGGTACATTGGTGTACGACATGTACATGACTAATAATAGCATGAATTTTCTTATTTGTCATTCTCTTCACTTTCTAATTATTTGTCCACTTCTAGTGGTAATTCTTTTTGTTCATTTATTTTTCCACTTCTAGTGGAATGATGCACTTTTTCTTCATTATCACGTTCATATCTAATAGTTTGTCCATCATATTATTTTCCACTTCATGTGTAACTATTATTTTGTTCAACCAGAACAAGACATGTGGCTTCAATAATTTATTATAATTGAACTTCAGGTCAATTGATAAAATTGATGAAATAGCTTCAGGCCAATTTCATTAATATAATTTATATTCATATGGCTTCGGGCCATTTCATTAACATAATATAATGTAAAAGATAATGTATAAACTCGGAATATTTCTTGAATCTTCTTCGGGAAGAGTACATCAAAAAATTCCACATCATATAAATCTTATTGAAATCTTCTTCAAGAAGATATATTGAAATATTATCATATTAATTTTTGTGAGCCACATAAATCTTCTTCAAGAAGATTAAATTATTAAAAAGAAATATGAACATCACATTAATTTTTGCACATTATTTAATTTTTTTTCATTAAATTTCCACTTCAGGTGAAAATATGTGTTTTTGTAATAATCACCATGATAATAAACTCATTCTCGTACGTCCATGTCCACAAGTTTTTTTTTTTTCAAATTTATTATTATATATTGCTACATTTACTTCAAGAAATGAAGCAGAACAAATTGAATTATTTTGTCCAACAACTCATTATAATCTCTTCAACCATAAAGAGATAATAAATCAACTTAGAATATCTTTTAACTTCTTCAAGAAGATTAAATTATTGAAAAAAAAATATATAAACATCATGATAAATTTGCGTATCATATAATTTTTCTTTATATCTTCTTCAGGAAGATCTTCTTAATATCTTTTGAAATCTTCTTCAAGTTGATAAAATGGCTACAATGGCTTCGGGCCAATTGCTCGGTGCATTTTATAAAATTGAGAATTTTCGTAATATCTCTTGAAATCCTCTTCAAGAAGATTCAATTATTGAAGAAAAAAAATATTGACCACTATACAATATTTATACATCATATAAATCTTCTTCAAGAAGATTTTTCTTTTAAATCTTCTTCGGGAATATTAAATTAAAAAATGCACTTCATATAAAATTCTATGAATCATACTAAACATCTCAAAATAAATATAAATAAATTGATAACTTATTTCATTTAGCAATTACTAGGAAGTATTATTTATATAAATGAAATTAAAATAAAAGTTATTAAAATTACCTCGAATCTTCAACTAGTAGAGCTCTCGTGCTGATAACGTGTTATAAAATAAATATAAACAAGCATAAGAAGAATAAACAAAATAGAGAGGAAAAAGATGACAATCTCTTTATTCATATATTTCTCATATGTGTACAATACAAGATTACAAAGCCTCTATTTATAGGCTACAAATTGTAAATGAAAAATTCCATCTAAATAAATAGAGAAATAAATTTCAATAGTAGTGGCCATCAATTCCAATTGTAGTGCATGGAGTAGTGGGAGATAGTGAAGAATGAATATTGGGAGTTATGGACATCCACATTAATATTTTATTCATAACAGGTCTCAACACCTCTGTTGGGCTCGTGAGCGTAGGCGTAAGAGGCGGAAGATAATCCTCTCAGATTCCGCATGAACCTGAATTAATCCCAGCTGAGTAATATTTTTCAGTTATCTTAGATTCAAGGATAATCTTTAAGATTCGTGTCAAATTAGAATAAACAATATGAATCTCCCTCTCAGACAGACAGACTTTTTGTCCCTAGATAGACTAAAGACTATTTTTTTATAATAATTAATAAAAACAGTTAATATCACGAAAACGAGGAGCGGAAGGTGGGATACTGCCATCACTTCTGAAAAGAATAATGCAATTAAAAAAAAGGTTGACATTGATTTATCAAAAAAAAAAATATCAAATGTTTGATATTGATTTGTCAGAGAACAAAAAGGAGGTAATTTTATATTATATTTGTAATGTTCTAGCAGAATACAGAGGCTGTTAGCATTTTTTTTTTTTTTTTTACCTACCGACTTCTTATCATTTGTAATTAATTATCACCAGAGCAGAGGAAAAAAATTCAAATGAATTGTAACTTTTGGATTACTTTTTGAGACACTTGATCTGAATTTTATTGATCGAAAAAATGATGGCTCGTTTTTGTCAAAAAAAAAAAGAAGACGACCAAAATACTCTTCATGTACATGCGAGTTTGTACCAGTGTTGTAAAAAAAATCCGTTTAAGCCAATTAATTGGCCGATTAGTCGTTGGCGGTAACCAAACTGTTATGAATTTTACCGACTAGCCGGCTGATTATTTTCAATTATAACCAACTATTTCTAATTAATCACTTAATAGTACTCTGTCTGTCCAGCGACCGCATACCGTTATTTACGACACTGAGTTATACATTATGTCACTTTTCTAAGTTTACATCATGTCCAAGATATATTAAAATCTTGGAATTTGCTCAACATTCAAGCAACATTCCATGAAAATATCTCAAGCAGTTCCAAACTGGAATTACTTCAGACACTAAACCTTTTAGGTCAATTACTCGTTCACTTTTACGGGAATGATTAGGCAAAATATCTCCCCTTGCGCCTCCAGATTGGTCAAGAAGCTAACTCAAAAGCTATGAATAACAAAGTTGTCTATTTTTTTTATATATATAATTTATCAATGTCAGTTGTTGATTACAAATGACGATCTATTAAACAAAATAAGATTTTTATAATAAAGTATAAAATTGCAACCGAGAAAATTAAATTTTACAGTAAAATCTTATTAAGCATCCAATTATATTTTGCTTTGCATTTAGTATCTGTAAATTCGTAAAAACAAAAGGAATTGGATAAACATTATCATTTTTTTTTACTATTTTACAATTTTAAAATTAGAGAAAATCAAGAATTAATTTTTGATCTATTGACAAAAGATAAAGCTCTATGAGTGGAAGAGACGCAAGTTGAAAACCCGAATAAGATGTCTTTCGTGGACATTAAAATTTGAAAGACTAGATTTCCGGCCATTTTTATTAATACCCTAAAAAAGATTTTTACAAATCTACCCCCAATTTCATTTTTTTTAAAAATGTCCAAACCGCCCAGCAGAGGTCCATACTTAGAGCTGACCGCCCAGAGAAGGGGTGGTCCTCTATTTTTTTTTTATTTTTTAGAGATCTGATCTTAATATATTTATTTGTGAAGTTTTAGTTTTTAGTTTTTGGTTTATGGCGTATGCCAAAAAAAAAAAAGACATTTGATATATTTATAAGTGAGATGTCGTAACTCTTTATAATTTTGATTTGATTTGTCAGTTGGATATCACAAGTCTAAAGGTAACACTAATTAAGAATTTGGCCTTGATTCAAATATACACTAGGAAATATGGTTAGATTGCATCAATGATGTCAACTTTTTTTTTTAGAGAGCGAGAGAGAATAATTGGATTTTTTTATTATTGTCAACATATATCATTTGCTCGGAGATAGGCAAATGAACACAATAAATAGTAAATGCATTTTAAAATAATTATATGGATAATTCTTGAATAATCACTTAGGCTTTTGACTAAACAAAATACCGATCGTTGCATGTCTACCGTTGAAAGAAAACTTAAACTGAATTTTTGAGGGACTAAACGACGTTTTTTTGCAATTCTGATACTTCAAATACCCAGAGATTTTCCCCTGGGCAAAATTTGGATCCGTCTCGTCACCCCCTTTCCGAAAATTGGTCGTATGCGTAAATCCGACTTTTCATAGAACAATAAATAATATCAAATTGATTAAAAAATTATAAGATTCATATTGAAACCAATACAAAGTCCAAATTGCGACTCAAAATATCCATAGTAATACTAATATCATAAACTATCAATCTTTTTCTATTCAAAATATATTCAGCATCATGACATAATCTATCTTTTTTCTATTTAAATTTCAAAATAATCTAGACATCATGGCATAATTAACTATCTTAATATATTCAAAATATTCAAACTACTGTATAGTAAGTATCATTTTGTTACTTCAAGAAATATCTTAATATATTCAATCTAAGCCTTTATTTAAAACTCATATAAATTGAAAAGAAAGAAAGAAAAAAAAACAGCTCATGTTGCATAGCGCGTTGTAGCTTCCTTATTTTGATTTCGTTTGATGGATCTCTCATTAAATATTTAATAGTTTAATATAAAGCTTAGTACGTCAATTGCAAAAAAAATTACAGTTAAAATCCAATATGAGCCTTTATTTAAAGCTCATATAAATTGAAAAAGAAACAAATATTGCATAGTGGGCGCAATTTGCGCTACATGCTATGCGCTATAGCGGACCGTTATAGCATCTGTAGCTCAAATAGCGCGTTATTATGCCATATCTTAGTGTTTAGGGTCCAAAAATGTTATAGCGCGTTATTTAGAACACTGATATTATCAAATATCTCTATATTTTTTTCAAAAAAAAAAAAGACCGTAGCATGATATTTCAGGTATGAGAATAAATTTTAAATTAAAAAGTATAAATGGTAGTTTAATAAGAAAAAAATAAATGGTAGTTAAACCAAACCATTCTAGAAACTAATCTGAGTCTGGCAATTCTACCAAAGTATCTAACATAGAAAAATATTTAAGTAGCTGCACCTTGATAACTAAAGAGATTAAAGAATGCTACATAGAAAAATATTTAAGTATCTACCAAAGTTTCGATGAAAATATCTGGAGTTGTTGGAGCACCAAGCAAAAAAAAAAAGTTGTTGGAGCAAAAAAGTAAAAGTAAGCAATTTTCTAATTATATGTTCATGCCTAGCTAGCAAGTAGACTTGTGTCACGTTGAAGAAATAATACGTGTCTTTGAATATAATATTATGTCACTCCAAAAAGGTACGCTGTAAATAAATTGAACTTAACTCAGTTGGAGTTCAAGTTTGAACTAATTTTGAATTGAATTGATTCGAAATTAAAGTAGGGTTTCGAACTGAAAAGAAGAGTTTGAATTTAATTTGGTGTGATTCAAATCAGTTTTGAACTTAACTAGTTTGAAATTGAAGCAAAGTTTAAAACTAAAAGAAAGTGTTTCCAATCAAGCCACATTCAATTCGAACCAATTTTGAGCCAAATTGGATTTGATTCGTTTTGAACCAAATTTTTTTCCAAATCGAATTACTAGCCACGAAATTTTTGTGCACCCCTAAGTCTGTTATTAGGAAGTGGGTACTTCGATTTAAAACAATTGAGAATGATGCTGATAATATATATACTTTGGGTAATATAATATGTAATTTTTTTTATCTGAGTATGAAATAACAAATACAATTTATATGATGTTTTATATCATTTTACTTACATCTATATAAGGAAATATGAAACTATTTTATTTCTTTTTCATTGGTAAACTCTAAATGTAAAAATAGAAATTTTTTGTTGCTATGATTTTTTTTAACAATTAGAGCACCACTACATATTGAAGCAAATTAAGTCAAATGATATATTCACCTCAAAAAAAAAAAAAAAGTCAAATGATATAATATTTTGAACGCGACCATTAATAATATTATTGTAAACCACCTTTATTTGTTTCTTTTTAGGAAAAAAAAACT
Organism: Carex rostrata; assembly: GCF_964058835.1. Taxonomy (NCBI): domain Eukaryota; kingdom Viridiplantae; phylum Streptophyta; class Magnoliopsida; order Poales; family Cyperaceae; genus Carex; species Carex rostrata. The sequence goes on from NC_135926.1 coordinate 10,076,251, forward strand.
TTGTTTTGCTATTTGAAAATTTCAGTGTGATGAGTATTTTGAAGATAGGGAATTGTGATTATTTTTATACTCTTTAGACTTTTAAATTTATAAATCTAGATACCTAAAAAAATGTTAGTTGCAAGCGCACAATCTATCATTGTAGTACTTTGGGTGTCGAACTACAGAGAATATGGTAAATACTTAGTTTAAACTTTAATAATTAATTTCAGAAAATAAAATAAAGTAAAGTAAATAAAGTAAATGGGGGGGGGGGGGGGGGGGGGAGTTTGTTCTAATTAATCATAAGTTTGGGTTCAATATCCGAAAGAGATGAGTTTTAAATAATTAAAGTAAATAAAGGAAAGAAAGATTGGTTTGCTTTCAAGTAAAGGAGATCTAGGGGTATTCGGTTTACAATTCCTTGCTAATTATATCTATTCGGTATTTGTTCAAATTCATGTATGATTTGATGAGGTTTCTAACCTAAAGTGTTAAAAGGGTCACGGTTGTGAATTAATAACGTGCCTAGATAATTTCGGACTTCACGGTCGTTCTTCACCCTAGTTATCTAGACCCATTGAGCTCTTGTTAGCCTATATTGACTAATTATTGACACAAGTATTTTGGTAGGTTGGGTTAATCTTTCTCGAATTTTAGGTGTTGTCACCATCCTAAAGGTATTTAACAATCACATTTACACAAAATACATATCAATACTTAATCAATCTAGGTGTCCTAAGTAGGGGTTTGACTTCACGGTCGTTCTTCACCAAACCCTAACCCTTAATTTCTATAGTTCCGGTTATGGATATCAAAGTACGGTCGCTTCTAACCCAAAACCTAAGATATTTGTGTTCATAATTTGATACTCTCCTCTTATCCTAACTTCTTTGGATCATTTGCATAACAAAGAGATTCCAAAGCGAAACTATGTAATCAACACAAATTATAAATCACAGAAATTAACAATCAAATTCCATAAAACAATAATAATAAAAATAAATAACCGAATAAGATACAATTAAACAAGTTCATGTATTTACCTAAACCTCTAGAGAGAGATCTACTCCCTCATGGAGAGATCCATTACAAAAATTGGCAAAAATAAGAAGAAATGAAATAAAGAAATGATTACACCTTTTCTTGGATCAAAACCCTCAATCTTGCTGACTTTTTGCTCGAATCTCATTCTTCTCCCTCCTTGAAAAGCTTTTCTTGGCTGCAGAATTTTACGCTAAGTGTGTATTGCCTTGAATGAGAATTAACCCCCCTTTTATAGCCAAAGACTATCTCCAATCAAGAGACATAGTTGTGGGGTTAGTGAGTGTTATTTTTGGATTGTTTCCCAGGCTGTCTTGTCCAAGTTTAGCTGTAAAAATGCATCCTTGGTGTGCCAGAAATAGAGAAACTGTCAAAAACACATTTTTTTGGCTGTCTGCGGGTCCAGTGCGGATGCCCCGAGCCGCACTAGAGGTGAGTGCGTCCGCACTAGGCTCAGACTTTTTTTTTCTGTGAAGTGCTGAGATGCTGAAAATTCGTCTAAGTACTGAGTGCGTCCGCACTGGTGTGAGTGCGCCCGTACTGGATCCCAAATTTCTTTTTTTAGTTCCTCATGTTGTAGATCTTCTCGCTAGCTTTCTGAAACGTGGTCATATGCCCAAAACGGAGTTACGAGTCAAAAGTTATGGCCGTTTTAAGTTCAGGCTCCATTTTTGGCTGACTCCGCACTGGGTTCGGACTTTTCCTGTATGACCAAATTTCGGTCGCATCGAAATCTGTGTGTTCACACGGATTTTGATGCATAGCTTATTATACATTTTTAAAATTGGTGCGCGTCCAGAAATCCATGTAAGTACTTAGTGCGGCCATATTGCAAACCGTGCGTCCGCACTAAGTATTTTTCTTCGGTTTTCTTCATTTTTCTTCATTTCCTACAAGTTAAAACCAGACAAACGCAGTAACTTGATCCTATATATATTTTATTCACTTTATATTCAAAATACAAGATATTTTATGTTATTTTGTGATAAAAATTAGATCGAATATGTATATAATTTAGGTCTATCACAGTGTCTCTTTTGTATATTATATATATATTATCGGAATAACTTTGCCATAAATGTTTGAAATTAATTGTATGTCCTCTCAAACCTTATGTGGTTGCTAACTCTTAAGTACTAATTAAGAGCGTTTTGTTTTATTATTTTTATGTGTCCGCTTTAATTTTTGTGTGTACAGATTTAAAGCGGATCGGACGGTCTGCTGTCCATCAGACATACTCTGCTCAATATCATATATGATAAATTTTAATTCGAGTATTGAAAGTCAAATATTGTTTTTTTTTTCTTTTCGGGGAACATGATGTTTTGATAAATTGTTTTTGTTGGAACCTTTAAATCATCAAGAACTTTGCCAGGAGAAATAACCGAGTATCATTGATATCAGGAATCATCTAAAATAACTGAAAAGTTGGTGTCAACTTAAGTAAGAAGTTATTCAAAAATATCTAAAATTGTTGAAAGCTTGAATCACATAAAGTACAGAAAAAAACAAGAGGTTTTGTTCTATCTTGACAACATGTACCTATCTTAACCAAAGGTTAAAAACAAAAGTTGAAAATGAACTTACAATGTGATAATTAAGCTGGTCTTTTGTCCAATCAACGAAAATATCTAGCAAAGTAGCAGAGTGCAAGTGAATTAACTCATATTGAGAACCAGTGTACCGGTGTTGCTAGACTCTGAAAAATGGCATGATGGAGTCGATTCTGTCACGAAACAGTATGGTTACGGCACGACATACGTGTCGGTTATGTGTCGTGATCTGTATGTTCCGTATTATGACTATTCACGTGCCGTTATTATTTTTTGAAAATTTGGCACGGCACGTCACGTCATGTCACACGAAATATTTATTCACGGCATGATATGTGGTCACGCGAGTCATGTGTAATTAGGAACGTTAGATCTTGATCAAATGATGAATATTGAATAAATTAACTTAAATTATGATAAAATGATTACGCGAGTCACGTTTGGTTACGGCACATTTGGACACGACGTGACTCATGTAATGTGATTAACTTGATCACAGCACAGTACAGCACGATACGAAAATCACAACGTGTTAATCATTGTATGGCACAGCACGTTTTTTCCATTGTTGCACGTAATATCGATCTTGATTTTGGCCCATGATTAAAAGAAAAGAAGTAGAACTCAATCAAAATAGATTAATTTGATAAATTTAATAATAGTTGAAAAAAATATTTTACTTTAAAATACAACAGTTGAAAAATAATTTAAATGCATGTAGAAAAATGACTCAACTTTTTTTTTTAAGTAAATGTTGGAAGTCAAGTTATCCAACTATTTAATACCTTTGTTATTACAACAAATGATTTCTCTCATCCGAGTTTCGAACCCATGACCTCTCATACAAGGACCATGTGTCTTTGCCACTAGACCAAATACTAATTCTGACTCAACTTTTATTGTTTATCAAATAATTTAAAAGTTTACAACGATTTATCCATAATATTAGTATAAAATAAAATTTAATTCACATAGAATTGATTAAGACTAAAATTTTTTTTTTCTATCTTTAAAAGTTGGTTTGGTTTGACTAGAAAAGTATTAAAATCGTCAAATCTATTTATCACTGACACTCATAAAGGTTATTGAATTTCACCGATTTTTTTTATTTATATCCAAAAATTAAATCAAATTACAAAAAATAACCACTTCGGCGTTGAATTTCGAAAACTACCCAATCCGGTTACCTAGTAACCGGATTTTTTTTTTCCGGTTACCCAATTCCCGGATTAGTGAAATGGGTCCGGTTATTGGTTAACCGGAAATGAGCAAAATGTTTGGTATGCTATATGTCCGGTTAATGGTGCACTGGTTTTGTGTTTTTTTTTTTTTTAAACATAAATTTTTTTTTTGGTATTAAAATATTAGAAATGTTGAATACATTTCTTTGAAAATATATGAAATACAATATAATTTGATTTATTAGAAAGACTGCAACAAATAACCCGGATCAATATTTTTCAGGTCGGATTTTTCGCGGCTGTAAGAAAAATTAATATATTTCTTTATGTGTTATTGGAAAAAAATAAAAATGCTTAGATTCCGAGTTATTGATCCCGGTTCAAAAGTCACTTCTAGGTAATCCATAAAATATTATTATCTTTCTAGTACATTTAATTTATTAAAAGTTGTATCTATTTTGAAAAAAAAAACAAAAACTTTAATTTATTTAATGATTGTTATTCAAAAATAATTCTCAAAATAGATACAACTTTTAATAAATTAAATGTACTATAAAGATCATAATATTTTCTAGATTACCTAGAAGTGACTTTTGAACCGGGATCAATAACTCGGAATCTAAGCATTTTTATTTTTTTTCAATAACACATAAAGAAATATATTAATTTTTCTTACAGCCGCGAAAAATCCGACCTGAAAAATATTGATCCGGGTTATTTGTTGCAGTCTTTCTAATAAATCAAATTATATTGTATTCCATCTATTTTCAAAGAAATATATTCAACATTTCTAATATGTGGTTATTTTTTGTAATTTGATTTATTTTTTTGGATATAAATAAAAAAATCGGTGAATTTCAAGGCATCTAAACCATGTCAAGTCATCAATCATTTTCAATTATTAATTGTCAAATTTAATCATATGACTGAAAATTATTTAAGTTTTTACCTGTAAATGTTCAACAATGTGAGATTCTTACTTTATTGTAGAAAATGACCACTTTCTGTTTTTTAATTTTTATGTTATTGCTATACAGATTGCTATTTTCTTACGAGTTGGGGATAATTGTGCTCTATGAAATAATGATTATATTTTACTACATGTTCATATTTTTATTTAAAGTGTAAATAGTTGATTCAAATCATTTAACGTAATTCTCCAAATAATAATGTGCTTGAAAAACAAAATTATTTTAGATTTTTTTTTAGATAAGCAGAAAATTATTGTTGTTTGATATTTATAATTTTTTGAATGAATTGTTTTTTTAGACAATCAAATATGTATTGATCAGAAAAGGTTCATATTTAGTTTTGAAGTAAAGTTAATAAGGATTTAATTACTTATTTCATCTTACTTTTTATTTTTTAAATCAGATTTAGTAGCTTAAGTTATATCTTAAATCTATTTGTCTAGAAAAGTAAGATGTTGAGAACTAAACTCCTATACTCAAAATCAAATTAGTTCACATCGACAGTTGTAAGATTTTGACAAATTTGCAATACGCATACTTTTATGTCTTTGAATTTGAATATAAAATGACTTGGAATAAATTATATATATTTCATGTCCTTATGTGTATTTAACGATTTGAGGGTTCGGTGACTTGAACAGTTGAACCTCGGTACATTGCAACAGGAAAAAAAAAACAAAATCCGAGACCGAGACCCCACCGAACCGACTAAATTCCGAGAAAACACGTGTGTGCAAGAAAGAGATTCCGTGGCAGATCAAAAGCACTTTGATATGTGCACACCTGTGTAACGAGTCGCCATGGATTCCAAATTTCCAACATTCCACATGAACTTGCGAATCAGTACAAGTTTAGGCTAACAAAAATATTTGCGACTTCAGCATTAGCAATTATCATATTTTGTCAATTATTAATTCATATAGTTGCAGCAAGAGTCAAATTTTCAAACTATGAGATAAAGTGAATTAACTTAATTGCATAAAATTTTATAATGTGAATGGAATAATTATAAGGAACCCCCACTCCCATTCCCCCATTTTCCCCGCACTCTCTCTCTTCTTTAACTGTCATATATCTCCCCACTAATTTTCCTAAAATTTTTCTTTTATCCCCGCATTAAATTAGACTGTCATTTAATACCAATCCCCGCATTAATTATGTCTTTCTCTAATAACAATTCTCGCATTAATTATTCCTTTAAAAACAATCTCTGCATTAATTATACTGTTATCTAATAACAATTCCCGTTAATAAATGCTTATCTATTAATTGATGTTCAAAAAAGTATTTATCATTATTTCTAAGAAGTATTTACTCTTGTAACATAGAGTATTTATCCATGTAACATAGAGTATTTATCATTATGTCTGACAGTATTTATCATTGATATTTTACTGTAAGTTGCAATTATATCTAAGAAGTATTTATCTATGTAATACAAAGTATTTATCCATGTAACATAAAGTATTTATCATTATGCATGAGAGTATTTATCATTGATATTTTACTGAAAGTTGCAAGTATGCATGAGAAGTATTTATTCATGTAACATAAAGTATTTATTCATATAATGCAAATTATTTATCCATGTAACATAAAATATTTATCATTGGGTGAGGGAATTGTTTATTTAATGGTCTCAAGTTGTGCGGCGACGATTCAAAAAAAAAGAAAATTTTGTGCGGGGACAATTAATGGATTGATTTATTCCTTCATAAATAGAGATCATTGCATAGGGTTTAATACCTGACAAATTCAAGTTAAATACTTTGATGTTTTAAGTTAAATACTAACAGTTTTTTAAACGCTCATTAATGATTGAGCGGTCCCCCCATATTTAATGGTCCCCAGTTGTGCGGGGACGATTCAAAAAAAAGGAAATTTTGTGCGGGGACAATTAATGGATTGATTTATTCTTTCATAAATAGATATCACTGTAGAGGGTTTAATACCTGACAAATTCAAGGTAAATAGTTTGATGCTTCAAGTTAAATACCCGTAATTTTTTAAACGCTCATTAATGATTGAGCGGTCCCCCCCATGTTTTTTTTGGCAGTATCTGCGGGGATAAATGCGGGGATAGACCTGCGGGGATTGTTATCATGATCCAATGTGAATGTGAATTAATTTACAGTATTTATAATATTTTACTTAAAACTATAAATAAGATCATGTATAAATATAAAAAAATTAAAAATAAATGAGAGTGAATTTGACCACCATACATTGTTACCGGCTTTGTCTCTAGATTGTTGAGTTTGGATTATTAACTTGTAAATTACATGATTATGTTCTGAGCTTCCATTTTCTGAAATTTATTTTGTATAAAATTAAAAAATTGAAAATAAAATATTTTGTTGCTCTCATTTTTTTTGGATTTCTGATATTTTATACAAAATATAGTTGAAAATTAAAATAATTTTAAATGCACATCTTTAACTGGTCAAAGAAATAAAAATAAAAAACAATTGTTTAAACTCAATTTTCAAATTAAACCTTTAAAAAGTTAATCTCACGACCTTGGTTTAGAAACTTGAAGTTTGCTAGTTGCTACTATAGTCACAAAATTCGTGAATAATTTGTTTTTTTGGTGATGACGAATCGGACGCAGAATTATTCGGTGGACCAAACTTTGACCGAATTATTCCTAAATAATTCGCGAATTTTATGAATTTTCCCAAATTTCCCAAATTATTCATGAATTTTTCCTAGAATATATTTTTTTTTGCCTCTTTGTAGGACTGAGATCCATAGTGAGTAGTGACAAACAAATAGTTTGAGATTCGGGTATAATTTGAGAATGATTCGATACAATAAGGAAGCAAAAAAAAAACTAGGCAAAGAAAAAAAGAAAAAAAAATTGGCGTTTTTTCTCGTGAATAATTCGTGATTCGCGTTTTATACACGTTTTATTCGTGAATAAAACATATTATACGTTTTTTTTTCATTTTATTCGGAGATCGGTTCGAAAATGTAAAAAACGAATAGAACACAAATAAAACACAAATATATCGCAAGTCTTGTTACTATGCTGAGATCTCTGATCCGAATAATTCCGAATCATTTCCGAATTATACCTGAATTATTCTCGAATCACGAACTTTTGATCTCGCCATACTGAACTCAAATAATTCATTTGTGATTATGGTTGCTAGTAGTACAAACATTCGGCTCCCCAGAAACATCTTATAATGTGTGGAGCCCACAGATTTTGCCTCCGTTACTCAATTTGCTATGGAGCCCACAGATCAAAACTGAAATCACACACAATACGGTTGCTTTCTAAAATGTGCAAATAAAAAAAAAATTGTTGTTTTCTTAACTACCCCAACTACCCGGCCCAAATTCGGCCCAAATACAATAAAAAGAGATTTCAATCACTGTCAAGTGCCACCACTGTCGCTTCTGTTTCTCTACTCTACTGTCTATTGCTCTCTACTCTTTTCTCTACACGCGCCTCCTCTCTTCTCTTCCCTCTCACACTTCTCTTCCTTTCTTCGATAATGGTATCTCCTTTACGATTCCACTCACTTCTTAAATTTCCCTCCAACCCCCTCTACTTCCTCATGCCCTTCTTCCCTCATTTCAAATTAGAATCTATCTTTTTGTCTATACGAAATGGGCAGTTTGGGAGAGCTGAATGAGAAGGAGATGCAACTGAGCCCTTCTGATCCTATTATTATTGAGTTGAATAGATTGGAGAACCATTTACGAGGTATTGTTTGTCAGTAAAGATTTCACCTCTTTTGTTACTTCCAAGTTTCAATTGGCCTGCTAATTGTTTCTCTTGTTGGTAATATTTGACCTAGAATATCCTTTGATGGACCAAAACCTTCAGATACCTGGTTATTAAGGCTTATAATCATAGTGCTTAGGTCCAAGCTATGTATGAAATTATACGGCTCATACATATTTTTCTACATAAATACTTTCATATTTGGACTAATTTGTTACTTTCTAGCAAATTAATTATATGGTTACAGTAATTCTGTTTACGAAAATTCAATTAGAAGAAGTACTGAATTTTGATTTTTCAACTTGTAAAAAATGCAAAGAAAGCAAAGTTGGATCATTCACTATTATTTAGTTATTTATTTGTTTTTTGCTTGGGAGGGGAACGGGATGTTTGAAATCAGAATTTTGCAAAGCTGAGGTACTTTCTGTACTTCTTGCATCCCCTTTAACAGTTACAGTTCTGCTGAGGAGCTGAGTAAACATATGCATGTTTTAACAAAGTATTATATCTTTAGCTGGCTTAAACTGTGCTATTCTACAGAAAATTAGATTCTTTTTTCACTTGCATGAACTCTATCATATCCTTTTAGCATTATAATTTTGAATTTGAAATTTGAATCCTCTCTCTGCATGAATATGTTTTTGGAAACTAAAACAGAAAAGGAAAGAGAGCTAGAACATGCCTGCCGTGAAATTAAGGCACTTAAAACTGCTGAAGTTCTCAAGGACAGAGCCCTTATTGAGGTATTTTCTTAATCAAATAATAAATTGACAATATTAGGGAAGCGACAATTGGTTTCTCCATATTTTTTATTTTAATTGCTACTATATTCACAACTTCTTTCTTACTGTTTTTATTCAGATAAGTAACGAACTGAATAACCAGGATGAAAAGCTCAGGCTCTATGAAGAACAACTCGAGCAAAAGGTGATAGCATTTTTGGTTTGTAACTGAAATTCCATGTTTCCACCTTGAAAACACGAGATCATTTTACTTGTTGAAATATTGAAAGCCACACCTTTTTCTTTTATCTGATAGTGTATACTTTATCGATTATCTAGTGTCACTGTGTAATTTTTTTGAAGTAATAGGAGTCAACTTCTAAAATTCTTCCTTAAAAGTAATTTTTTTCATAAATGATGGCAGAATTTGGAGATACAAAGACTATTTAATGAGAAGAGAGAGGCTCTTGCAGCTCAATTTGCAGCAGAAGCAACATTAAGAAGAGTTTATGCTGCTCAAGAGGATGAGGAATTCGTACCAGTTGAGGCAGTAATTGCACCTCTTGAGTCAGACATTAAGCGTTACAAAAATGAGGTGGGATAAGCTAACCATATTCATTTTATAGAAAACATAAGAATGTATAAAGCCCAAGAAACGACATGAAAACAACCACAAGAGGAAATAAAACAAAAGACAAAGATAGCAACAAGTATGCAGACGTAACAAGCTTCATCAAGAACTGGTTAAATGTTTAATTTTGATAAATTGTTTGACTAAAATGCCAGATTGCAATTCTACGTGAAGATAAGAAGGCACTTGAAAGGATTACAAAGTCAAAAGAGGCAGCTCTAATCGAGGCTGGGAATATTCTTCGAAGTGCTCTTGAAAGAGCTCTTATTGTGGAGGATGTTCAAAACAAGAATTTTGAGTTAATGCGCCAAATCGAGATCTATCAGGTACGTTTTTGTTTATTGATTTTACTAATTTCACTTAGCGTATCAAATATTCATGACAGACTCTGCAGAAAACAAATATTTCTTGATTTTTTTGTAAATAAGACCTAGTTGTGAGATTATAGTGATAGAATAGCTATGTTTTATTTTAAAATTGTTCACTCTTCACCTAAGTTTTTGTTTCCTCGTTTGAAACTAAATTAATTTGAGGAAAGAGAATTTATATGAATGATGAATCTGTATGACCTAGTTATGAAAGCATATGATGCAGACAACAGGAGAATAGTTATCACAAATTTAGTCATCTTTTGCTTTACTTGAACCTTTCATTATATGTTTTGCTTGACTTAGACTAGGGTTTTCATGATTGAGTGTTATTTGTAAATATTGAGAGAAGTGTTTCATGACTTGGAAGTAGGGGTGAAAACGGTTTGGGTAATATCCAATTCGTATTCGATGCATATTTGAAAACTTAGATGTGGATATTCGATATCTGAATGTCCGTGTAGATAAGGATACTGATATGGTTTTACGTTTCAATTATCCGTATCCGAATAGTAGATATATACCATATATTTTCATATATATTATGAAAAAATTATGTTATTTACCATTATAATCAGATAAATATTATGAACTTTAATATTTTTTTAATATTATTTTAATAAATATCCAATTTGATCCGTATCCGTATCCGTCTAATATGTCTGATTTCCGCTCCGTATCCGTATCCGGAAAATGAAAAAAGGGATATGGATATGGTTTTACCACTATTCGCTCCGTATCCGCTTCGTTTTTACCCTTACTTGGAAGTGTGATATATGCGGTTGCTATTTCAAAAAAGAAAAAAAATATATTGAGTGTTTTGTGCAAAGAGCTCTTTGTCTTCCGGATTGATCTGATTTTGTTTTGATTGCATGACAGGATGAGAACAAAGTGCTAGAGAAAACCAACCGCCAGAAAACAATGGAGGTAGAAAAGCTCAGTCAAACTATCCATGAGCTGAAGGAATCTGTTCTGGCCAGCAATACATTTACCAATGCCGTACGTGATTACCAGCGCCAGATTTCTGAGCTCAAGGTACTACAGATTGCTATCAAGTTTCAATTTTTGTAGTGGTAAATGTAAAATGTTTCTAAAATATTTTCATGTTCTTATAGAGGAATGTCATTCAAATACCCTATAAGAACATGAAAAGATTTTTCCGTACATCTTATTCCTATCTAGTATTTACTGAATAAAAGCCTTAAAACTATCCTCACAATCTGTTTAAAGGTAGTAAAGAGGGGTGTCTGTATGTTAGAAATTAGGAATTTATGAGTATATGCGATATATACTTTTTCCTCTCTCCCTAAATTGGATTTCCACCATGTTTTAAAGTACTGTGAGCTGTCTCTCATTTTGAAGGTAGTAAAAAGGCATATATGAATATTCTAAGCTTCTAAGTTCACATTACTATTTGCATTTGATATAGGATGAAAAGAAGACACTGGAGAGAGAACATTCTAGAATAAAAGTGTTTGTAAACCGTGTGGCATCAATTGCTGCCAATGAATGGAAAGGTGAAGGTGACAAAGTAATGCCTGTCAAGAAATGGCTTGAAGAACGTCGATTCATGCAGGTATCAGAAACTAGTTCTAGAAAAAAAAAATATCATAACAGTGCAAGTTTGTTTGTCTGAAATAGAAATTTGAAGAAGAAGCTGCTCCTTTTATAAACCTAACAAGGATGCCAATGACATCACTGTCAATTGGTTCCAACCAAATTTTGTTTATTAGATGCTTGACTTTTTCCTGGAGCTATAATAAAGTACAGTGATGTATTTGAAAACAAAAACAAAATCAACTGTGCATCATAATTTCTACTTTTTTGAATATGACCAAGAAGAGTACATGCATTTTTAGGGGGAAATTCAGCGACTCCGTAATAAGATGGGTATGGCAGAGAAGACTGCCAAGGTGGAATCCCAGCTCAACGTAAGTTCACTTCCGAGCAACTACAGTTCCTTGTATGAAAGTTATATGTATCTCTGTTTTGAGAAGTAGACTTCCTATTATTTCAGGAGAAGTTAAGAATTAGACTGAAAACATTGGAGGATGGTTTGAGAAATGTTTCAAGGCGTTCTGTTTCCATTAAGGAGTCAAATTATTCGGAGAATGTAACAGAGAAGAGATCAAAATCTCAGCCAAGGCAATCTTTCTTGCCAAAAGTGACTCCAAAGCCTACTTTGTTACTTTTTGAAGGGGCTGAAAGAAAAGAGGTGAAAACTCCAAAGGCATTTGAATATCGCAATTCCGTCTAAAATTGACGGGCTTTCAATTTTAAAGAATACTGAAACCCAGGTAAATTCTAATGTTTTTTTGGTGTACAATTGGCACCAAACGAATATCAACCACAATATTTTAGCAAGGAAATTAGTAAAAAGCACCCAAAGAGATTTGATACATCAAGCTGGTACTGATCTAATTGGCTTTCTTATATTACTTGAAATTTGATGCTGGATACTTGATATTCATTCATATTGCTTGTTTTTTATTATTCTCAAGGTGAATTTGATTTTTACAGGTATGAAAAACTAGAACATCATGAAGAATGTTGGATTAAGTTGAAGATCTCGTGTTTGTTGTTGTAGGTTATCCTTTTGCAACTGTTGATGTCTCTACTGAGAGCTTTGTAATAGTAGAATAATATGTGCATCTGCACTTATTTGTTTTCCTATTATAATTATCTGTATGTGCATTTAATCTACAAGTTGGAGCAAATAATTGTTCACATGAACTGAATATCAGTTTATTCAATTTAATACGTATTTTTTTTATTTGTTATGCCGTATTGGGTAGTAGCCAAAGTCAGCAATATATATTACAAATTTGTCAAACTTGAATTATTACTATTGTAATAATACAGAAATAATACATTTGAAGGTACCAATACACCCACAACATTTTCATGATCCTCTTGTTTCTCTAATTTCAAATAGTCCAGCAAGCCGAACATATTAGACTCTGAATGTAATTGAAGGCGGTAAAGAAACAATATCATTCCATAATTCAACAAGGGATGACAATTTTACACTAATAGCATTAGAATTACATCTATCAAAATTATCCTATAATTGAAACAATATAGGAGAAAAGATAAACAAATGATTTATAGATTCTAAATGTCCACATATGACATAATACTCAAGTAACAGAACCGAGATCCCTTCTCCATAAACCTTTAGTGTGAATTTTGCCCCTCAAGGCCAATCACGTAAATAAATATATTTTGAAGGATACAACTTCCATACCGTATCATTAAAAGGGCAAATAAATCTGCTGTGATCCAACGGGATTGCAGGGACCCTGTTATTCCAAATCCAACCTTTTATTTGTATTGAGATTTGCGCACAAAAAACAATTTTATTGAGATTCGTGTATTTCAAAATATGAAAGGTTGGATTTGAAATAATAGGGTCCCTGCAATCCCGTTGGATCGCAGCGGATTTATTTCCCATTCAAAGGAACTTTCACCCCACTAAAAATTGAAAAATAGAGAGCCTCAGGAATTCAATCAGAAGTAAGAAAGTGAGTTGGGCTAGAAATAAAATGAACTGAAAAAAAATCAATTGGGCTTAGAGCAACCAAACTTGTTCATCATATATAAGCAATGGTCCAAAAATACATGGGCTAACATTTTGTTTTTCAAAATTTGAGACTCAGAGTCAGATGATATATTTGATTTAGGAATCCTAAATTCTAAAACTGTGCATTACAAATGCTTTTCCAGATATTTTTCTATCTTAGTCCTAGTAAAATTTAATTAACCAAAATGGCCATGCAAAAGTCGATCAAAAGAATTGAAATTAAAAACTAATTTTATTTGTGTTGGTATTTGTATCTAGTTTAGGCACCTATTCGTGAAATAGGAATATAGAGAAAGTTGAAGGACTAGATTATAAGATGTAATCTCTATATAAGTCCAAAGGGCTCTCCAATAAAATAACAATTCATTTTTGGCTGAAATTCAAGTTGGTATTAGAGCTAGGGTTAGCTACTCCAAGCCGCCACTGGCCTCCTCTTTCCCGCCGTTGTCCTCCACTGCCCTTTGCCCTTCTCCCGCGCAGCTCAGTCGTCGCTCTTCGCCCTTTCCCCTCTCGACTCAGCCACCCAACCCCTCTCGGTTCCGCCCTTCTCTCTTCGGTCGAAGCCGCAACCCGTCTTCCGCCGCTCCTTCATCTCCTCCCAACTGGTTCTCCTCTCTCTCTTCTCTTCCTAACTGCCGAGTTTTCTCTCTTTAGGTCGGTCGGCTACTAAGGTTGTTTTTGTGTGTTGATTAGGCCGGCGTGGGGGGCCAATACCCCACGATACCCGAGGGAGGATTGATTGGGTTTGAATCTCGATCTTTGATGAGTTGATAGATCAAGATCGGGTCAAGAAATGGAAGAAGAGGATTGAGATGAAGTGGATCTAGATCTTGAGGGTGCAAGATCGGGTCTAAGGGAGAAGAAAGGAGAATCTAGACTTAGATTGGTGTAAGAGGATCAGATCTGAGTTGGATCGATGGAGGAAGAGGGTTCAAGCAAGGGTAAGAATCCACTGGTGTAGGCCTTATCAAAGCTGAGTGGCTTAGAGTTCACGATGCTAACGTGAGCATTTAGTGTGGCAGCTAGTGAGAGCTCATATTTGAGCTGGATCTTCCACATGTGGAGCTAAAACTTGATGTACCAGCCACGTATTTGAGCTGGTCGCATCGGGTTAAGAGGGCTTTATCGGGAAGGAAAATGGAGGGGTATCTCACAAGTGAGAAGGAGGAGCCAGCAAAGGACTTGGCTGGGTACTACGAGTGGAAGACTACACATAGTCTGTTGCACACTTGGCTCCTGAACTCGATGATTGCATCTATTGCTGTCACAATGGATGGCATGAGGCTGTGAGTGATGTCTGGGGGAAGTTGATGAGGATCTATGCAGGGGTTGACAATAATATGAGGGTGTTTCAGATTGAGAGGGAGATAGAGGCAGTGGTGCAGAGAGGTAGATCGATTCCGGAGTATGCCGCAGATTTGGAGCGACTGTGGGTAGATTATGATCACTTCTCTCTTGTGAAGTGTTGTATGGATCCCAAATGCCAAAAAGGAGATGAGAGAGTATAGAGGATGACTATGCACTTTCTGAGAGGGTTAGACCCGGTATTTGAGCAGATGAGCGCAGTGTTGCTGGCTCAGTCAAAGATCCCCTCACTGGATGAGTCGATCTCTATGATGATATAGGAGGAGAGTCGTATATGATTATAGGCTAGGGCAGGAGGACTTCCAGGAGTGAAGTCAGCACTAGCGGTCTCCAACTCAGGTAACACATGGTCTAGGGGTGAGACTTGACAATGCTATAACTGTGGTGAGTTAGGCCACCTGAAATAGACTTTCTCTAAGCCACCAAAGGAGAGAGATGCAGGTGGAAGGGGCAGTCTGCAAGTCGTGGACGCGGCCATGGGGGTCGAAGAGGTGGAAGAAGAGGCAACCGGGTAAACCTGATGGTTGTAGAGGAAGAGGAAGAAGCTGGTGCGGGCTTTACAGAAGATGATCTCATGATCTTTGAAGCTTGCTCGCAGATACTTAGGAGGAAGCAGAAAGAAGAAGGTGATGGGAAGAGTGTGGTCGATGATGCATCAACCTCATTTCATTCAGGAGTAACTTTGCTTCTTTTGCTCACTCAGCCAAAGATACTTGTGATACACTTACTCTTGCCTATATATCCAGCACTAGATCACTAGAATTGATAGTCGATTCTGGTGCATCTCGACATGTGACAGGTACTGTTGGGGAGTTCTCTTCCTATACTCACCTAGTAGTCCCAGAGAGCATTCAGACTGCTAATGGTATGTAACTGGAACCCGAAGCCAACACACTACCGAGAGAGCTCTCAGACTACCTGTCACTCCATTGATAAAGTACTCCAATTAAAGGTCTTTACAGTACACTAGTAGTGAAGAGAAGATGGTGGCTGCAACTTTAATACAACACACCAATTGAAGGTGTTTGCAGCACTCTAGTAGTGTCTCCATAATACAACACTCCAATTAAAGGTCTATGCAACACACTAGTAGTGTCTCCATATGGCAAAAGAAGAAGGTAGTTGCAACCCTAATACAACACTCAAATTAAAGGCTTTTGTAGCACTCAAGTAGTTTCTCCATATGGCAAGAAAAGATGATAGTTGCAACCCAAATACAACACTCCAATTGAAAGTCTTTGCAGCACTGCTGTAGTGTTTCCAGATGGCAACAGAAGATGGTAGTTGTAAACCTAATATAACACTCCAATTGAAGGTCTACGCATCACACTAGTAGTGTCTCCAGATAGCAAAAGACAAGGGTGGTTGCAAGCCCAATACAACACTCCAATTGAAGGTCTTTGCAGTACTCTAGTAGTGTCTCCATATGACAAGAGAAGAGAGTAGTTGCAACCCTAATACAACACTCCAATAGAAGGTCTTTGTAGCACTCTAGTAGTGTTTCCATATGACAAGAGAAGAGGGTATTTGCAACCCTAATACAACACTCTAATAGAAGGTCTTTGTAGCACTCTAGTAGTGTTTACATGTAGTAAGAGAAGAGGGTACTTCCAACCCTAATGCAACACTCCATTGAAGGTCTTGGCAGTGTCCGTAGATAGCAACAAAAGAGCGTAGTTGTAATCCCAATACAACACTCCAATTGAAGGTCTTTGCAACACACAAGTAGTATCCCCAGTTTGCAAGAGAAGAGATTGGTTGCAACCCTAATACAACACTCCAATTGAATATATTTGCAGTACTCTAGTAGTGTCTCAATATGGCAAGAGAAGAGGGTAGTTGCAACCATAATACACTCTAATTGAAGGTCTTTATAGTACTTTAGTAGTACCTCTATATATCAAGAGAAGAGGGTAGTTGTAAACCCTAATACAACACTCCAATTGAAGGTTTTTGTAGTACTTTAGTAGTGTCTTCATATGATAAGAGAAGAGAGTAGTCGCAATCCAAATACAATACTCCAATTGAAGGTGTTTGCAGCACTCTAGTAGTGTCTCCATATGACAAGATAAGAGGGTAGTTGCAGCCCTAATACAAAACTCTAAGGGTACGTTTGGATGCACTTTAGAATAGCTAGAATAGCTACTATTTGAGAATAGTAGATGAGAATAGTGATTTTTGGAAGAGTGTGAGAATAGTGTTGATGTGGTGCTATTCAGAATAGCGAAAATATTGTTTGGATTGAACATTTAGAATAACAATGGAGGGATTGAACATTTAAGAGAGCACCAATTGCTATTCTGACTTTTTGTAGGAATAACGGAACATCGCTATTCTTGCTGTTCCGAATAGCAATTGAGTATGTTTGGATGGTTGCGACCCTAATACAACACTCCAATTGAAGTTGTTTGCAGCACACTAGTAGTGCCTCAAGATATCAAAAGGTGGTTGCAACCCTAATACAACACTCCAATTGAAGGCCTTTGCAACAAACTAGTAGTATCTCTAGATAAAAAGAGAAGAGAGTATTGTAAACCGAACACGACCCTCCAATTGAAGTTCTTTGCAGCACACTAGTAGTGTCTCTAGATAGTAAGATAAAAGGGTGGTTGCAACCCCAATACAACACTCCAATTGAAGGTCATCACAACACTATAGTAGTGTCTCCATATGAAAAGAGAAGAGGGTACTTGCAACTCAAATACAACACTCCAATTGAAGATTTTTGTAGCCCTCTAGTAGTATTTTCATATGGCAAGAGAAGAGGGTAGTCGCAACCATAATATAATAATCTAATTAAAGGCCTTTACAGCACTCTAGTAGTGTCTCCAGATGGAAACAAAAAAGCGTAATTATAACCGTAATACGACACTCCAATCAAAGGTCTTTGTGGCACTCTAGTAGTGTTTCCGTATGGCAAGAGAAGATGGTAGTTGGGAGCCTAATACAACACTTAACTTGAAGGTCTTTCCAGCACTCTATAGTGTCTCTAGATGGTAAGAGAAGAGGATAGTTGAAACTCTAACACAACACTTCAATTAAAGGTCTTTGCAGCACATTAGTAGTGTCTCCATATGGAAAGAGAAGAGGGTAGTTTCAACCCAAATACAACACTGCAATTGAAGGTGTTTGCAGCACTCTAGTAGTGTCTCCATATGACTAGGGAAGAGGGTAGTTGCAACCCTAATACAACACTCCAATAGAAGGTGTTTGTAGCAATCTAATAGTGTCTCGAGATAGCAAAACAAGAGGGTAGTTGCGACCATAATACAACACTCTAATTGAAGTTGTTTGCTGCACACTAGTAGTGTCACCAGATAATAAAAGAAAAGATGGTTGCAACCCTAATACAACACTCTAATTGAAGGCCTTGGCAACACACTAGTAGTTTCTCCAGATGGCAACAAAAGAGGATAGTTGTAAACCAAATACAACCCTCCAATTGAAGTTCTTTGTAGCAGCACACTAGTAGTGTCTCTAGGTAGAAAGAGAAGAAGCTGGTGGCAACCCCAATACAACACTCCAATTGAAGGTATTTGCAGCACTATAGTAGTGGCTCCATATGATAAGAGAAGTGAGTACTTGCAACCCTAATACAAAACTTAAATGGAAAGTTTTTGCAACACTCTAGTAGTGTTTCCATATGGCAACAAAAGAGGATGGTCGCAGCTCTATAGATGGTCTTTGGAGCACTCTAGTAGTGTCTCCATATGGCAAGATAAGAGGGTAGTTGCAAACCTAATACACCACTCCAATAGAAGATATTTGCAGCACTCTAATAGTGTCTCTATATGACAAGAAAAGAGGGTACTTGCAACCCTAATAGAAAACTCCAACTAAAGATTTTTGTAGCACTCTAGTTGTGTCTCTAGATTACAACTATTCAGTGTAGTTGTAACCCTAATACAACACTCCAATTGAAGGTCCTTGTAGCACTCTAGTAGTGTCTCCATATGACAAGAGAAGAGGTTAGTCGGAATCCTAATACAACACTCCAATTAAAGGTCTTTCTAGCACTATACTAGTATCTCCAGATGGCAAGAAGATGGTAATTGCAACTCTAATACAACACTTCAATTGAAGGTCTTTGCAGCACACTAGTAGTGTCTCCATAATGAAAGAGAAGAGGGTAGTTGCAACCCTAATACAACACTCCAATTGAAGGTCTTTACAGTACACTACTAGTGTTTCTAAATAGCAAGAAAAAAGGTTAGTTGCAACTCTAATACAACACTCCAATTAATGACCTTTGTGGAATAGTAGTGTTTCCATATGTCAAGAGAAGAGGATTGTTGCAACCCTAATACAACACTCCAATTGAAGGTCTTTGCAACTTGCAAGTCTAGTTGTATGGAAATATGGTAGTTATGACCCTAATACAATCCTCCAATTGAAGTTGTTTGCAGCACACTAGTGCCTCTAGATAGCAAGATAAGATGATAATTGCAACCCTAATACAACACTCCAATTGAAGGTCTTTGCAGCACTATAGTAGTGTCTCCACATGGAAAGAGAAGAGTGTACTTGTAACCCTTATTCAACACTCCAATTGAAAGATTTTGCAATGCTCTAGAAGTGATTCCATTTGGAAAGAGAAGAGGGTAGTCTAGTCGCAACCTAATAGAACACTCCAATTGAAGGTCATTGCAGCACTGTAGTAGTGTCTCCAGATGACAATCGAAGAGTGTTGTTGTAACCCAAATACAACACTCCAATTGAAGGTCTTTGCAACACTCTATTAGTGTCTCCAAATAGCAAGAGAAGAGGGTAGTTGAAACCCTAATACAACACTCCAATTGAAGGTCTTTGTAGTACTATAGTAGTGTCTTTATATGGCAAGAGAAGAGGGTAGTTCCACGTCTAATACAACAATCCAATTGAAGGTCTTTACAGCACTCTACTAGTGTCTCCAGATGGCAAGAGAAGATGGTAATTGCAAGCCTAATACAACACTCCAATTGAAGGTCTTTGTAGCACTCTACTAGTGTCTCCAAATTGCAAGGGAAGAGGGTAGTTGCAACCCTAATACAACTCTCCAATTGTAAGTCTTTGTGGAACTCAAGTAGTGTCTCAAGATGACAAGAGAAGAGCGTAGTTGTAAGCCGAATACAACCCTTCAATTGAAGTACTTTGCATCACACTAGTAGTGAATCTAGATTGCAAGAGAAGAGGGTGGTTCCAACCCCAATACAACACTCTAATTGAAGATCTTTGTAGCACTCTAGTAGTGTCTTTATATGACACGAGAAGAGGGTAGCTGCAACCATAATACAACACTCCAATTGAAGCTTTTTGTAGCACTCTAGTAGTGTCTTCATATGGAAAAAGAAGAGATGAATTGTAAGTCGAATACAACTTTTCAATTGAAGGTTCTTGTAGCACTCTAGTAGTGTCTCCATATTGCAAGAGAAGATGGTAGTTGAAAGCTGAATACAACGCTCCAATTGAAGGTATTAGCAGCACTCTATTAGTGTCTCCATATGACAAGAAAAATAAGGTTGTTGAAAGCCGAATACAATCCTCCAGTTGAAGGTTGTTTGCAGCACTCTACTAGTGTTTTCAGATAGCAAGGGAAGATGGTAGTTGCAATCCTAATACAACACTCTAATTGAAGGCCATTGTAGAGTTTAGCTAATACCCTAAACGGGTTACCCGAACCCGGTTTGCCCGTACTCGTTACCCGAGGTACCCGTACCCGTGCTTGGGTATAAGCGGGTAAATGGGTAAACAGGTATGGGTTTGAGACGGACTGGACACCAATATTTGGGAAAAAAAACCCGCCCAACCCGTACCCGCCTTACCCGTACCCTAAACCTGCCCACCCGGACCCATTGTACCCATACCCGCACCCATTTACCCGAATACTTTACCCGTTCTACCCGCATACTTTACCCGTTCTACCCGCACCCTTTACCCGTTTACCCTTTACCCGTTACCCGTTTACTTTTAAAATTCAAATTTTGAAAAAAAATTGCCGCCGGTTCACTGTAAAAAAAACAGAAAAAAAGAAAAAAAAACAGTAAAAAAAACAGTATTAAAAAACAGTATTAAAAAAACAGAAAAAAAGAAAAAAAAAACACAAAAAAGGAAAAAAAAAACACAAAAAACAGTATTAAAAACTGAAAAAAACCAGAAAAAAAAGAAAAAATACCCGTACCCTACCCGAGGTCCCGTTACCCGAGACGGGCACGGGTATGAAACAAGTAGGGTACAATTTTAAAAAAAAATTACCCGACCTACCCGTACCTGCCCTACCCGTTACCTGTTCCGGGTTTACCCGAGGTACCCGAGAGCACAACACTAGGCCTTTGTAGCACTCTAGTAGTGTCTCTATATAGCCAGAGAAGAAGGTAGTTGCAACACTAATACAACACTCCTATTGAAGGTGTTTGTAGCACTCTACTAGTGTCTTCATATGGCGTGAGAAGAGGGTAGTTGCAAGTTTAATACAACCCTCCAATTGAAAGTCTTTGAAGCACTCTAGTAGTGTCTCCAGATGGAAAGAGAAGAGGGTAGTGGCAATCCAAATACAACTCTCCAATTGAAGGTTCTTGTAGCACATTAGTAGTGTCTCCATATGGCAAGAGAAGAGGGTAGTTGAAAGCCTAATACAACCCTCCATTTGAAGGTTCTTGTAGCACTCTACTAATGTCTCCAAATAGCAAGAGAAAAGGGTAGTTGCAACTCTAATACAACACGTCAATTGAAGGTCTTTGCAGCACTCCGTAAGTGTCTCCATTGAGCAAGAGAAAAGGGTAGTTCAACCCTAATACAATACTCCAATTCAAGGTCTTTATAGCACTCTAGTAGTGTCTTTATATGACAAGAGAAGAGGGTAGCTGCAAGCCTAATACAACACTCCAATTGAAGGTCTTTGTAGCACTCTAGTAGCGTCTCCATATGGCAAGAGAAGACAGTAGTTGAAAGCCTATTACAACACTCCAATTGAAGGACTTTGTAGTACTCTACCAGTATCTCCAAATAGCAAGAGAAAAAGGTAGTTGCAACCCTAATACAACACTCCAATTGAAGGTCTTTGTAGCACTCTAGTAGTGTCTTTAGATGGTAAGAGAAGATAGTAGTTGCAAGCCTAATACAACACTCTAATTTAAGGTTCTTGTAGCACTCTAGAAGTGTCTCCATATTGCAAGAGAATAGGGTAGGTAGTTGAAAGCCTAATACAATGCTCGAATTGAAAGTCTTTGAAGCACTATAGTAGTGTTTCCAGATGACAAGAGAAGAGGGTTGTTGCAACCCAAATACAACCCTCCAATTGAAGGTTCTTGTAGCACTGTAATAGTGTCTCTATGGCAGGAGAAGATGGTAGTTTAAAGCCTAATACAACACTCTAATTGAAGGTTCTGGTAGCACTCTACTAGTATCTCCAAATTGCAAGAGAAAAGGGTAGTTGGAACCCTAATACAACACTTCAATTGAAGGTCTCTGTAGCACTCTAGTAGTGTCCTTGTATGGCAAGAGAAGATGATAGTTGCAACCCTAATACAACACTCCTATTGAAGGTCATTGTAGCACTCTACTAGTGTCTTCATATGGCAAGGGAAGAAGGTAGTGCAACCATACAACACTTCAATTGAAGGTCTTTGTACTACTCTAGTAGTGTCTCCAGATGATAAGAGGAGAGGGTAGTTGTAAGTCGAATGCAACACTCCAATTGAAGGTCTTTGCAGCACTCTACTAGTGTCTCCAAATAGCACTCACAAGATAATATGACATTTACAACACTAATACAATACTCCAAATTGCAAGTGTTTGGAGTACTTAGGTAGTGTCTCTATATGTCAAGATAATAGGGCATTTGCAACTCTAATATGACACTCCTATTGAAGTTGTTTCGGGCACTCTTGTAGTGTCTCCAGATTGCAAGATAATATGGCATTTACATCCCTAACAAAACACTCCAATAGAAGGTGTTTGGAGCACTCTTATAGTGTCCTTATTTGGGAAGATAATATGGTATTTACAACCCTAATACAACACTCCAATAGAAGGTGTTTGGAGCACTCTTTTAGTGTCTGCATATGGCAAGATAATATAGAGAATTTACAAGACTAATAGAAGGTGTTTGGAGGACTCTTGTAGTGTCTCTATATGGCAAGATAATAGGGCACTTGCAACCCTAATATGACACTCCTATTGAAGTTGTTTTGGGCACTCTTGTAGTGTCTCCAGAATGCAAGATAATAAGGCGTTTACAACCCTCCTATAACACTCCAATAGAAGGTGTTTGGAGGACTCTTGTAGTGTTTCTATATGGCAAGATAATAGGGCATTTACAACCTTAATACAACAATCCAACTGAAGGTTTTTGGAGCACTCTTGTAGTGTCTCTATATGGTAACATAATAGGGCATTTACAACGCTCATATAACACTCCATATGAAGGTGTTTGGAGCACTCTAGTAGTGTCTTTATATGGCAATATAATAGGGTTTTAAAAACTCTAATACAACACTTCAATTGAAGGTGTTTGAAGCACTCTAGTAGTGTCCCTATATGGCATGATAATAAGGCATTTACAACCCTCATACAACACTCCAAATTGAAGGTGTTTGGAGCACCCTTGTAGGGCATTTACAACGCTCATATAACACTCCATATGAAGGTGTTTGGAGCACTCTAGTAGTGTCTTTATATGGCAATATAATAGGGTTTTAAAAACCCTAATACAACACTTCAATTGAAGGTGTTTGAAGCACTCTAGTAGTGTCCCTATATGGCATGATAATAAGGCATTTACAACCCTCATACAACACTCCAAATTGAAGGTGTTTGGAGCACCCTTGTAGTGTCTCCATATGTCAAGATAGCAAAGAATATCCAGTCCTTATACAACACTCCAATTGAAGGTGTTTGGAGCACTCTAATAAATATGGGAAGATAATAAAGAATTTCCAACCCTAATACAACACTCCAATTGAAGGTGTTTGGAGCACTCTTGTAGTGTCTCTACATGGCAAGATAATAGGGCTTTTACAACCCTAATACAACACTCCAATTGAAGTTGTTTGGAGCACTCTTGTACTGTCTCTATATGGCAAGATAATAGGGCATTTACAACCCTAATATGACACTCCTATCGAAGTTGTTTCGAGCACTATTGTGTCTCCAGATTGCAAGAGAATAGGGTATTAACAAACCTAACACAACACTCCAATTAAAGGTGTTTGGAGCACTATTGTGTCTCTATATGGCAAGATTTACAACCCTAATATAACACTCTAATTGAAGGTGTTTGGAGCACTCTTGTAGTGTCTCTATATGGTAGCGTAATAGGGCATTTACAACTCTCGTATATCACTCCATATGAACGTGTTTGGTGCACTCTAGTAGTGTCTCTATATGGCAATATATTAGGTTTTTTAAAACCCTAATACAATACTCCAATTAAAGGTGTTTGAAGCACTCTAGTTGTGTCCCTATATGGCATGATAATAAGGCATTTACAACCCTCATACAACACTCCAAATTGAAGGTGTTTGGAGCACTCTTGTAGTGTCTCCATATGGCAAGATAACAAATAATATCCAATCCTAATACAACACTCCAATTGAAGGTGTTTGGAGCACTCTAATAGTGTTCCAATATTACAAGATAATAAAGAATTTCCAACCCTAATACAACACTCCAATTGAAGGTCTTTGGAGCACTCTTGTAGTGTCTCTATATTACAAGATAATAAAGAATTTCCAACCCTAATACAACACTCCAATTGAAGGTCTTTGGAGCACTCTTGTAGTGTCTCTATATGGCAAGATAATAGGGCATTTACAACCCTAATATGACACTCCTATCGAAGTTGTTTCGAGCACTCTTGTAGTGTCTCCAGATTGCAAGATAATAGGGCATTAATAACTCTAACACAACACTCCAATTAAAGGTGTTTGGAGCACTTTTGTAGTGTCTCTATATGGCAAGATAAAAGGGCATTTACAACCCGAATACAACACTCTAATTGAAAGTTATTTGGAGCACTCTTGGAGTGTCTCTATATGGCAAGATAATAGGGCTTTTACAACCCTAATACAACACTCCAACTGAAGCTGTTGGGAGCGCTATTGTAGTGTTTCTATATGGCAAGATAATACATGATTTACAACCCAAATATGACACTCCTATTGAAGTTGTTTGGAGTACTCTTGTAGTGTCTCCAGATTGCAAGATAATAAGGCGTTTACAACCCTGCAATAACACTCCAATAGAGCACTCTTGTAGTGTCTCTATATGGCAAGATAATAGGGCATTTACAACCTTAATACAACACTCCAATTGAAGGTGTTCGGAGCACCCTTGTAGTGTCTATATATGGTAACATAATAGGGCATTTACAACCCTCATATAACACTCCATATGAAGGTGTTTGGAGCATTTTAATAATGTCCCTATATGGCAAGATAATAGAGAATTTCCAACCGTAATACAACACTTCATTTGAAGGTGTTTGGAGCACCCTTGTAGTGTCTCTATATGGCAAAATAATATGGCTTTTACAACCCTAATACAACACTCCAATTGAAGGTGTTTGGAGCACTCTTGTGCTGTCTCTATATGGCTAGATAATAGGGCATTTACATCCCTAATATGACACTCCTACCGAAGTTGTTTCGAACAATCTTGTAGTGTCTCCAGATTGCAAGATAATAGGGCATTAACAACCCTAATACAACACTCCAATTGAAGGTATTTGGAGCACATTTGTAGTGTCTCTGTATGGCAAGAAAATTGGGATTTTACAACGCTAATACAACACTCCAATTGAAGGTGTTTGGAGCACTGTTGCAGTGTCTCTGTATGCTAACATAATAGGGCTTTTACAATCCTAATACAACACTCCAAATGAAGGTGTTTGGAGCACTCTTGTAGTGTGTCGGTATGGCATGATAATAAGGCATTTACAACCTTAATACAACACTCAAAATTGAAGGTGTTTGGAACACTCTTGTAGTGTTTTCATATGGCAAGATAATAAAGAATTTACAACCCTAATACAATACTCCAATTGTAGGCGTTTGGAGCACTCTTGTAGTGTCTCTATATGGCAAGATAATAGGGCATTTACAACCCTAATACAACACTCCAATTGAAGGTGTTTTGAGCAATCTTTTAGGGTCTCTATATGGCAAGATATTATGGCATTTACAAACCAAATATGACAATCCTTGTGATGTTGTTTCGAGCATTCTTGTAGTGTCTCCAGATTGCAAGATAATAGGGCATTTACAACCCTAATACAACACTCCAATTGAAGGTGTTTGGAGCACTCTTGTAGTGTCTCTACATGACAAGATAATAAGGCTTTTACGACCCTAATACAACACTCCAATTGAAAGTGTTTGGAGCACTCTTGTACTGTCTCTATATGACAAGATAATAGGGAATTTACAACCCTAATATGACACTCCTATCAAAGTTGTTTCGAGCACGCTTGTAGTGTCTCCAGATTGCAAGATAATAGGGCATTAACAACCCTAACACAACACTCCAATTAAAGGTGTTTGGAGCACTTTTCTAGTGTCTCTGTATGGCTACATAAAAGGACATTTACAACCCTAATGCAACACTCTAATGGAAGGTGTTTGGAGCATTCTTGTAGTGTCTCCATAGGTCAAGATAATAGAGAATTCCAATCCTAATACAACACTCCAATTGAAATTGTTTGGAGAACTTTAATAGTGTCCCTATATGGCAAGATAATAGAGAATTTACAACCCTAATACAACACTCCAATTGAAAGGCGTTTGGAGCACTCTTGTAGTGTCTCTATATGGCAAGATAATAGGGCTTTTACAACCCTAATACAATACTATAATTTGAAGCTGTTGGGAGCACTCTTGTAGTGTTTCTATATAGCAAGATAATGCATCATTTACAACCCAAATATGACACTCCTGTTGAAGTTGTTTGGAGTACTCTTGTAGTGTCTCCATATTGCAAGATAATAAGGCGTTTACAACCCTACAATAACACTCCAATAGAAGATGCTTGGAGCACTCTTGTAGTGTCTCTATATAGCAAGATAATAGGGCATTTACAACCTTAATACAACACTCCAATTGAAGGTGTTTGAAGCACTCTTGTAGTGTCTCTATATGGTAACATAATAGGGCATTTACAACCCTCATATAACAGTCCATATGAAGGTGTTTGGAGCATTTTAATAGTGTTCCTATATGGCAAGATAATAGAGAATTTCCAACCCTAATACAACACTCCATTTGAAGGTGTTTGGAGCACCCTTGTAGTGTCTCTATATGGCCAGATAATAAGGCTTTTACAACCCTAATACAACACTCCAATTGAAGGTGTTTGGAGCACTCTTGTACTGTCTCTATATGGCAAGATAATAGGGCAATACAACCCTAATATGACAGTCCTACCGAAGTTGTTTCGAACAATCTTGTAGCGTTTCCAGATTGCAAGATAATAGGGCATTAACAACCCTAATACAACACTCCTATTGAAGGTATTTGGAGCACTTTTGTAGTGTCTCTGTATGCTAACATAATAGGGCATTTACAATCCTAATACAACACTCCAAATGAAGGTGTTTGGAGCACTCTTGTAGTGTGTCGGTATGGCATGATAATAAGGCATTTACAACCTTAATACAACACTCAAAATTGAAGGTGTTTGGAACACTCTTGTAGTGTCTTCATATGGCAAGATAATAGAGAATTTACAACCCTAATACAACACTGCAATTGTAGGCGTTTGGAGCACTCTTGTAGTGTCTCTATATGGCAAGATAATAGGGCATTTACAACCCTAATACAACACTCCAATTGAAGGTGTTTTGAGCACTCTTTTAGGGTCTCTATATGGCAAGATATTATGGCATTTACATACCGAATATGACAATCCTTGTGATGTTGTTTCGAGCATTCTTGTAGTGTCTCCAGATTGCAAGATGATAGGGCATTTACAACCCTAATACAATACTCCAATCGAAGGTGTTTGGAGCACTCCTCTAGTGTCTCTATATGGTAACATAATAGGGCATTTACAACCCTAATACAATAATTCAATTGAAGGCGTTTGGGCACCCTTGTAGTGTCTCTATTTGGCAAGATAATAGGGCATTTACAGTCTTAACAAAACACTTCAATTGAAGGTGTTTGGAGCACTCTTGTAGTGTCTCTATCTGGCAAGATAATATGGCATTTACAACCTTAATATGACTCTCCTATTGAAGTTGTTTGGCGGACTCTTTTAATGTCTCAAGATTGCCAGATAATAAGGCATTTACAACCCTAAGACAACACTCCAATAGAAGGTGTCTGGATCACTCTTGTAGTGTCTTTAGACGGCAAAATAATAGGGTTTTTACGACCCTTATTTAACACACCAATTGAACGTGTTTAGAGCAATCTTGTAGTGTATCTATATGGCAAGATAATACGACATTTACAACCCTAATATGATTCTCCTATTGAAATTGTTTGGTGCACTCTTGTAGTGAATCCAGATTGCAAGATAATAAGACATTTACAACCCTAAGACAACACTCCAATAGAAGGTGTTTGGGGCACTCTTGTCGTGTCTCTCTATATAGCAACATAATTGGGTTTGTACAACATTAATACAACACTCCAATTGAACGTGTTTGGAGCACTCTAATTGTGTCCTTATATGGAAGGATAATAAGGCATTTACAACCCTAATACAACAGTCTAAATTGAAGGTGTTTGGTGCACTCTTGTAGTGTCTCCATAGGGTAAGATAATAGAGAATTTCCAACCATAATACAACACTCCAATTGAAGGTATTTGGAGCACTTTTGTAGTGTCTCTGTATGGCAAGAAAATTGGGCTTTTACAACGCTAATACAACACTCCAATTGAAGGTGTTTGGAGCACTGTTGCAGTGTCTCTATATGCTAACATAATAGGGCATTTACAACCCTCATATAACACTCCATATGGTGTTTGGAGCATTTTAATAGTGTCCATATATGGCAAGATAATAGAGAATTTCCAACCCTAATACAACACTCCATTTGAAGGTGTTTGGAGCACCCTTGTAGTGTCTCTATATGGCAAGATAATAGGGTTTTTACAATCCTAATACAACACTCCAATTGAAGGTGTCTGGAGCACTCTTGTACTGTCTCTATATGGCAAGATAATATGGCATTTACAACCCTAATATGACACTCCTACCGAAGTTGTTTCGAACAATCTTGTAGTCTCCAGATTGCAAGATAATAGGGCATTAACAACCCTAATACAACACTCCAATTGAAGGTATTTGGAGCACTTTTGTAGTGTTTCTATATGGCAAGATAATAGGGCATTTACAACCCTAATACAAACACTCCAATTGAAGGTGTTTAGTGCAGTCTTGTTGTGTCTCTATATGGCAAGATAATAGGGCATTTACAATCCATATATCGCACTCCATTTGAAGGTGTTTGGAGCACTCTTGTAGTGTCTCTATATGGCAAGATAATAGGGCATTTATAACCCTTTTATAACACTCCAATTGAAGGTGTTTGAAGCACTCTAGTAGTGTCCCTATATGGCATGATAATAAGGCATTTACAACCCTCATACAACACTCCAAATTGAAGGTGATTAGAGCACTCTTGTAGCGTCTCCATAGGTCAAGTTAATAGAGAATTTCCAATCCTAATACAACACTCCAATTGAAGGTGTTTGGAGCACTCTTGTAGTGTCTCTATATGACATGATAACTATCTTTTATAACCCTAATAGAACACTCCAATTGAACGTGTTTGGAGCACTCTAATAGTGTCCCTATATGGCATGATAATAGGGCATTTACAACCCGAATTCAACATTCCAATTGAAGGTGTTTGGAGCACTCTTGTAGTGTGTCCAGATTGCAAGATAATAGGGCATTTACAACTCTAATACAATACTCCAATTGAAGGTGTTTAGTGCAGTCTTGTTGTGTCTCTATATGGTAAGATAATAGGGCATTTACAACCCATATATCACACTCCATTTGAAGGTGTTTGGAGCACTCTTGTAGTGTCTCTATATGGCAAGATAACAGGGCATTTATAACCCTTATATAACACTCCAATTGAAGGTGTTTGAAGCACTCTAGTAGTGGCCCTATATGGCATGATATTAAGGCATTTATAATCCTCACACAACACTCCAAATTGAAGGTGTTTAGAGCACTCTTGTAGTGTCTCCATAGGTCAAGTTAATAGAGAATTTCCAATCCTAATACAACACTTCAATTGAAGGTGTTTGGAGCACTTTTATAGTGTCTCTATATGGCAAGATAATAGAGAATTTTCAACCCTAATACAACACTCCAATTGAAGGTGTTTGGAGCCACCCTTTTAGTGTCTCTATATGGCAAGATAATAGAGCATTTACAACCCTAATGCAACACTCCAATTGAAGGTGTTTAGTGCAGTCTTGTTGTGTCTCTATATGGCAAGATAATAGGGCATTTACAACCCATATATCACATTCCATTTGAAGGTGTTCGGAGCACTCTTGTAGTGTCTCTATATGGCATCATAATATAATTTTTACAACCCTAATATAACACTCCAATTGAAGGTGTTTGAAGCACTCTAATAGTGTCCCTATATGGCATGATAATAAGTCATTGACAACCATAATACAACACTAAAAATTGAAGGTGTATGGATCACTTTTGTAGTGTCTCCATATGGAAAGATAATAGAGAATTTCCAACCCTAATACAACACTCTAATTGAAGGTGTTTGAAGCACTCTTGTAGTGTCTCTATATGACAAGATAACTGGCTTTTATAACCGTAATACAACACTCCAATTGAAGGTGTTTGGAGCACTCTAATAGTGTCCCTATATGGTGTTGTGGATTTTAGGGGTATTTATTTTGGACTAAATCTTACATAATATGCTTTAAATTTATAAACCTAAAAACACAAAGTAGATCAATTGCAAGCGCACAATTTATCCTTGTAGTAATGAGGTATCGATCCAAAGACTAAGGCAATTGTAATTTTTATATTAAACTAAATTAAAACTAAATAGATTGCAAGTAATTAAAAGGGGGGGTTTTGTTGCAAGTAACTAAAGGTGGGTTCAATACCCAAAGCAGTTGGTTTGTAACAAGAAGTTAAATTAAATGCAAATAAAAAGGGTGTTTGTGAATCAAGATAACGAGGTCTAAGGGCTTTGGTCTACAATCACTTGGTCAATCTATTTACTTTTGGAGTTCTTCTAAATTCATGTCTTGTCTTGATGGGAAATTCCAACTAGGTTGGTCTATTTCTAGTTCCTACAATACCTTTCACAATTCATGATCCTCCTGCTAATGTACCTCTTAATTAGGGCTCTCATCCACCTAATTGGGTTATTTAACATGAATCATCTACTACTATTACTTGGTACAATATTTGGTTCTATGATTCCGGGAATAGATCTGAACCCAGTAAACCTTATCTAAACCCTAAGATTATTTGTGTACAATGAAAGTGTTTCTTCTTTATCATACACCCTTAATGCTAAAGTACTGTCACTACCCTAACAAGGTTCGATTACCAAAACACAAATCATGCATGACTCACAAATATATAAAATAAAACCAAACATCAAGCCAAAACAATCATCATAAAGAGAACATCCGAGTAAATAAACTAACACAAGTTCATGCTACAACCTGAGCCCTTAGAGAGGAAATTAGCCTCTCATGGGTGCAATCACAAAAATAACATCCATGATAGAAAACAAGAAATCAAAGAAAATAACAAGAGAAATAGAATACACCAATTCCCAAGTTATGCCTCAGTTCTTCCTTGCAATCTCCTCGAGATCCGCCAAGTCCTTCAATCCTTCGCGCCTTTGATTCACTTGAGAGATGAGATGGATGGAGGAGAATTGTGGTAAAGGTGGCTTCCCCAAAGGGGAGATGAGATGGCTTCCCCCAAAGGAGAGATCCCCTTCCTCCTGCTACCTCCCCTTCATTTATAGCTAATTTGTGACTTAGGGAAGAAGCAAACAATGATGGAAGGTGAATCCATCAAGATCTCATTAGATATGGCAATAGATATCAGCTGATGGCTTACTAAAAGGGTTCCTGCGACCTGGGCATTACAAATTCTGATTTTTAACCTTCCTAAAATTGTAGATCTCGTTGTCCTCTTTCCAGCAAGCTTTTATTTGCCTAAAACGGAGTTCGTATGACCAAGATATGGCCAAAATACGAAAAGATGTCGCAAGCTGGAATTTCCAGATTTGGACTGTGCGTCCAATGGTGCGGCCAGGGATGGCAGCACGGATTTCTGCGCTGTGAACAGTGCGGGCTGGTTGGGCCGCATCTTCACCCGCACGGAGCCTCTGTCTGGGCTGTGAACTGAACTTCAAATGAGCATAACTCCTTATCCGTAGCTTCATTTTCAGCGTTCTTTGACTTTTCAGAAAGCTTGCGAGAAGATCTATATTTTGCTCCATTTTCTATAATTAAAATAGACTTCGGCAGTAACTTGAATCTTGGTGTATTTCTAAGCTAAATTAAACTAAACTAAACTAAATGTATGGAAATTGGTCAAGTTATTGACACAAAACCCTAGGTAAAAATATAACTAATTCACACTCATCATATGGCATGATAATAGGGCATTTACAACCCCAATTCAACATTCCAATTGAAGGTGTTTGGAGCACTCTTGTAGTGTCTCCAGATTGCAAGATAATAGAGTATTTCCAAACCTAATACAACACTCCAATTGAAGGTGTTTGGAGCACTCTTGTAGTGTCTCTATATGGTAAGATAATAGGGCATTTATAACCCTAATATGACACTCCTATTGAAGTTGTTTCGAGCACTCTTGTAGTGTCTCAAGATTGCAAGATTATAGGGCATTTACAACCCAAATATGACACTCCAGTCGTAGTTGTTTCAAGCACTCTTGGAGTGTCTCCAGATTGCAAGATAATAGGACATTTACAACCCTAATACAACACTTCAATTGAAGGTGTTTGGAGCACTCTTGTAGTGTCTCTAACCTACTACAACATTCTAATTGATGTTTTTTGTAGTGCACTAGTAGTGTCTCTAGATATAAAGAAAAGATGTTGTTTGCAACTGCAATACAACACTCCAATTGAAGGTCTTTGCAGCACTATAGTAGTGTCTTCATATAACTAGAGAAGATGGTACTTGCAACCCTAATGCAAAACTCCAAATGAATATTTTTGCAGCACTCTAGAAATGTTCCATATGGCAAAAGAAAAGGGTAGTTGCAAGTCTAATACAACACTCCAATTAAAGGTGTTTGTAGCACTCTAGTAGTGTCTCCATATGACAAGATAAGAGGTAGTTGCAACCCTAATAGAACACTCCAATTGAAAGTCTTTGTAGCACTCTAGTATTTTCTTTATATGGAAAGAGATGAGAGTAGTTGTAACCCTAATACAACACTCGAATTAAAGATCTTTGTAGAACTCTGCTACTGTCTCCAGATAGCAAGAGAAGATTGTAGTTCCAAGCCTAATACAACACTCCATTTGACGGTCTTTGCAGCACTTTATTAATGTCTATAGATGGCTAGAGAAGAGGGTAGTTGCAACAATAATACAACACTCCAATTGATGGTGTTTGCAACACTATAATAATGTGTCCAGATGGCAATTGAAAAAGGGTAGTTACGACCCTAATATGACATTTCTATTGAAGTTGTTTGCAACACACTATTAGTGTCTCCAGATAGAAAAAGAAAAGGCTTGTTGCAACTCTTATACAACACTCCAATTAAAGGCATTTGCAGCACACTAGTAGTGTCTCCAGATGGCAAGAGAAGAGGGTAGTTGTAAACCAAAATATAACCCTCCAATTGAAGTTCTATAGTAGTGTCTCCATATGACAGGAAAAGAGAATACTTGCAACCCTAATACAAAACTCTAATTGAAGGTTTTTGTAGCACTCTAATAGTGTTTCTGTATGGCAAGAGAAGAGGGTTGTTGCAAGCCTAATACAACACTCCAATTGAAGGTCTTTGCAGACTCTAGTAGTGTTTTCATATGCCAACATAAGAGGGTAGTCAAAAAATGTTCAAAAAATGAATGCTTTAAAATTAATTTATTAACCTTCTAATTTTGACCGATTGACTTTATACTAAATTAATTCGAATGTTTAAAATTTTCACATGTAGATTCATCACTCGTAAAGTACACGAGTTTCATTGATTCACCCGAATTTTTTTAATTGCGACCATAATAATTCTGAATTAAATAATTACCACCCTATTAGTCAGAATTCACATTATACCACAGACACATACTGGGTATGCGCACCAATTCGATGCGCGGACTGGGTATAGGAACCGATTGGTGCGCATACTGAGCAGGTGCACCTATCCGTGCGCATACTGGGTAGGCGCACCTATTCGTGCGCGTACTGGGTATGCAAACTAATTAAGGTTAATAAATCCCCTCGCGCATTGAATTTTCAGTCATTCTCTATCCGTCCCAGCAGCCAAACACGCACCTATAGCGGTAAAAAGGTAATTTTTTTTTAATTTGTTATTTAATTGTTTTATAAATTAATTGGTTGGGTATAGGTTACCAAAATAAACTAGAATTGTATTAAATAGTTTGACTAGTGTTCAAAAATGGTAATATATTATTACATTATTGTATTTAGACCGACATTGTGTAGAAGAATTGTACCAATTTAAATTGTAGATTTTTCAAATATATTCTAGATTGTACAAATTTTTTCTGATTTTTCTAAGAATGGTGATATATTACATTTAAAATGGTTTTATTATTATTAGACCAAAATTAAGTAAAAATGCACCAAATTATTATTGTATTGTTTGAAAGTAACCAAAATTGTACCATATATTTTCCGATTGTATCGAAAAATTACAAAATAAACCAACAATTTATTAAATAGTTCGACTAGTGTCCAAAAATAGTAATATATTATTACATGAGTAAAACTAGGGTGTTCGCAGGTTCACCAGGCTATATGGTGAACATAAGTTTGTTGTTGTTGGATATGTTATAATATTTGAGTAGGTTTGATCGTTTGATGAGCATGCGCACGAACGTAGGCGAAAAATTTATCTGTTATTTGGCTCCTCAAATTTCTCTGTTATTTTCTTTTTGGCTCCTCTCGCTCTGTTATCTTTTTTGCTAGGTGAGTCTATACTCTTCGTCTCCCTCTTCCTCTCCGCATCGTAAACCTTGAACCTCTCCTTCTTAGCTCACCTCACCCTCTTGCGAGGGAAAAGGAGGCCAGAGAGAACTTCTCTCTTCTCTAAGGCCTACCGTATTCTTCGCTCTTCTCCAAGGGCCTGAGAGAACTAGGCATGCAAACAGATCAGATATGGATCAGATAGTGGTAAAACCATAGCCGTATCTATTTTTAATTTTTGGATATGGATACGGATCGGATAACGGATATCCATAGATATATACATAAATATTTTCATAATTTATGGTAAACTATATGGTATATATCTACTATTCGGATACAGATAATTAAAATTCAAAACCATATCCGTATCTGTATCCATATCCGCACGGATATTCGGATATCAGATATTTGTATCTAATTTTTGGATACAGATGTGAATACATTCGGATAATACCCAACCCGTTTGAACCCCTAGAGACAACTCTCTCTCCCTCTCCATCTCTTGGACAACACAAGCTTAAGGTAAGATTTGTGCTTCACCTCCAAATGAATTTCAAAGTTCTTAACGATCAATTTATGAATTTCATTTTTATGGCTGCCTTGGCAACTCTTTCTCTTATTGCAGAAGGTTGCAATCTTCAGTTCTGATTCCAGGTAATTTTGACCTTAATTTAGTAGTCTATATATTCTCTCATCTTCACTCGAAGAATATTGAGGTATTTTTCCTATTTTGAAGATTTTTTGGAAACATTCCAAATCCAAGTTTCACATTTGTATCTGTAATATGCCCTGTCAAATTAGTGAAACAAATAACTAAAACAAGGAGTTCAAATAGTGATTTTCTACTAGTTAGTCAAACTTTACAAAAGTATTTTCATATGATTTTTTTTTCTATTTATGTTTTGCTTTTATTCCTTGAATTAGGTTCAATTTTTTTTTTTATAAATTGAACTCCTTCATGAGCAATTTATGTTGCATGCTCCTATTTTTGGGGTTTCTTATAATTTACTTTTTTTAGATGTGGTTTTTATCTTATTTTTTCTGAAATTTGAACTAAAATTTTCAGTTCTGGTAACATCAATAGTCCATAAGCTGCTAGAAGCTCTTAGTTTTACACTCTAGTTTTAATGTACACACATATATATTGAAATTAAGTTGGTAAATCTACATTAATTAATAAATAATCCAATTACTACAAATATGTTGAAATATGTTGGGCATTTAGTATCAAAGATGGTTATTGAAATATGTTTGCTACTTGGTATTATTGTGCTTGATTTGAACTTAAATTTATAATTTATAGTACATGTAAGGACTGTTGCTGCATCTATATAAAGAGGATGGATGTCGCACGAGTTTTGTTTTTTGATGTTCCATCAAGTAGCGTTCTCTCTCGTCGTCTGACTTTCTTGCCTCTGTTTTTCTCTCTTTTGCCTTCTCCCCGTGCAATTTGGTCACCTTATCTTTCTCCTCTGCTCTTTCCCTCTCTAACCGTCTCGTCTCAGCTTCGACCCTCGTTGCCATCTCTTTCTCTTCTTCAAGCTTCTTCTCCATCTCTTTCTGCTCCCTTTCTTTCACCATTCTCTCCCTCTTTTCTTGCTCTATTTTCTCCCTCTCTTTCCATTCCCTTTCTCTTTCTATCCTCTCATTCTCCCTTTCTTCTTCAAGTTTTCTAACTCGTTCTCTTTCTTCCTCTATCTCTTCTTCCAGCTTTCTACCTCTTTCCCTCTCTATCTCTATCTCCTCTGCAAGTTTTCTACCTCTTTCTCTCTCCTGTTCTCTCTCTTCTTCGAGCTTTCTTATCCTTTGTCCAATTTTTTCTAGTTCCTCTTCTAATTTTCTCTCCCTTTCCATTTCGTTCTCCAACTTGTGTGCCATCTCTCTTGGGGAAGGGGAGGGGAGGGACGGGGTGAGAAGAGAAGGGGACAGGAGGGAAGAACTTTACATGCTCCAGTATTTCATAGAAGGGGGAATTTCACGTATATCCCTCAAAAACTTCAAAATTAGAAAGAAAGAAGAGAGGGGACAGGCGCACTTAAATTGATCTGTCTTTTCAATTCCCATTTAAAAAATATAACCGATATATAATATAAAAGAATTACACACAAGTTGATCTCTGCAAACTCAATTTGAGTTGGGTGTTAAAAAATAGCTTAAGACACTAAGCTGCATCAAGATTACAATATCAATCACATTAATATCCAATCAATTATGATCAATTTTCTGAATTAAATAATTACGTGTATAGGAAAACCTAACAATTTGTAAAATAATTATGAAATATTTTAATGACTACTTAGATTATATAAACCCTTGTAAGCAATGAATGATCAATCAATCAATCTATAGAATTATTTTTATTTCAATTCAATCTCAAATTATAAACTTCATGTATATTAAACTTTACCCAATTTTGTTGATCAATTAAAATGATACGAAAAAGAGTAAAACCAGAAAAAAGAAATGTCAATTTGGTCACCTGCTCTTTCCCTCAAGAAATGTCCTTGATCCCTGCTGGAGATGTAGACGAAGATATAGAGGTCAGGGTAATGAACAACTTAATCTGATGTGATAAATGTTGTTTGATTTTAAATTGTTAAATTTTTCTAATTTGATTCTACCTTTTTGTATGATTCGAGTAGGAGCTGATTACTGATCCTTATCTTGAACAAGAAAAAGAAACCCTTAGAGAAATGTTTTGAGCCCTATGTTGGCATGGAGCTCGATAATATCGATGTTGCTTATCAGTTCTACAACTCATACGGGTTCAGTTAGTATTCAATGAGCACGACAATATCATTCTTAGAAAGGGGATAAAAAAGTGCCTAGCCAAATATTTGTTTGTTCTAAAGAAGTCATGTCAAAGCG
Source organism: Carex rostrata (assembly GCF_964058835.1). NCBI lineage: Eukaryota > Viridiplantae > Streptophyta > Magnoliopsida > Poales > Cyperaceae > Carex > Carex rostrata. The sequence goes on from NC_135926.1 coordinate 10,114,384, forward strand.
TCAGAAACAAGAGAATGGTGTGGTTGGTAATTCACCAAACACGACACCACAAAAACCGATCTCAATTACAAGGACTAATTGTAAGGCATCTATAAGCATACATTTAGAATTGAATGAAAAATGGTCGGTTACCACTTTCAATAAAGAACATAATCATAAGTTGGTCCAAAGTCCTTCGAAGAAGAGGTATTTTAAGTCCCACATGCATATTAGAGATGATAAAAAAGAATCCATTAGTATTTTAAACAATCAAATTGTGGCCCTCGCAAATATTTTTGAGGCAATTGTAGAGAAGGAAGGTGGTCGACACAATGTACTTTTTTCGAAGAAGTTTTTGAGTAATAAGATTTCCAAAGAAAATTAAAAACTTGTCGTGGTAGATGTTAAGAAAGTGCTCGAATATTTCAAAATGTTGGAAGCAAAAGATCCAGATTTCTTCTTTGAAGTAGAGCTCGATGATAACCAAACGGTAAAAATCATATTTTGGATCGACAAGAGGTCAAGGAGATCATATTAGGTTTTTGGTGATGTTTTAGTATTTGATACGACTTACAATACCAACCGATATTACATGCCATGCAACCCCTTTATTGGATTGAACCACCATTGGATATCTATCTTTTTTGGTTGTGCACTTATTAGGTCTGAGGGGGTGGACAATTTTAAGTGGTTGTTTCAAACATTTTTGAAGGCAATGAATGGGAAACACCCGAAAGCTATCATCATTGACTAAGACCTGGCAATGAGAGTTGCGATAGCGAATGTTTTTCCAAATACAAAGCACTGATGTTGTCAGTGGCATATTATGAGGAAAGCAAGAATGAATGATTGGAAGTTGATTTACAAACATGTATAAATTTAAGCTTGACGATCAAAGAGTTTGAAAAGGGGTGGGAAGATATACTTGAGAAGTATAATTTGCAAGATAATCATCATTTGGACCTAATGTTTATTACTCTCCATAGGTGGGTTCCCGTTTATTTTCGAATACTTTACTGATATGTCAACTTCACAACGAAGTGAGAGTGCTTATCCAGTTTTGAAGATATTGACTCACACACACACATCAATCTAGAAGTTTTGTCATGCAATTTAACAAGATGGTTGAGGGGGTCTTTACTAAAAAATCTCATCAAAGTGATGTGAGATCTGTCGAAGCCCTACAATTTGATGCTAATAGGTAAAATATGTGGTACATACAATTTATGTTTATTTTGGACAAACTTTTATGTTCAGGTTTGTCACAAGTTAAATTTGATTTCATATTTATAAGTATGCACATCTTCACATGAAGGTTATGAAGATGGTTGATGATTTCTGAAAGCTTTTTGAATTGTACACCATTGTTAGCACAAAACTTGAAAAAGGGCACAATTAATTAGAATGAAATTTCAAAGAGTATGCAGTTTGATATATCAGTCAAGCATGTTGGTGCCTCTATTGTCAAGCAATCATTGCAAAGTGATGAAGCTGTTGAGGAGATTAACTATCAAGACCTCCTTAATCACAATACAAGGGAAAGAGAAGACCTGAAAGATTTAAACATTCAATTGAGAAAAAATTAAGGACTTGCAAAATTTGTCACTTGAAAGTAGGCCATAATGCTCGAAGTTGTCCTCAGGTTCATTATATACATTTAATTTGTTTTGTTGTATATGCTGTTGATATGTATAATTATTTTTCAGGCACACTAACACATCTTAATTTTTTTCTTATATGGTTTCTCCAAGGAAGAACTAAAAGTGGAGTTGGAATCAACTTCAGTTGAGATGCTTAGTTGATTAGGTCATAGTTTAGATGATGGAGTCAAAATCAATGCTAATAATATTTATACCCTAATGTTCTACTTTATTGTCGATTCACAAGCGCATGAATCTAGTGTATAGTATAGATCGGGGTGTCGATCTGCAGGGATGGTGAATTAAGATATCTCAATGTAAACTAAGTCTAGGTTATCGGTTCATTTAGGTTGATTGATTGTGTTTGGTTGATTGGTTGTTTGGTTGTAATGTTGAGTTACAATAGAGAAGTAGTAGTAGGTTAAGTGTTTAGAAGATGAGTTTCTAGGGAATCAAACATTCTATTCTTCAAACTTGTTTAATCTAGGTTACGGTTAACATAACAGTTGCGTGCAGTTCTGTCATCATCCGCATGCTACTGCCAATACCTGTCAATGTAAAGTAATTCAATCGCATGCGGTTTTGTCACCATCCGCATGCTATTGCACAAACTGTACAAAGATTGGTTACCACACCAATCGAGATTGCACACGGTTTGATCAGAACCATACATGGTCGGTACTGGTATCAATTGCAATCTGAGAGTTTTTAATCATGTTCTAGTGTTGATTACTGGCCAGTCTCACAACACCCTAATTGAGTAAGTCCTGGTTCGGATACTTAGTACAACTACATGAAGATTAATGATAAGTCATAATTATTAATACTACAAAAGGGTCAAGTTCACTTGGTCGGTCCTTTCTCTAACCTTTCATAATAACAACAATTAAGAATACTCCACTATTAGTCATAGAATGCGACGTTCGTCTACTATACCATAGCCTAATAGGTTCCTTATTGTATTTTGAATACAAGCGGTCAACCATTTAATTTATTCTACTTGTATGTAAGATACTTATATTCTTTAGTTATTGGTTAACCCCACAATGGTATGGCATTGAGTGTACATCTCAATGCATATGAGGTCTCTTTAAGCACACAATAAGTAAGAACATAAGGAATAAATCTTAATAAGAATTCATATCATAGTGCAATGACAATTTAAATAAACAACTAGATTAAACTCATAAGAATTCAAGATTACATATCTTCACCCTAGAAAATGGTTGCTTAGCCGCTCATGGCAGGTTCAACAACAAAAGAGATAAAAGACATAAAAAAAGAGAGCAATAGAGAGAGAGATGGAAGGAGGACACCTATGCTATCTCGTCTCTCATGCACGCCGTCTTCAAGTCTTGTCTCTTCCTTCTCTTCCAATGGAGACCTTGTTATTCTATTGATTTCTCCTTTGCATGGCCTCTATAAGAGAAAAATTCTAATTCTAAGTGCTCTCTAATGTATATGTGTCTTTAGATATTCAGAGATTCGAGTAAGAGATCTTTCTCTGGGCGTCCATATGCTTATATAGGCCTTAATTGGAAAGTTAGATCTGTAACCGCTATTCTGACAGTTTCTGCGTGCGGATGACTGAGTTGCATGCGATTTTGATGTAAACCGCACGGAGGGCATAACTGTCTATGGTAGTACTTTTGGGTCGCATGCGGATGATGGCATTCGTACAGCTGAGGCTGAATGTCAGAATTGCTTTGTTTTATACCTATTTTAGCTCTAATATCATTGAAAATCTGCAATTATCTAAAATCAAGTGAAATAACAAAAATGAATCTGATTCTTTATAAAATAAGCAACTGCAACTCAATAAATGACAATAATCTAGGTCAAATGATAGGGAAAATAACGACTTATTTCACCCCTATCATTAGGTCATTTTGTAAAGCTAACTATGGGTTATATTTGGTATATGTAAGATACATGGTTATATTTTATTATAGATAAGACAGGGTTATATTTTGGTATTAGTAAGATACAGGGTTATATTTTGAAATACCTTAAATGTGGGGTCATATTTTGTAAAGTCTTCAAGTAATATTTAAATGCAATATGAATGCTCTAGCTAAATAAAATTTCTTGTCTTTCATCTTGCTGCAATTCGTTGAATTAGAACTTCAGGTGCTTTCTAGTATGCATTGCCAACTATATCCTTGAATGTATTTCTTGTTGGAAAATAATTTGAGTAAATCAAGTAACATGTTTTCATATTACAAAAGAAATGCATGCATTAGTTAGGCATATATATTGTGTTCTGATCAAGCTTCTAAATAGCTAGCTATAGCGGTTTTGGACCTAGAAAGCTAAGCTATGGGGTAAAACTGCGCTAATTGAGCTACGGCCGCTATAGCGTTAATAGTGGTCCGTTATAGTGTGTAGCGCGTAGCGGCAATAGCGGTCCGCTATGCTACATGGGCTTATGATTTTGCAATTTTAATGGGCGTTAATGTCCAGATGGGCTTTTTTTACTTTATCAAACTATATCAATATAATGGAATATGTGCGGGCTATACCGCTATATCAATTAAATTTTGTATTGTGCATTATTGTTGGGTTTTCCAAAAATGAAAAATTAAAACAATGCCTAAGGACCTTGTTCGTGAGAAATTGAACTTCAATATGAATATTATAACTTCTTAATCAATTTGGTATTTTTTTTTTCTCGATGAGACATGTTTACTATTAGTAGAAATATAAAATATAATTTTTGAAATAAGAAAACGCTATTTATGATAGCTTCCGTTATAGCTGCGCTATTCGCTAAAGCTTTTTTTTTTGTCTCCCCGCTATACCGCTATAAACGTTATTTAGAATCTTGGTTCTGATAGTAGCAATAATACACATAATGATCTAAAATATGCATAAAAGAACATGTTAGCAACAGTACTAATAAGTGTACTGGTACCGCACAACCAATTCATCAAAAATGACCCAAAAAAATACAAGGACATTAAAAGTCTACTTCAAACAAAAACAGATAACAAGGTACATACCCAACGTAAATTAAATAGAAAGTCCTCTGCGTCGCTACCTCTCCAAAGAGAGTCCTATGATACTAGTAATGGAATAAAAAAAAAGACAATGCACTTGGAAAAGCCCATACTTTCTTATTTCCTTTAAATTACACTCAATAACTGATCTGACATGTAGAGCATGTTAGACATTTGCATTTAGAATAAAATTATCATTTTGAAGCCAACATACTAATTAAAATGAATTCTATAAGTTTAGCTTTCAAAATAAAAGGAGTTCAACCTTGAGTTGACTGAGATATCAAATCAATATTACTACATGTTCTACCAAATCAATTTTACTTATTCAATTCCATTATTGTGAGTAGCTAGAGTACCGTACCAGTCCCAATGGTACCAGTTTTCAATTAATGTGCAATTGAGGGAAGCAGGCTATAATTTTTCTTTTAGTCAAGCGGCACCAGTTATGTAATTTAATTTTCAATTGAACTGCTATTGTAGGATGTAATTTTATTTCCAATTAATTAAAGCTTTGCCTACGGACTGTTACTAAAAAAAATTGATAGTACCTTTGGGCATCAACAAGAGAGCTGCTTTTTATGAGTGATATTTTTGCAATTGTTCTTGCAAAATAAATTATAATATTTAAATAAAACAAGGGTATAATGGGAAAATAACTTGTAATAATCAATAATTAACTCTAAGGATAAATAGAAAAATATAAATAAAATTAAGGGTTTTTTAAGATATGATAAAGAATACAATGGCAAATAAAAAATTAACGCATAAACTCATGACTTTATACTAAGTGCACCTCTAATTGAAAAAAAAGGAGGACAAATGTCATCTCTGTTATACTAAGTGCACCTCTAATTGAACAAAAACTGAAATTAAATTGCAATTGAAAGTAAATAGATGAGTTTAGAGAAATTTGACATGCGGGATATTAACGGAGTTCGGCAAAACAAAGGCCTACGTCTCCGGGGCTTCGCAACCTTGAGTGGTGCGCCTTTCTATTACCCAATACGAAAGAATTACAACTTGTGAACCGTTGAGCCCTTATACACCAAGTGGGAAGTCAAACAGCCAACTCAAAGAGATGAGAACAAGGTCTCTTAGTTCAAGCTACTCAAGAGAAACACTCAATAGATCACTCTAACCTAATCTAATTTGAGATTAGTGAAGTGTGTTTGAGGTTGTTTGAGGAATTTTGAAGTTTTAAGCTCTCACAACAATGGAGTATGCTAAGCTCTCAGAAAATTGCTTTTTAGAAGATTAGGGTCGGCTCAGATGATTTGGGAAGAAGGCCCAATCACCTATTTATAGAGTCAGCTCAAAAATGAGCTGTTTGACATAAAACGTTACCAACATTTTAGCCCAAAGTGCGATTTTAGGGTTTAAATTTTCTGACAGCTCAGCAAAACGTTATGTAACGTTTTCGCCTGTAAAAACTTGATCAAAATAGATGTTCTTTGAAACTAAAATTTAATTAAAACGTTATAACGTTTTGTGTAAACGTTGCAACGTTTCAGTTTGAATGTCATCTTTGATACAGCTGTACTTAACATTCTGCCATACATAAAATGTTACAACGTTTATATAACGTTATGACGTTTTTAAATCGTCACAACGTTTATAAAACGTTATAACGTTGTAACTTGTTTCTGATTTTGATCAGGTTGTTACTTCTGACATGTATAAAACGTTATAACGTTTTACAAACGTTACCAACATTTTATCCCTGTTTAGACAGCCTCACACATACTTTACCAAATTTCTGATTTTACAATTTGTATTCTTGATAAGTGTCTTCATGTCTTCTTTAGTCCAAGTATTCCATAATGCAATTTAATTCGACTTGAACCTACATATCTTTCAAAAAATAGAACAATCTTTTTATCCCTAGAAATACAAAAATATTTCTATGCATTGAAAGCCTACTTTAAATAAAAACATGTAACAAGGTACAAACTCAATGTAAATTAAATGACAATTTCTGATAAGTTTTTTTTTATGAAGGTCTGGGACCTTAGCTCACAAACAATTTTCATTAATAGAAGAAACAAAGTGTTTACAACTCCATTAATTACATGCATTAAAGATAAAAGATGAAATTACATCTTTATAGTCATATATATTCCTACTATATTCGCACAACACAATTTTTTTACAAAGCAAACAACATCGCCATCAGTGCACAAAAGCTTGAATTCCAATCTATAAAATCACTCCCCACCTGTGCTCTACAAGTTTGCATGCCACTGTTGGATTTGTGGTATTATTTCATTTACTAATATCCCAACTGATTTGCTCTCTGCCAAGGACAACCTCTTGTCTCTCTCCCCATAAAGCCCATCTCCCAGCTGTCCACACAGTGTCCCAAGATTGTCAATCTTGTTGACCATCTTTGTTACATAGCCATGCAATTTCTAACAAGTTACAACCAACAAATTACATATCAGACCCAAAATCATTTAAAATACTAATTACAATAGATCCTACATCTTCATAAAATTGCTACATCATTTATGTCTGTTTAACGAAAGCAAGGTCATCTTCTAGGATCTACAATGTGAGAAGCACACTCAATATAGATAACATGTAAATATGAACTTGAAAAAAAATCAAATTATATAATAGAAAGGAAATAATTAAAAGAAATAGTTGACCTATTGAATAGTCTTTTCCCTTGCAATTCTAATGCCAAAACAGGATGTGTGTGTATCGCATCTTGTTAAGTATATTTTGTCATGTCCCTCCCTACATAATGTGGTGATTCAGTAAAAAAAAAACAGTACCAATTATTTGCCTCATAATGCAACCCCTCAAATTCAAACTCAACAAATGTTAAAATGTCAAAAAAAAATAAAACCTCACTAATAGTACATTTTGATTTGTATCAGTATAATATTTCATTTATTTCAATAGTTAATATCATAATCCAATGTTTCTTGGATAGATTAGACAGTAGGAGAAAATATACTTCATAGTTATCATGCAGCTAGAGAATCATAAAAATATTCTTTAATTAGACAAATTATTCACATGAATTTTCAGCTTTCAAGCAGTTAAAGAATCATACCTATGGCTTTCTTCAAATAGGAAGGCTTATAATTTTTACTTGTATATTCCTCTTTTAGTTGGTACAAGAGCAAACTAAAATCATTTTAAGAGAAAGATGAACAAAATTATGAAGTCAATAATTTTCCAGTCAGTTCATATACCTTCAACATAAATAATTGAAATTGAGTATTTTTTATTTGGTTCGAATTATATATTGCATTTTTATGTAGTTATAAAAATATACATAATAATGTATTGAACATGAAGCTCGCTGAAAGGAATTACATAATCCTCTATAAAATTATTCAACAAACTTAGTCTGCTTTATGCCTTCTTTATTGAGGTCTGTAGACACCCTAAATTGTGTAATCTTGACAAAAAAAAAAAATGTGTGCTTGCACCAAGCGCAAGTTGGAAAATTCAAGACAAATGAAGAATGTTATCTCCATGCACTTGCAAAATGAGGTACGCTTTGCAATTAATTTTTTTTAAGCATCATTTTTACTGCTAAGTTTCGAGCTGAAGATGTGTACTATTGGTTGAACAAAATTCAGCACGAGAATAGTGTGAAAGATACTTCAAAAAATAATTATATCCACGTTAATGATGATTATTATCGATAGTTTCCTATCCACGATTTTAAGATAAATTCTAGTAGTATGTAGCACCTGGCAAAATTAAAATAAAATCCAAAAAAAAAAACAAATATATATATATATATATATATATATATATAGGGTGGGAAAAACACATTTCAAAAAACAATATTATCTCGCAAAATTAAGATAAGATATCAAAATTATGATATGAATTAGTTATTTAATTTGCTAATCTTAGCTTAAAATGTGAAATGCATCGTTCAAGCATGGACAAATATTCGATAGTCTGGAACACTAGTTCTGAGCAAGTGTCACCTTTTCTGTTATGACGGGAGCGAGTATTCAACCCTCGCTCTGATAATCTATCTAAACATATAGTACGATATTTCCTTCTTAACCTAAGATAAATACTAGCACTTGGGTAAAATGTGATAAGACATGACTAAGATTAAGAATTTTATAAAATATATTTCTTTCTTGCATCCTCTTCTAAAAGTTAAGCTAAATATGTCGAAAATAAGAATAATTAAGGATCAGCAAATTAATTTGTTTTGATAGTCTCAACGGGTTGCACTTGGCGAAACATAGGTGAAACTATTATGCATATTAATTGCCACGTGCCCAAAATTCTAGGCAATTACTTGTCGTAAAAAGAAATAAAGGTCATATCGTCAACGTGCTTGTTTTTCGAATATCACCCTCATTACTCGTTTTATATTATTGCCTCACGTATAAGATTAATGTTGTTCTGTATTCAAAGTCAGGCCATGTTTTATCTTTTAGCATATATAGCAAAAATCAAAAAGTCTTTTAATATATGTAACCATATCCTAGCAGTGTTATTTTCAAAAGAATTACGAACCATCAGAATAATTTTTTTAAATATGAGAATTCTTAGAACCCATGATTTATTTTGCAAGACATTACCATTTATATCAAGCATATGTTTCCGTCCCCAAAATAAAGCTTTTTAATATGGAAATGATAGTGTTTAGTGCACAAGTCACTTTACTTAAATGATTCTAGAATTAGCAAATATGTTTTAATGTCACAAAAATTCAGAAAAATATATCTTCATAAGCTTTGAGCATGATTACACTTAAAAAAAAAAAAAAAAAAATTTCAGAAAAGTTCCAAATGGATTTAGTAGCAACATAACAAGTCATGATTATAAAATTTATATTCACATCACTTGTGCAAGTGGCAAAATCAGCCAAAGAACAACTTGCAACTCATTTTCAGCTAGATTCTAGCTCTTCATGTCATTTCAAGTCAAAAGATCAAGTTGCACCTGAAATTTCAGCACAATCTTTGCCTATTTCACATGATGTTGTTCTTAGATATTAATTGAATTAATCTTCCTTGAAGGGGAACATATCTACTGAATTTTGTAGGTGTAAAACATGCTATCCATCTGCCCAAAAATATTATTTCACAAGAAGGAAATTGTTGATCATATGCTCCTAATAAATTAGATAATTGCAAATCAAAACACCAAAAACATATAAAAAATCATCATTTGGGACCTAAAATTTAAAATCCTACATTATTCACTTGTATTTACAAATATTAAGAATGTTTTATGACTTCATTTCAACTATAGGAAAAATTCCAGCAGCTAGAAAAATCAGCAGCAAAAAATTCAGCAACAGCACCATTTTTTCAGCAGCAAATTCAACAAAAAAAATTGAGATTTAAAGCAATAAAATTAACTCATTTATGCATATGGTCTAGTCATATCCTTGCTGCAAATTTTCAGCTTTTTATCCTCTTGGAATTGATCAAAGAACAAGGCAAATTTCTGAATTTCAGCAGCAAGAATCCTGCTGCTATGTTTCCTCTTGTTCTTGGTGATAAACATCATTAAGATGTGTAGAATGATCATTAAAATTAAGAAAAACCTTCTAAGTAACTGTAGGCATTGTTTGGATTTTGCTCCTGCATTATAATCATTATATTTCAGTGTTTTCACAGCCTTTTTCTAATTTTAGTCAAATATGTTCAAAACAGGAACAGCTGTGGGGCATGGCTTCTTGCAGCAGATTAAGCATGATTTTAAGCTTCAAATGGCTTCCAACTCCACCTATAAATAGCCCTTTACATCTTCACTTCATCTTCATGGTTGGTTAGAGCATCCAAAGCACCAAAAGAGAGCAAAACGTCCATAGTTCAGCCCACAGAAAAAAAAACAGCAAGGAAGAAAAACAGTTTTTTCCACAAATGTCCTCATAAAACCCTAACATAATGACCCTCAAAAATCATGAGTGACATCCTTGTTATGTTATTCCATTAACCAAGTTCTCAAAATACTGAAACCATCCATCCAAGCCATCGAAGAAATTATCATGACGTGCTAATAACGAGAATGAAGACCATTGTGGCTTGAAATATTTTTTTGATTAATTTTTATTCTCTCTTAGTTGCCTTATTTCTGTTTTTTTCTTTTTTTTTCCTTCTTTTTATTGTTGTTTGTCAAGCTTGCTTATCTCATTTTGTAATATACATTATCGTTGAAATAAATTTTTGAAAGCTAGAATTAGTAGAGACCAATTGACCGGGTGAGTGTGGTGCCTAACACCTTCCACATTCATAACCAAGACACGAACCTAGCTTATCCATGGGCATAAAAGAAATTAGATTGTGTATTTCCCGTTGCATTACGGGTGGCGACTCCAAATAAAATTTAAATCATATTTAAAAGGTTGAGTCGAGCGTTGGTTTCGTAGCACGGTAGCTACAGCTGGCGACTCCGCTGGGGAGTCTTGACTCGAAAGTTTCTAGCTTTCTTTTGTTTGATTTAATTTCTAATTTGTGATTTCTGTTTTCTTTTGTTTTTAAATTTGTTGCAGCAAAAAGAGAAAAAAACAAGGAGTAGAAGTTCACATTTGCGGTGTAGGAAGAGTTAGGCGAAGATTTGGAGCAATCGAGTGACCATCATTCTACCTCTACTCGAGAAAGAGGAAGTGAAATTTCATCGTACCGGTAACATTAATATCAACTGGATTTAAATTCTAAAAAGGTACGTAAGCCGAAAAGGTCTACGCACATTGTAAGGAGTCCTATCCTAACTAGGTCTCGAGCTAAAATGTCTCACAACACAAGCCTCGACGAAAGTCCTGAAAATGTTTTACCTCAACCTCAAGAAATCAACCAAAATGTCGAACACTCATTGAAAGACTTGTTAACGGAAACCATCAAAACAATGAATGCAATGATGACCCAATTTGCTAGTTTGCCGCAAATGAATCCCAATTTCATGAATGATCCCCGAAATTCAATCCCTACGAACCATGGACCTGAACATCATCTTGAAACTCAAATCTTTCCTAATCACGACCAAAATAGGTCCGCAAGTACCCCAAGATCTGAACAATCACCAATCTCTCTTGAATTTGATCCGTTAAAATCTCGCATTGACAAGGTAGAGGCTGAGTTAACCAAAATACGAGTAGGAGGTAATAGAAGTGTTTCATTCCGAGACCTATGCCCGTTTCCTGATGTAGTATTGCCCGAAAATTTCAAACTACCCGAATTTGAGAAATATAGTGGGGAGGGTTGTCCGGTATCGCATCTTAGAGCCTATTGTGGGGATATGGTTTCGTTGAAATCTAATGACCAATTGCTCATTCGTTACTTTCAAAAAAGCTTGAGCGGTCCAGCTTTAAAATGGTTCACCTCTCTTGATTTATCTGATATCGCATCATTTGATCACTTGTCAAATCTCTTTGTCGACCAATACTCATATAATCTTGACATGGAACCTAGGCGCGAAGACCTTGAATCTCTTAGACAAAATAAAGATGAACCATTTGTTGCATATGTTGGTAGGTGGCGTGCAATGGCCGCTAGAGTCAAACCCAAACCAACGAAGGAGGAATCCATAAACATGATAATTAAGTCCTCCTTGTCTACCATATCGGGTTACCTAGCTATTCAAGGGCATCCTGATTTCACAGCCTTAATTCAGTCCGGTTCTCGCGTAGAAACAGCCGTAAAACAAGGGTTAATGCCCGCCTTAGGACTACAATCACCACCACCAAACCAATTTAATGTAAAACGAACCAGAAATGACCAAAAGAATAACTTCTCATCAAATACTACAAAAAGTCAAGAGGATGTAAATGCTACCTTTGAGGTGTCCGGTACCAAACAAACTGTCTTTCCTCAAAATTCCTTTTCAACTGATAATCGTTTTGGAGGATTGCCAAAACCAGCACATACCAACGCAAGAAATGGACCAATCACACATATGAACCATACGAATTCTCAATTCTCTGCTACAAACCAATCACAGCAAACCAAGGTTTTTAGAAAATTCACACCAATTGGTGAACCACCAAGTTCTATACTCGTTAGACTTTTTCAAGAAGGAACCGTGACTCCATTAGGAAGGCAAGTAAATCCTGATTCTAGAGGTTATGACCCAACTGTTTTTTGCGAATATCATCAAAGTGCAGGTCACCATACTGATAAGTGTTACAATCTAAGGCACACCATACAAGATTTAATCGACAAAGGAGTGATTGCCGTCAAGGAACCTCCGACAGAAACCACTAACATAATGGCAAACCCACTACCTCAACACCGAAAAAATGATGAAGCAACGTGTTCTCAAACGGTAAATTCCATTGAATGTGAAAGGTATGATCCACTCTTTTTAAATGGTAGTGTCAATCACTTTGAACAAAAATTAACGCCAAGAACTATTGAAGTTTTAGGGGTAAGACCGAAGGACCAAATGACACCAATACATTCCAAAAGGCCTATCGAGGTTTTAGGAGTCAGAGAACCAATCCTCAAACCAATGGTAGTCATGGGTCCAAAAAGAATTGAGGTCTTAGGAAAACCAACCATGACCAATCTAAATCATGTTCCTTTTGATTACAACCGAACCCCTGTATGTGCTGAATTAAGTAACATGACTCGATCTGGAAGGGTTTATAAGCCATCGTACCTCACAACAGAACCCATACCTGAGGGCGGTAAGACCAAAGACCATCCTGAAATTCAAACAAAAAAAGATTCATCCAGTTATGATGTGGTGTCTCAACTAAAGAAAACTAAGGCCGAAATCTCTGTTTGGGAGCTACTTGTTAAGTCCCCAACCCACTACCAAGCTTTGCAAAAGGTCCTCCAATCTGTTAATGTGCCAACCAATGTAGAACCAAAGGACTTAGAAAAACTAGTTGGTCATATATACGAACAAAGCATAACATTTTCAGACAGTGAACTTCCTGATGAGAGAGAGAAACACAACCGACCACTGTACATAAAGGTTCAATGCAATGATTTCCATCTCCCATTTGTTTTAATTGACAATGGGTCTGCTCTTAATATTTGTCCCCTACGCACTGCCACAAAAATTGGAGTAGATCCAACAAATTTTCGTAAAGTCCTTGGGACGGTAAGAGCTTTTGATAGCACTAGTACAGAAATTTTGGGAGAGGTTGATTTAAAGGTAGTAATCGGTCCGGTAAAATTTGAGATAACCTTTCAAGTTGTTGATATCAAATCCAGTTTTAACTTGATTCTAGGAAGACCATGGTTGCATGCCCATAAGGTAATCCCGTCCAGCCTACATCAATGCCTTAAGTTTCCTTTTAATAACGAGATTATTGTGGTTATGGCTGAACCTGAAATGGTGGTACCTATTGAGGCTGGTTCTGTTAGCATCAACCAACAAGTTCCATTTATTGAGGCAAAGTCCCAACAGAATTATCCTAACCCAGAAAGGATGTTAGAAACTCTCCAAAAAAGATGGGACTATACCCCAGGACAAGGTTTAGGAAGATTGAACCAAGGAATGGTAGAACCACTGACGCTTGTGAAAAATAAAGGTACACAGGGTTTAGGATGTGAGTCTAATAAGCCAGTAACAACTGTAACCTCCAGCATGTCCATAAAAGATACATTTATAAAAGGTGAGGTTATTGCGCCAGAAAATGACAATTTTGGCGGGTTAAATGAATTGTTTAAATTAAATCTTGGGGAGGTCAATGTATTAGAGGGGATACATGTGCAAAACACAACCAACCAGCAAGATATTCCGTCCACCTCTAGGTCAAACCAGCCTAGAGTAAACAGTGACCCAACATTAGGTTCAGCAGAACAAACAAGAAGGTTGTTCTTTTTGCAGCTAGAGGCCTTTTACATGCTAATTCGCCTGGTGGTCCAGGGGCAGGCCGTTCCAAGCACATCCACCTCAATTCCACCTCCAATGTTGCGCATACCACATCCAGTAGAACCTTTATTCACTCAATTACAATCACTACTGGGAAGGATTGAGAGCTGCATGAGCGATCTCAGATCGAGATATGATGATCCACCCCTGAGCCGACGACCAGAGCGACCTGTTGAGCAACCACAAAATCGCCCATCAGAACGATATGCACAACCGCAACAAACCCAACCACTGAAGCGGTATGATGGTAAATACTGCCCAATAAAGCACATGATAACGTTCTGCAAGTTGTATGACCTATTCAGGTATGATGATGCGACTCTAATTTTACTCTTTGGTATAACCCTCCAAGATGATGCTTACGAATGGTACACAAACCTTGTTGGAAAAGACCGTATGACCTGGAGATCATTCTCTGCATGTTTTTTGCGTCGGTTTAATCGAATGTGGCATATACCATCCTTTTCTGATTTATTAAACCTGTTCCAAAATGAATCAGAACGTTTTTGTGACTATATAGATAGGTGGTTCGCTATGGCAAATGAAGTGCACCAAACCACACCTGCTCTAGATGAACTGATTAGGATAGCAATTCGGTCATCTCGACCACCACTTCGTGACTTACTGACATCTCACACTTTTAGGGACTTTAAAGAATTAAAAATAATCGGTGAGAGCTATGACCGAACAGGGTTAACCTTAGCGCCGCCCTCGAAAAGACCAAGGGAAGCCAATGATCCATTGCGGCTTGAATTAGGGACCCCCCGTATAATATCAAATCAAAATAACTTAGATTATCAACCAGAACAATATTGTGTGTACCATCGTACAGGGGGTCATCGTACTGAATTTTGTGCAGACCTTAGAAAGGTGTTAAGTGCTCCAATAAATGAGACGGTAACCCAGAATCCCTCCGCGAATAGAGAACCTCAAAAACCCCGATCCCCCGAGAGATCCCATAGTGTTAATGTAATTACCAATTTGGACACGGTATTTGATCCAATAACAACAATCCAACCGATTAATGGACCCGAACCAGATTTGACAAATGACCACCAAATGTCCAACCCAGTTCTAGATCTTAACCCTGATGATGATGAACTACCTGCTGACTATTTTGAAAATTATGACATGCATGGGAGGCTTTATATTAACAAGAAATTGCAGAAAAAAATCATTGCTCATAGAAGAATACAAGAAGTAAGACAGACACCTCTCGTTCCTACCCCGAGCAAGCCACAAATAGACTGGAAGCCTAAACGAAGGAAGCCAAAATATAAGGTGCTGAAGAAAGTCATGGCGGCCAGTGACATTCCCTCCTTTATCCAGAACACCACAGCCGAATTGACGGGTCTCAAGATTTCTGAACCTGTCAAGGTATGCCCCGACAAGGATTGGCCGATATCGAGCACGTGTGACCTACCTCATGTCTCCCTCACTAGTAACATGACCAAGGTATGTGACCCTTCTTCTTCTCACAATTTAAGTCAGGTCCCGTCTGGTCCTGACCAACCAAAAAAAAAGTCCGCTTAAGCCTAGGATATTTTGTACATAGTTTATTTAAAAAATCCAAAAAAATAAGAAAACCTTCAAAACCCAAACAAATCATAAAATTTGCAAAAACCAAAAAAATTAGAAAACATAAAATGTCCAAAAAAATAAAAAATTCGAAAATAAAAAAAAATGATAAATGTCCAAAAGCCAAAAAAATTAAAAAACTGAAAATTTCTAAAAAAATTTATGTTAATTGCATTAGTAGGGCTCCTCAATTTAAAATCAAAACTAAGTACTCCTCTGACCTTTTTTCCATTGAAGATTCATATGAAACCATTCCTAATGAACTTTCCACTTTAATTACTAAACATGAAAATCCAACCACATCCATCCTTGAGGAAACAGAGGAGATAAATTTAAGTGTAAATGGAGAGTCCAAGTGTGTCCATATAGGAACTAATTTACCCCCAGAAATGCGGTCTGAACTCATTGATTTCTTAAGAGGTTATGTAGATGTATTTGCATGGTCGTATGCAGATATGCCTGGTTTAGATGAAAACGTAGTTGTGCATCAGTTACCACTTAAACCAGGGGCGAAACCCGTTAAACAAAAACTTCGAAGACTTAAACCCGAATGGATCTTAAAAATCAAAGAAGAAGTTATAAAACAATACAATGCTGGTTTTTTGCAAGTATCCCCATACCCCGAATGGTTAGCAAACATTGTCCCTGTTCCAAAGAAAGATGGTAAAGTAAGAATGTGTGTAGATTATAGAAACCTAAACAAGGCCAGTCCCAAAGATGATTTTCCCTTACCTCATATTGATCTCCTTGTCGATAATACTGCTGGTCATGAGATGATGTCTTTTATGGACGGATTCTCGGGCTATAACCAAATCCATTTAGCAAAAGAAGACATGGAGAAAACCTCATTCATAACACCTTGGGGCGTGTTTTGTTACCGGGTTATGCCATTCGGCTTAAAAAATGCTGGGGCAACTTATCAAAGGGCCATGACCGCATTATTTCATGATATGATGCATAATGAAATAGAGGTTTATGTAGATGACATGATTGCCAAATCTCGAGATGCTAGTAACCATTTAGAATGCCTCAAGAAAATTTTGGATAGGGCTCGAAAATATAATTTACGATTAAATCCACAAAAATGTTTCTTTGGTGTCACTAAAGGTAAAGTGCTGGGTTTCATTGTTAGCCGTAGAGGTATAGAGGTAGACCCCAGTAAAGTTAAGGCCATAATAGAAATGCCACCTCCCAAAACTGAAAAAGAAGTTAGGGGTTTATTAGGGAGATTACAATATATAAGCCGGTTTATTGCTCAACTTACCCCAACTTGTGAACCAATTTTTAAACTACTTAGAAAAAATGCTAAAAAAGGGTGGAATGATGAGTGTCAGTATGCTTTTGAAAAATTAAAATTCTACCTCCTAAAACCCCCTATATTAATGCCGCCGAAACCCGAAAGGCCTCTCCTCCTATACTTATCCACCACGCCAACATCTATGGGTTGTGTCTTAGGCCAACATGATGAAGGGGGTAAGGAACATGTCATATATTACTTAAGTAAGCGGTTCACGGGTTGTGAGAGTCGGTACACACCGGTAGAAAAGGTTTGTTTATCTCTTGTATGGGCCACCCAAAGACTGAGGCATTATATGTTGTCCCACCAAGTCTATCTCATATCTCGAATTAATCCATTAAAATACCTATTCGAAAAACCAGCATTAGTGGGTTGTAGTTCCAAATGGTTGCTACTCTTATCCGAATTTGATATTACCCACGTCACTCAAAAGTCCATGAAAGCCCAAGCCATAGCTGATCATTTAGCTGACTCGGCCATTTCTGATCTAGAACCTGTAAACGAAGAATTTCCTGATGAAGATATATTATTTACCACCTCAAATACCTCACAATGTACCAATATAAATTTACCATGGAAGGTCTATTTTGATGGTGCGGTTAACAAACATGGGAAAGGTGTAGGGGCAGTTCTAGAGTCACCATGGGGGAGTAAATACCCGGCTTCCACTAAAATACAATTTGAGTGTACTAATAACATGGCAGAATACGAAGCATGTGTACTCGGGTTAAAAATGGCTTTAGAACAAAATATCACTCATCTTCATGTCTTTGGTGACTCACTCCTTATAATCAGTCAAATAAAAGGGGAATGGAAAACTAAGGATAAAAAATTAATTCCATACTTTGAGTACTTAGAAAAATTAGTGGAGGAGTTTGTTGAAATTGAGTTCACCTACTTACCCCGAAACCGAAACTCTTATGCTGATGCCTTAGCCACACTAGCAGCCTGGATAGAATTAACCGATGAAACTATGACAATCCAAATAGATAGCCACAAAGAACCCTCATATTGCCTCCATATTGAAACTAGCAAATCACACGAAAACCTACCTTGGTATCATGACATAAAACAATACCTCAAGAACAAATCCTTTCCAATAGAAGCCAATCAAACCGATAAACGTACGCTACAACGCTTAGCCATGCAGTTCACACTGTGTGGAAACCACCTTTATAAGAGATCTCCCAATCATATCCTCCTTCGGTGTGTCGATGAGACAGAGGCCCAAGAAATAATGCAAGAAGTGCACGCCGGAGTATGTGGTCCACACATGAACGGCTTGATGTTGGCCAAGAAAATAATGTTGCAAGGGTATTATTGGCTAACCATGGAGGCGGATTGCTGCAATTTCGTAAGGCGATGTCATGAGTGTCAAGTTCACGGTAACCTTATTCATGCCCCCTCCTCTTATTTACATAACTTATCCTCTCCCTGGCCTTTCTCTGTGTGGGGAATTGATATTATCGGTAAAATTAACCCAAAAGCATCGAATGGTCATGAGTTTATTCTAGTCGCTATTGACTATTTTACGAAATGGGTCGAAGCAGCATCATATTCCTCTATTACGGCAACACATGTGTCCAAGTTTATTAAAAATAACCTGATATGTAGGTATGGAGTGCCAAATGAAATAATAACCGATAACGGTACAAATTTGACTGCAAAAAGGGTAGAAGATTTATGTAAACAGTTTAAAATTACTCACCGCCGTTCCTCACCCTATCGTCCCCAAATGAACGGTGCGGTTGAGGCAGCCAATAAAAACCTTGTAAGAATAATTGAAAAAATGGTTGTGTCCCACAAAGATTGGCACGAGATGCTCCCCTATGCATTATGGGCCTATCGTACCTCCGTACGTACGTCCACTGGAGCGACCCCGTACTCATTAACTTATGGGATGGAGGCGGTACTCCCGGTTGAAGTGGAAATTCCGTCCCTACGAGTTCTTATGGAGGCACAGTTGAAAGAAGCAGAATGGGTGCAATCAAGGTATGACCAACTAAACTTAATAGAGGAAAAAAGATTAAAAGCCTTATGCCATGCACAATGTTACCAAAAAAGAATAGCTAGGGCTTACGATAAAAAGGTCAAACCACGAGAATTCAAAGAAGGAGATTTGGTACTAAAACAAATTAGGGGCAAGGATGGTAAGTTCAAACCTAATTGGGAAGGCCCGTATATTGTTAAAGAAGTATATGCAGGAAACGCGATTCAACTCAAAGACATGGATGGAGATGAACATGCAGAATTAATCAATGCACAATATGTAAAAAGGTATTATGCTTAGTCCATTCCTCTTTCTTTTCCTTTTTAATTAAGTATTGTATCTACTTTTGGAAATCACAAGCAAGCTTAAAAAAAAAAAAAAAAAAAAAAAAAATCCTCAATCTTACATCATCAACGCCAAGAAATACCAAAATTTCAAATGTTGAGTTTTACCTTAATTTCTGTTCTCACTTTTTTTTACTAGTTTTCGCATTTATATCTTTTCTCATTTTTTTTTACTAGTTTACGCATTTATATTTCTTAGGTAATCAAAGGGGAATTGCTTGAATTAATTTAGACTATGGTTTAGGCAATTGAGCATGATGCCAAAAATTCTGAATTTTTAAAATAATTAGTGATTTCAAAGTGAACAATTAATTGCTAATCATGAATGTTGATCAAAAGTTGATAACCTTAGGAAATTATTTTTGAATAATTTATCTTATAAAGTCTTCTAAGTTTGAGAGTGTTTTAGAGTAACCATTTATTATAGATTGACCCCTAGCAAAACTATGCAATAATTCCTTCTATGTATCAATACTTGGAGTTGTGTGTAATCATGGTACGTGTGACACAAAAATATATAAATCCTCAGAAAAAAAAAAACAAAAAAAAGGAAAAAAGAGAAAAATAAAAGATGGAGGTTAGAAAAATGAGTACGGGTGCCTACGCAAGACTGGTTACCAATAGGCTCGACAGAACCTCCCAATTTTTTTTTTTTTAAAAAAAAAATTGTCACACGCACCAACACACTTAGTTGTCGTACTTTGCTCCAATCAAGTGGGAAGGAAAATCAAAAATTACATCATTAGAATTCTTATTGGTTGGAAAGGGATCAATTTATAATTGAAGGAGAAATTAGCACTCTCAGATTTAGGGATATTTGCGGGATAAATTGTTCGAAATGATCATTCTAGGTGATGCATAATAAGATCAATCATGAGATGAATAAATTGTTCAAGGGAGAGATCATTGATATTTTGAAAGTTCTATATTTTTGCATGCCATGTCAATTGTACTAAGTCCCAGTTCCAATTTAATTTGTAGCAAGTCCTCGAGATTATTTGGCTTAACCTTAGACCGGACAAAATATATTCACATTATGCTCTCCAAACTCATTAGAAAGTCACACTCTTTTCTCCTAAATTCTCATAAACTCCAAATGCTTGTGATTCCAAAGTATTTATGTACTAGGTTAAAAAAAGAAAGGAAGAGAAGGAATGTGTATGTAGCATAGTTCACTTGTTGCATATGTGCAACGGGCCAAAAAAAAAAAAAAAAAAAAAAAAAAAAAAAAAAAAAAAAAACTCTAACAGGCATATGAAGTGAAGTGAATAAGGTGGTATCTCGAATAAATGGGTCAGGTCAGCTAACCAAACAAAAAAAAAAAAAAAGTCTTGAAAGCGGTCAAATTAGTTTTGGTTGTACTATGGAGTCAAATAAGTTCTTAGCTTGGAAACACTTGCGACATTCGTGCAATTTTTCTTCTTTCCTAAAGTCCACTATCCATTCAACCCAAACATTCACTAACCTCTACAAAAAAAAAAAAAAAAAAAAAAAAAGAGAGTAGGTGTCCAATTTAATTACTTGAATTAGAACTTCATAACTTGTCTACTTTGAATTAGAGTCAACTAGTATGGTCTGGAACTTTACCAAGTAAGCCCCAATAATAAATAAAAATAAATTCGCACTAACCCTGCAGGTACCTAGTGGATCCCTGTGGTGCCGTTGATGATCGCTTTATAACAAAATTATAATCCCTTGTGGATAAAAATATGTTTCAATAAGCATCTGAGGCATACCACAAGGGAACGCTACCCCTTTGAATGCACCCTAGTGTTAACCATCTTGACTCACAATGTCAATGATAGAACAACAATGGGTAGCGACATGACTACAAGATGTGATTCACCACTTCATTCTCAGGTACGTGATTAAGATAAATAAAAAAAAAATGGGAAAAATTAGCTAATAAAATATAATCGAGGTTGGGTACCAAGTAGTCTTACCAGCACTTAACAAGTTAAATGGGTTTCACCCTAGAATGCCTAATGCCTTAGGGACCCGTTAAATGAAAATTGAGTGCAAGAATAGCAACTATGTATACCAGACCAATAGTTATATTTCCATGGATATACGGGTGTCTTTTTCCTTCAGCATAGCTTTGTGAGACAAAGCTATCTGAAGAGGGGCAGCTGTAGACACCCTAAATTGTGTAATCTTGACAAAAAAAAAAAATGTGTGCTTGCACCAAGCGCAAGTTGGAAAATTCAAGACAAATGAAGAATGTTATCTCCATGCACTTGCAAAATGAGGTACGCTTTGCAATTAATTTTTTTTAAGCATCATTTTTACTGCTAAGTTTCGAGCTGAAGATGTGTACTATTGGTTGAACAAAATTCAGCACGAGAATAGTGTGAAAGATACTTCAAAAAATAATTATATCCACGTTAATGATGATTATTATCGATAGTTTCCTATCCACGATTTTAAGATAAATTCTAGTAGTATGTAGCACCTGGCAAAATTAAAATAAAATCCAAAAAAAAAACAAATATATATATATATATATATATATATATATATAGGGTGGGAAAAACACATTTCAAAAAACAATATTATCTCGCAAAATTAAGATAAGATATCAAAATTATGATATGAATTAGTTATTTAATTTGCTAATCTTAGCTTAAAATGTGAAATGCATCGTTCAAGCATGGACAAATATTCGATAGTCTGGAACACTAGTTCTGAGCAAGTGTCACCTTTTCTGTTATGACGGGAGCGAGTATTCAACCCTCGCTCTGATAATCTATCTAAACATATAGTACGATATTTCCTTCTTAACCTAAGATAAATACTAGCACTTGGGTAAAATGTGATAAGACATGACTAAGATTAAGAATTTTATAAAATATATTTCTTTCTTGCATCCTCTTCTAAAAGTTAAGCTAAATATGTCGAAAATAAGAATAATTAAGGATCAGCAAATTAATTTGTTTTGATAGTCTCAACGGGTTGCACTTGGCGAAACATAGGTGAAACTATTATGCATATTAATTGCCACGTGCCCAAAATTCTAGGCAATTACTTGTCGTAAAAAGAAATAAAGGTCATATCGTCAACGTGCTTGTTTTTCGAATATCACCCTCATTACTCGTTTTATATTATTGCCTCACGTATAAGATTAATGTTGTTCTGTATTCAAAGTCAGGCCATGTTTTATCTTTTAGCATATATAGCAAAAATCAAAAAGTCTTTTAATATATGTAACCATATCCTAGCAGTGTTATTTTCAAAAGAATTACGAACCATCAGAATAATTTTTTTAAATATGAGAATTCTTAGAACCCATGATTTATTTTGCAAGACATTACCATTTATATCAAGCATATGTTTCCGTCCCCAAAATAAAGCTTTTTAATATGGAAATGATAGTGTTTAGTGCACAAGTCACTTTACTTAAATGATTCTAGAATTAGCAAATATGTTTTAATGTCACAAAAATTCAGAAAAATATATCTTCATAAGCTTTGAGCATGATTACACTTAAAAAAAAAAAAAAAAAAATTTCAGAAAAGTTCCAAATGGATTTAGTAGCAACATAACAAGTCATGATTATAAAATTTATATTCACATCACTTGTGCAAGTGGCAAAATCAGCCAAAGAACAACTTGCAACTCATTTTCAGCTAGATTCTAGCTCTTCATGTCATTTCAAGTCAAAAGATCAAGTTGCACCTGAAATTTCAGCACAATCTTTGCCTATTTCACATGATGTTGTTCTTAGATATTAATTGAATTAATCTTCCTTGAAGGGGAACATATCTACTGAATTTTGTAGGTGTAAAACATGCTATCCATCTGCCCAAAAATATTATTTCACAAGAAGGAAATTGTTGATCATATGCTCCTAATAAATTAGATAATTGCAAATCAAAACACCAAAAACATATAAAAAATCATCATTTGGGACCTAAAATTTAAAATCCTACATTATTCACTTGTATTTACAAATATTAAGAATGTTTTATGACTTCATTTCAACTATAGGAAAAATTCCAGCAGCTAGAAAAATCAGCAGCAAAAAATTCAGCAACAGCACCATTTTTTCAGCAGCAAATTCAACAAAAAAAATTGAGATTTAAAGCAATAAAATTAACTCATTTATGCATATGGTCTAGTCATATCCTTGCTGCAAATTTTCAGCTTTTTATCCTCTTGGAATTGATCAAAGAACAAGGCAAATTTCTGAATTTCAGCAGCAAGAATCCTGCTGCTATGTTTCCTCTTGTTCTTGGTGATAAACATCATTAAGATGTGTAGAATGATCATTAAAATTAAGAAAAACCTTCTAAGTAACTGTAGGCATTGTTTGGATTTTGCTCCTGCATTATAATCATTATATTTCAGTGTTTTCACAGCCTTTTTCTAATTTTAGTCAAATATGTTCAAAACAGGAACAGCTGTGGGGCATGGCTTCTTGCAGCAGATTAAGCATGATTTTAAGCTTCAAATGGCTTCCAACTCCACCTATAAATAGCCCTTTACATCTTCACTTCATCTTCATGGTTGGTTAGAGCATCCAAAGCACCAAAAGAGAGCAAAACGTCCATAGTTCAGCCCACAGAAAAAAAAAACAGCAAGGAAGAAAAACAGTTTTTTCCACAAATGTCCTCATAAAACCCTAACATAATGACCCTCAAAAATCATGAGTGACATCCTTGTTATGTTATTCCATTAACCAAGTTCTCAAAATACTGAAACCATCCATCCAAGCCATCGAAGAAATTATCATGACGTGCTAATAACGAGAATGAAGACCATTGTGGCTTGAAATTTTTTTTTGATTAATTTTTATTCTCTCTTAGTTGCCTTATTTCTGTTTTTTTCTTTTTTTTTCCTTCTTTTTATTGTTGTTTGTCAAGCTTGCTTATCTCATTTTGTAATATACATTATCGTTGAAATAAATTTTTGAAAGCTAGAATTAGTAGAGACCAATTGACCGGGTGAGTGTGGTGCCTAACACCTTCCACATTCATAACCAAGACACGAACCTAGCTTATCCATGGGCATAAAAGAAATTAGATTGTGTATTTCCCGTTGCATTACGGGTGGCGACTCCAAATAAAATTTAAATCATATTTAAAAGGTTGAGTCGAGCGTTGGTTTCGTAGCACGGTAGCTACAAGGTCAAAAAGAGAGAGAGAAGGAGGGCTCGTGAAACCTAGGGTTTTCGAAATTAGGTGCAATCGCTAAACAGATTGGAGTCTTATGTTAGATATAGACTTGTGAAAAGAGATAGAGAGGATAGAGTGGCTACAAGGAAGAGGTGGCGACGCAGAGGAGACAATAGGCTGGGTTGGGACAAAGGAACGGGAGAGAGGACCCAAAAAGAAAATAACGGAGAAATTTTTCATCTACATTCGTGCGCACACTCATCAAACGATCAAACCTACTCGAATCTTATAACATATCTAACGGCAGCAGATTTATGTTCACCACAGTGTCTGGTGAACCTGAGAACACCCTAGTTTTACTCTTATTACATTGTGTTATTTAGACCAAAATTGAGTAGATATGCACCAAATTAGAAATGTATTTTTTTCGAATTACCCTAGATTGTATGGTTTTTTACCAATTTGTCGAAGAATGGTGATATGTTATCGAATTACCCTAGATATTTTTATTATTATTGGACCAAAATTGAGTAAAACTACATTCATATCCTTGTACTATTTGAAATTATCGATAAAGTGAAAAATTGACAAAATTTATGTTAGTATGGCGTCAACTAGCGGTACCAATCAAATCCGCCGTACGCAAGGTAACTTACAGTTGGATTACTCACTAGCCCATACTATATTTCTCCACATGACGTCGGAGAGTATTAGTCATCTTTGCTGGTACCCGTTCAAGGAGCACAAGATCATAAATTCATATGTAAGTTTATGTTTTGAGAAATGCAAATAATTTAAATTTTCATTTAAATAAAATAGGTAAGTTATATGTTTGTTTGTTTTGAAATTTAATACAGACTCATACCATGACATCGACGCAGAACAACCAAATGAGTATCCTCTACGACCAGCGATACGAACCAGCGTTAAAGAGACTGGGTATGTGGCATGTCTCACAGGTGACCTCCATTATCGCAGATGTCGCCCTTCTATTTATGTTGGTCGAGAGATGGCGGCCGGAGATACACACATTCCACTTGCCTGTTGGAGAGATTACGGTCTCTCCAGGATGTGAGTTGTCTTTGGAGAATACTTATTGCTGAATGGGCTGTGATGGGTATGGATTGTGGAGTACGGGGACTTCACACAGGCAGTTCTTGACTTGTTGGGCCTCGGACTGATGAAAATTAGGACTCTCAAGAGGGCGAAGGTTCCCTCTAAGAATGACATCAGTATCCCTTCTTTGCGGGCATCATTCAAGTAAGTTCTATTTTTAATAGTAATTATTTGATTGTATTTAGCACAGTTTGTACTAAATTAGTTCGTATTTAACAGAGGAGTCCACCGACAAGATGCATCTGACGATACGGTAGATCGGTAGACAAGGGCTTACATCATGGAGATGTTCTCTTGCTGGTTGTTCCCAAATTCCTTGGGTGCCACCGTTCCTGCTTGTCTGCTAAAGTGACTGAGGGACTTGCAAAACCTGTCAGAGATTAATTGGGGTGCGACGGTCTTGGCAATGTCTATATCGAGATTTATGCATTGTATGCCGGGTATAAATTATTTTCTCTTATTATATTAAAAATAACTGCAACTTGTATCAAAATAGTTCGACAAATCGAGTCTGTATGGTTCGATTGGTCTCCTTCAGCATTGGTCGTGAACGAGATTTCTATTTGGTTGTCCGCGACCATGAGAAGCCAGTTGGGCTTCAGCCTAGGGTCAACCGAACAAGGAGACCTGTCCTTCGTATGCTCATAAATTCTACGCGAGGAAGACTTATGTCGAGACCCCGCGTGGCAAACCTACGGGAGTTGCTTTTTTCTGGACTAAGTTCGAGTAAATGACTCCATATCGACATGTCGAATAGAGGCTGTACAACCACAGTGTCGAGATTTTTAAAGATGATATTGTCCCTCACTCCTTCCTAGATGACCTTCCTTCGATCTGCAGGGAACAACAACAATAGTAGTTTGCTAAGGTACCATTTATTTATTTTTTATTTTCTAGTTTACAATTTCATAATTATATTGTAGTTTAAAAAATTCATTTAGATTATGAAAATATTTGCAGGTATCGCTTGCCTTCTACCAAGTTTTTGAGCATTATTACCGCTTGTCTTTTACCAGTTTGATATGACTCAGTATTTTTCAGTCCTGGATCCTATCACAAAGGATTTGTGGTATGCTCTTGTCACACCCCGCGGCCACGGGTTGCAACAGTACCCCGCCGTAAGCATACACTCCATGTATACTTACAAGACATTTAAAATAAATTAAGCAATTCACACTAAAATAATATAAAACAGGTTCATATATATATAAAATCAGAGTACACAGTCTGGTCAGAATATAACACATCAAAAGTATCTCATCCGGACACCAACCATGAGGCCTACCCTAAAGCTATACAACAAAACATATCCATATGAAGGTAAACTACTAAGGCCTACTACTCGCGTGCCTCTCCGGAATCAGTCGCACCTGAACCTGTAAAATAATCCCGAAGGGTGGGGGTGAGAATAAATTCTCAGTGCGAAATTTGCCACAGTTAGATTATTGGACTTGCAATCAAGCTCCATATTCAGAAATGAAACCCAAACCATAGCAATTCAAATCAATTCATATTCATAATAAAAATGAATGCATATGCTCGACAACAAATAATAAACTGAATCACAGTTTACAGAATTTCCAAGGTGAATTTCAAACACAATATATATTTGGCTTAACTCGAGACATTAGGGCTTGTAACAACTACAGATGTTCTTTCGAGCTGGACCCTTTATCAAACCCTCGTCTGTAGGGTTACTGACACCTACAGACGTCCCACCGAGCTGGACCCTTTATCTGACACCCATCTGTAGCTGTTTGGCTTAACCATTTCCTAAGGTCTACTTGACAAAATGCATTCACACGAAATTAAAGTCAGCCATACTGCTCAACTTTGCAATTTCATTCAAATAGGATCAAAGTCAGCTATCAGCCTTGCAAAATTCATTAAACAGGTCAACGGATAGGTCATCGTCACCTTATCCAGCCACCTAAACAGGTCGGTCTGGCAAATTCATAACAGGTCAACGCATAAGTCAGCAGCGTCACCTTATCCAGCCACCTATACAGGTCGGCCTGGCAAATTCATAACAGGTCAACGTGTAAGTCAGCAACGTCACCTTATCCAGCCACCTATACAGGTCGGCCTGGCAAATTCATAACAGGTCAACGCATAAGTCAGCAGCGTCACCTTATCCAGCCACCTATACAGGTCGGCCTGGCAGATTCATTCACATATAGAACAATTAATAGAACTAATCAATTAATAACCATACCAACATGCCAAATAACCTTAACCGAATAATTCAAATCATTCTCATTTATGCAAGAATCAATATACAACATGAATTTCAAAATATGCAACAATTAAGCATTCAACATGACAAACGAATAAACAGTTTAATTCCTGAAAATGAAATATCAAACAAGTCCAAGAATCCCGCACCTGTTTACGACGAGCGTATCGCTTATTTATGGATCAGACGTCTCGAAGTGTCCCGCAAATTCTTGCTCAACCGAGCTTATGCCTATATTACACATAAATTTGGTTTAATCTTGGTTCACGATCGAGGTGTTCACTCGAGTTATATTAGGGTTTATACTTTCCTATTCCTTTTTCTCGCTTTAAAATCTCTAACTTCTCACAATTTCCATTTGGGTCTTCTAGACCATACACGATCTCAATTTGGTAACAATTCATTTACTAGTTCACAAATTCGGTTCCCGTAACAATTCAATTCACCGAGTGATTAACCCTAATTTGGTCAAAACCTCAAATTAGACGTTAAACGTTCTAGCAATTCAAGATCAAAAGGTAACCCTACCGATTACAAGTCTAATCGGTTGGATTAAACTAATCAATTCACGATTATGCCCAATTTTAGTTTTGGCACAAAACCCTAGAAATCAAAATCCGCAACCGGGGTGAAATCGGGAAAAGAATCGACAAATAAACAATCAAAGAAGCTCAAGGAGCTAGTCTACAAGCAATTCAAACACAAATCTCGGGTTTAAAACGAAAACCCGAGAAATCGAGAAATCTGAGATTTTAGAGAGAAACGGGAAGAGAAAAAAATACCGAATAGAAGAACTAGAAGAGATCTACGGCCGCTTGCTCGGTTCTAACTTCGATTTCTCGCAACAAATGGGGGCTTGAGAGGGAAAGGAAGCTCTCTCTCTCTTTTTCCTCTCTCTTGGGCGAAAATCACATAAAAATGGGGAAAGGGGTGGAGGGGAAGAGAGAGAAAGGAAAGAAATCTGGTGTTGGTTAAAAAGACACCTTCAGTGCGGGTCGGCCACCCGCACTCAGCACTTGGATAGATTTTCAACAATTCAAAATACACAGAAATATACACGAGTGCGGACGCACTCATTTTCAGTGCGGGTCGATCACCCGCACTCAACACTTGGCAGAATTTCAGCAGCTTGGAAAACACATAAAAGAATACCCCAGTGCGGACGCACTCAGTACTTAGTCAAATTTTCATGAAAATGACATTGAACAAGGGAAAAGTCTGAGCCTAATGCGGACGCACTCAATTTCAGTGCGGGTCGGTCATCCGCACTCAGGACTTGGTCAGAATTGGAGAAAAAGAGAAATTGGAGTTAGTGCGGATCACCCATCCGCACTCACACCAGTGCGGACGCACTGAGGAGAAATTCAGAAAACAATCTAAGGCAAACAGAGGCCAGTGCGGGTCAGCCACCCGCACTCACCACCTGTGCAGACGCACTGAGCCTATAGAGTCTCAAAATCTCGAAATTTCAACGCGGTTTCGATTTACACTTGACTTACTTATTTAGAGAGGCATTAATTAAGGTTTAAACTTCTATTTTGTTAGCACGATTTTTGATTCTTGCTTTTAAATCATTTAAATTAAATAGTAACGATTTCGTAACGTAACAACTCTTCACAAGGATTTGAACACTATGACGAACAAGAATTTGTGGACGGTTCACATCGACTATGTAAAGTGACTGGAGGCTATGAATCCTCATGCCATGATTCCCCATGTTTATCAAACATATGCTTTCGAGGAGTACGACCAGTGGTATCAGGAGTATTGTCATTTACAGTGTACATGTTCGATTAGATCATAGAGATCAATGAGAAGCTGTTCCATGTACGATGTGACACGGTTTCTTCTGAGTATGAATTCATCTCTAGTGCTGGTCCGGCTGCCCGACTAGGACCCGCTACAGATGGGGCCCAATTAGGACTCGTTACAGAATGCTCAAGGCCACGACCCTGGGTCAACTACAACAATGGTGTGGTGTTCTGTCTGGAGTTTTGTCTGGGGTTGGCTACCACATATAACTCTAGGAACTTGAAATGAGTGGTCATATTCATTGTCATTTGGACATATAACACCCAACTGGTATCGTCTTATACCGGAAGCTGTTGGAACTAGGTTTGGTTGCCTTGGCCAATATTGATCCTTGAGGTAATTACCAGTTCATAATTATGGTGGTCAGTACCGAGTTGCTAGTACACTTCCCTATTTATACCTCTAAAATCCAAACCTGAGTCGATATTGAACATTTTTTGAGGTTGGGTACTGTAATAAGTCTCGTTTAGTTCTTGTAATACTTCACCACTAAAATAACAAGCAATTCCAATCATAATTGGTTGAAATAAGGGACAGACCTAACAATTAAAAAATTACACTAAATTAGAAATACTGCCAAAAATATATTTTTAAAATAAAGGGATCAAAGTGTAAAAAAATCACAAGTTGCTCTCTCACTTGCTATTTCCCTCTCTCTGCCTTACTATCTTGCTATAATGAATTGGGAGGTAGAATTTCAACTGTTATAGTAGCAACCAATATGTCCTCCTCCCCAGTCCGCGCATGGATTTGTCCACCTCTCCAGTCCGTGCACCGATCGATTCGCTTATCCAGCCCACGCACCGAATCGATGAGCATACCTAGTTGGCGAGCCTATCTGGATCCGTGCGCGTTCCCAGTCCACAAACATGGTAAGAATTGAATTCCAGCATATAGGGTGATATTTATTTATTTTGGAATTATTTGAGTGGTAAAAAAAAATAGTGAATTCACCAAGAGACTTGATGAACTTGAGAACATCCTAGTTCTACTTAAAAATAAAAAATAAAATAAATGTTGGCCATAAAAAGTTTGGGAACCGCAATGTTGTAGTTCACAAAATTTACTAATTTAAGGACCATTGTGAGTAATTTACCGAATTCATGGCTGAAGCCAGCTTGGGAAGAGCAGCCGGCGCTGCGACTGCGGCCCTATCCATCTCTATCATCTCCTACTTTATCTTTTTCAGCGAGAAGTCGAAGCTTAATCGATGGAAGAAAACTAGCTTAAGCCAGGAAACGAATGGAGGCAAAAGAAAGAGAGGTCTCGTCGAAGCTATAGGCAACACACCTCTTATTCGCATCAATAGCCTTTCTGATGCCACTGGATGTGAGGTTCAATGGCGTACACTAATACTGAAATAGTGATATTCTCTTTGTTTGGTACTTGGTAGAAACTAGCGTCTGTAGTTTACTTATCGGTATCAGAAGAAATAGAAAAGAGGACAAATATCCAAGTGATAGTGGAGATTTATTGGTGCTTCAATTATATATTTATTATTTATTTCAATTTTTTTTTTTGTAGATTCTAGGGAAAGCAGAATTTCTTAATCCTGGAGGCAGTGTGAAAGACCGCGTAGCTGTTAAAATCATTCAAGAGGTAGCTTGTATGTTTTCTCGTAGGGTCTTTACTTTTTCATTTTTAAATAGGGAAATAAGGTCTTCAAAGAGCTAAAATTATTGCTACTGAACCCATATGGGTGGTTATTTGGGTTCTATCGAATTTACTTGTTTTAATTTATTCCTGTTGCAGATGAATTCACAAAGCACACCTTGTGCACCTCTCTTTAATTCTAGCAAAGTACTGAAACTAAAATTGGGTTTTTCTGAATAGGCACTAGAAAATGGAGATCTGGTAGAGGGGGGAGTAGTGACAGAAGGAAGTGCCGGTAGCACAGCTATTAGCCTAGCAACTGTGGCACCAGCATTTGGTTGCAGATGCCATGTTGTCATTCCTGACGATGCTGCTATTGAGAAGGTTTTTTTTTTTTTCAGTACATATTTTACCATAAACTTATCCATGAACATGATGACCTTTATATGTGCATATATAGATATATCCAACATACAATTCTAGTAAAAATGTAAGAAGTGTATTGAGTAAAACTTTTTGTAGTGTTGTTTTTTACCCATGCACAGCATGCCTGAAAAAAATGTAAAATAAAAATATCAAACGGAAAAAAAGAAAAAACGGTGCTGTACCAGTCATAAATAGTAATCCTTAAAATATTATATAAACCTACAATGAGCATGATTCTCTTTTGTATTTTTTTTTTGAAGAAGCTTTTACATCGTTAAACTGGCATAACTTGATTTCTTGATTATTTGTGTGTAGTCTCAAATACTGGAAGCCCTTGGAGCTGTAGTAGAAAGAGTGAGGCCTGTTTCCATCACACACAGGGACCATTTTGTAAATGTTGCAAAGAGGAGAGCCTTAGAAGCAAACATAGCAAAAGTGGACGCCACTGTTCAAATAAATGGCCATGTATCCCATAAAGGACACAACGACGAAACCTCTAGGATTAATTCACGAGGTGGCTACTTTGCTGATCAATTTGAAAATCTAGCTAATTACCGGGCCCATTATGATTGGACAGGACCTGAGATATGGAAACAGACTAAAGGAAAGATCGATGCCTTTGTTGCTGCGGCTGGTACTGGTGGTACCATTGCTGGGGTCTCACGGTTTCTCAAGGTTGTTACATACTTCTCGGATAAGGTTCTATCATGTATTTATATAAGATAGAGGGAGCACACTTTGAATTAAGTCGATTAATGTGTAGGTCAATTTGGTCCCTGAGCCATCCTATAGAGGATCATTATGAGTTTGGTCCGCTTCAGGTCGCTGATCTTTAGGTCAGGTCTTGTTGAGTTTCAGATTAGTCAGTTTTTGGGTCAATCAGGTGTGGGTCAAGTTGATCTTGAATCAGATGGATTTTATGATCCAATTTATTCTATGAAAGAACTGATTTTGAATTTCAATTCTGTTTGTGTGTGCACTTGTGTGTTTTTCTCATTTATATATAGACTTGACCAGAGCAGTTTTTTTTGGGTTGGATTTGAAATGGCTGTTTTTGCGGGTTCAACTTGATTACTGGTAAAAAAAGGGTTATAGTTTGATTGGGTTGCAGGTTATTTGTTTAAAGCAATATTCCACTTATTAGGTTTTGGACATAGTAAAAAGACAGTTTTTTTATTATTTTTTTTTTCCATTTCTAACAAATATTAGTAAATTTGCATCATAGTAAAACAAGAGTTTTCTTCTTTGATATTTAGGAGAAAAATAAGAGTATAAAATGCTTCCTGATAGACCCACCAGGGTCAGGTTTGTTCAACAAGGTAACAAGAGGTGTCATGTACACCAAAGAGGAGGCTGAAGGGAAGAGACTGAAGAACCCTTTCGACACAATAACGGAAGGAATAGGCATAAATAGAATTACCAAAAATTTTATGATGGCTGAGTTGGATGGAGCTTACCGTGGTACCGACCAAGAAGCTGTCGAAATGTCTAGGTCAGTCTTGATCTTTTGGCTTAGGTCAACAAGTTATCTTTGAGACCTGTGCATAGTGCACCTTTTTTGTTTACTTCAATTACTTTTGGGAAGATGGGCCGAGTGCTTGTCATTGGCATCATGCTTTTAATGTGCTTTTCTACTATTACATTGTGATTGATGATCGATAAAAAAAGTTTTGTGCAAATTTGATCAACAGGTTTCTTTTGAGGAATGATGGCTTGTTTGTAGGGAGCTCATCAGCAATGAACTGTGTTGGTGCAGTGAGAGTTGCGAGAGATTTGGGTCCCGGCCACACAATTGTCACAATTTTATGTGACAGTGGTATGCGGCATCTTAGCAAGTTTTTCAATAATCAGTACTTGGCCGAGCACGGGTTAACCCCTACAGCTACTGGCTTGGAATTCCTTTTGACCCTAAAGTAGTGTTTAATCTTGTCATTTTTTGTTTCATTATCATCCTATTTTTTTTTTAGAAACTTTTACCAGTATCATGTGATTCAATATTTCAGTTTTCAGTATCCATAGATTTTATTCTAGGATTAGAAGACAGTTAACATGTAGTCCCTTATTTGTCTGCTACATCAAGAGAAAAAAATTGTGTAACTTGCTGTGCCCATTCACTATATTATACATTGTACTTGCACCCAAAAATGGATATATAGACGGTGTAATTGTCTAAAAGGTTGTTGACATAGTATTCTGGAGAGATTTATATTCATGTACCTGGTACGCATTTAGAAAAAACTAGGGAAATTTTTTTTTTATGCCACTCCAAAACATTGAAATTAGGTTTTTGCCACCCTAAAACTTGAAATTAGTTTTTTGCCACTCCAAAAACAATCAAATTATAAAATTGTCCTATTTATACAACTGATATACATATTTGATTAAAATTATTCTGAAAAGTGTTATATAAAAAATGTATTTTTGTATTTCCAATTTTACCCTTCCTTCAATTAAACAAAACAGAGAAAATTAAAATGGATTCTCCAGTCACTCTCTCCCTCTCCCTCCCGTAATCCCTAGCAATTAAGTCAGAAAAGCTTCCTCTCGCGATCTCTCTCTCTCACTCGCCGAGCACCTCAACCAAGTCGGAAAAGTTGACAATCGCGATCTCTCTCTCTCACTCGCCGAGCACCTCAACCAAATCCAGCTCACATCTGTTTCTCCCTCTCCCATCCAGTCCCCTTCCTCTCGCCGTCTGAATTTTTTCTAAATATACTTGCCGTCTGAATTTTCTCCAAATATTTAGTACTTTTCTTGAACTACACCATTACCATCAGCAATTTCCAGAGTAATATTGCTAGCATAGGCCGCGTTTCTGTTTACTGATATGTTTTGTAGTCGGTACTGGTACAGTACCTGTCTGTTGTCGGTACTGGTACAACAGACACTAGGTACTGGTACGGTATGTTTTGTATTCTGTTTTCCTAAGCTCACCCAATTCTGCACTATCCAATTTTAGTACAGGAAATGATTGCTGTTATTTAAAAGAAAATGATTGTTGTTATTGAATTTTTCTATTTAAAAGAACAAGTGCAATGCCTCGGTTCCTTTTTTTAATCCCTACTAGCTGTATGCTACAAACATTTTGTTAGTTAGCTCTACACGTGATTATTAATCGCAATTTAGTAGTATTATCTCTCGATATTTTCTAAAATTTACTTTCTTTTGATACTTTGGAAAGATAATTGGTATTGCCCTGTTATTCTGGTACAAGGGATATTTTTTTCTGATGCTGTTATTGCTGGTATTAAAATAGACATACAGATCCATAGTACTCAGAAAAAGCCTGCAAGCGCTCATTAAAAAAAAAAAATTGCACAAGGATCTGTTCCTTTTTTGTTTTGCATATAGAAGCGTGACTACAAGAGCCACCTGTTTTGATTTCAGCTTGTAAAAACAAACGCATACAAACCCACAATCCTGAATGTTCACACAATGTAGCAACCAGTACCAAACCTCTGAAACCCAAACCATACTGGTAGCTTAACCCTTACTAGTTACAACCTAGGAAGGCACGAGGCATCAAAAACAGAAAACTGCAACCACCATGACATATAAGCACCAAATATAAAAGCAAGTCTACAGAGCATGGAAATAAGTGAACCAAGTGGTAGACTATTAGAAAAGAAGATAAAACATAACAGTATTTAAAGCAACCAACAAGCACACAATAAATTGAAAAGAAGAAAAATCACAACAGTATTTAAAACAACCTACAAGCACACAGACTCGTTAAATTTACACCTTCATTAATAGTTTGGGGGTGTTTATCAATGTGTTCAATTTTAATCATGCAGCCATTGCCATATGCTACAGGCAATGGTACCACCTGTCACGTAAGAGAAAGTGGACACTTGAATGAACCAAAGACCAGAATAATTTACCAGCAAGCTCCTCAGAAGTGATCTTATTATTTTTTTTATCGCATTTCCCATAACAGACAGCACAGAACAAAAGTTACGTCGTGTTCATTTATGACTATATTGTAGCAAGTCTAAATTCTGAATGAAAATAAATGTCAATAAAAGAAATATAAACACTAATGCATCATGATAGCAGTTAGCTTTAAAAAAAAATTAAAGACACTTCAAGAATCTATAGAGCTCTATTGCAGTAAAGTAAATTTAGACAAAATTCAATTATCCAAACCAAAGTCTACAAAGTAAGACATGGAGCATTTAAACCAAAGGTCCTCTATTTTAGTATTGCAATACAAATGACTCACCTCAGCTAGACAAGGAAAAAAAAATGTATTAAACAACAGACACCAACTCATACTTCTTTGTGCCTTCGATCCATGACTTAGCTCCCACATCAGTTGTCAGAAGCCACCCAATCTTACCTGGCATCTCATGAAAGGGTGCATTCATCTCTGCTAGCCTCTCTTTTAACACTGAAATCAATGTCTTCCCCTCGTAAATGTGCTTACCGTGCCCACTTTGTATCCCCAATATAGGTGGCAATTTCTCTCCTTTTTCTAATGCCTCTGACACGTCATTTATCCACACATCCAGGGCTGTCAATGCAGCTCCATGTGAAAGTCCCTTGGCTTTCAAAATCCATTGCCTTTCCTGTTTCTCTTGGAGATTATTATATATCTCTGATTTAACTGCAAGATCAAAGAGCTCACAGGCCTGATCTTTCTGCTCAAAATTTATGCAAATGTCAATCAAACAGTTACAATAAGGTTTCTTAACATCTTCGTCGAGACTGTCTAATAGTTCCATTGCCCTCTCCCGAACTATTTGAACTGAAGAATTTTTATCTAGTATTAATTTGACAAATGAAGCCAAACTAGGATTGATACTATCAAAGCAGTTAATAATCTTTCCCAATTCCTCTGATGGGGTCATTGTGGCAACATTAAGGAGGCAACCGCAAAACCTGTCATCAGGTTCGACTTCAAACTCAGGTAGCACACCAACAGTTCGCACCACATTGTCGGTTTGTTTAGCTCTTCCATAGCACTGAATTAGTGAGGTGAAAACAAAGATAGTGGGTTTGTGACCCACTTCCAGCATCTCACTGAACATCTGCTCTGCCTCTGAAACCTGTCCACTACAGGAGTATGCAGTTATCATGGAAGAATAGCTCCAGCTATCTGGTCTAGAACCTTCTGGAAGCTTCTTCATTTCATCAAAAATCTCCTCTGCCTCCGTAATTAAACCAATATCAGCACACATTGATAGTAGCATATTGTACAATACCACATTTAACTCCATACCTTCCTCCTTCATTTTCTGGTACACAAATAGAGCATCTTTCGAGTACCGGGCCTTGCTATATGCCCGTAAAAGCACATTATATGTATAATTATCTGGTGCCACCCCATTGTTACACATTTCAGTAAAAATAGTTTTGACTTGCCATGGCCTCCCAGCCTTGTGCATGGCATTTAACAATACATTATATGTCGCTAGATTTGGATGCACTCCACGTGCTTTCATTTCCTCAAACAAATTCAAGGCGCCGTCAAAATTACCGGTCCCAGCATAGATAGTAATCATGGAACCAAAAGCACCCTCAAATAACTGGCCTTTCTTAGTGCGGGCCTGGTTGAACAGTTCCAGGGCCTTGTCTGACTGGTCTGCACGCCAGTATGCCATGATCATTGCAGAGGTGGTGAACTTACTGGGCTTGCACTGAAAAGCCGGCATTTTCTCAAACCATTCTATGGCCTTGTCTGGGAGATTCAACTGCCGGGCACAACTGATGATTGTGGTGAAGGTAATGTGATCAGGTTTGACACCTGATGCGAGCATCAATTCCCATAGCGATTCGATCAGGGCCCAGTTCTTGGCTTTTCTCAGTACTTTCAACGTCACATTGTAGAGGACTACCTGTGAAATTATAAATACGGCGTGTATAATGTATCTCCATAATTTCAAATTTCAATCCATTTAGGTAAATCAAAAAGTAAAATTAAGATCATAACCGTACCTCTTTGCTGAACTGGATACTGGCAAGGAACCACCTAAGGGTAAAAATTGCATTCTCAGCACATGACATGTTGTTAAGTACTAAAACTGCATCGCCCTCAGATATGGGGAAAGTTTGTGAAGAGAGGATAGTGGAGACAGCTTGCTCGGACCGCTCAGCTTTATCAAGAGATGAAGCAAGGCCAGTAAGCCGGACAAGGCGTGCGTCAGGCGGATGTGCCATTGTGAGGATAGTTTCTTTGGATCGTTTGCTGTTTGGGTTTATCCAAATGGAGCTTGTGGGTTGTGACCTGGGTGAACCGACGTAGTTTTGAGCGTGCTGTTGATCTGAAGAGGCAGCGGTTTGTGGTTCGGAGAGAGATACTTGAAAGGGATAGAGACTGGGTCTCTTGTGCTTGAATCGGGGGATGACAGAGGAAGAAATGGCAGCGCTGGCGGTGGTGGCTGCTTTGTTCTTCCATTGGAGAGAGGAGGAGAGCGGGAAGAACTGGGAAGCCGCAGCCATGGATGGAATAGACTCTCCTCACGCGCACCCTATCTGTTGCGAGTTATCCTCTCGCTTTGGCGCTTGTAAGTTGTAAGTAGCCAAGTAGGGATGCAAACGGATCGGATACGGATCGGACAGTGGTCAACTCATATCTGTATCCATATTTTTTTTCTTTTTTTCCGGATACAGATACGGGTCGAATATTAATCAGATATAGATATGAATTGGATATTAAACAGATACGAATACAGATTGGATATTATCGGATACGAATACGGATATAATTCAGATTCTTAATTTAAAATATATATAAAATTAATTTATTATGTAATTACAAAATATATATCTATTTAACTAAAATTCATCATCAACTTAACAGATCACATCTTTTGAATAAAATCAGTAAGAATAAGAGAGACCATTTAACACATAATTGAGACAGAAAATTCAATTTAAAAGGCCGTGTGGTACGATCCCATATTTTCAAAGCACTAGAGATTTTTCTAGAAATTTGGGTTGGGGACCATTATCATATTCTTATAATCCCCTTTTATCTTGATGGATACAAATCAATGCCTCTATTTTAAAAATAAATAAATCAAGAGGAGGGTTCAAATGCCTTCATTTTTTGTGTCTCCATTTTTAAAAACTTAAATAATTCAAAGTTTAAAACTTAAACGTTAAAATAAAACCGTTAGATGTAATCTATGTTATTTTCTCTATGTACCCATAAAAAATTATCACATTTTGATTTTGCTTTTATATGAATCAATAAGTTCAAAAATCAACGTCTAGAAATTATCCACATTTGTATACATTTTTACAATCTTAAGATGATAATCAAAACAAAGTTGAAATGCCATAATTTTTTACATGTGCATAGATAAAATGATATAGTTCATATCCAACGGTTTTATTTTGAATTTTAAGATTTAAATTTTGAGTTATTAAAGTTTTTAAAAATAGAGACATGATGAAGACACAAAAAATGGAGGCATTTGAACCCTCCTCATAAATCAATAAAAGCCTCTGACCCATGTGCAAAAGAAAGGAAATAAATCTGCTACGATCCTAAAAGGGATTGTAGGGTCCTACGATTCAAAATCCAACCTTTTATTTGGTTTGAGATTCGTGCATAAAAAACAACTTTTATGGAGATTCGTAATACTTAAAAAATGAAAGGTTGAATTTGGAATCGTAGGACCCTACAATCCCTTAGGATCGTAGCAAATTTATTTTCGCAAAAGAAACAATGTTAGAGTGACAGCTGTAGGACATTCTTTCATTTTTTTTAATATTCAAATCAAACAGAAAAGTTGAAACGGCAAAAAAAATGAAACCACAGGAAACATAAAATCGGATATTCGAAAATTATAACATGCGGATACGAATAATTATCCGTATCTATATCCGCTTCTCAGATTAAACCCGAATCTGTATCTGTATCCGCAAATTATCTGTGTCTGATTATCTGAATCCGAAAAATCCGGATACGGATACGGTCGGGTAATATCCGACCCATTTGCACCCCTGTAAGTTGCAAACCCCTGTTTATTTTATTTATTTCATGGGCCAGACCAAAAAGGTTTTGGGTTTTTTATTTGGTAAATCATGGGCCAAACAAAAAGGTTTTGGGCCAGAATAAGTGTAATGTCATCTCTAAATAAAAAAAAATGAGCCCAGCTAAACTGTGGTTTGATCCAAAATTCGAAATTCGCCCCGCTTTCCGATAAGGTCTGTTTTTGACTTTTTGTTTTCTATTATGTTCTCTGTACTATAACCAAACCCATAAACTAGAACTTCAATTTCTGAGAAAAAATCTAAAAACAACCCGGGTAAGCCAATGTGTAAAATAAATGTGCCAGAAAGCAAAATGCAGCAGCCTGCTATTCTGCTAGCTCCCTAATATTACAGGATCCCATTATTGCTGGAAAATTGAATAAGGTTTTAATTGTTCGATTGCAGGTCGAACAGTTTCGTTTTGATACTATTTTGTTTTAGGTTTTTCTATTTCAATTGATGTGCAGCCATATATTTATATGAGATGATTTTGATCTGTCAGATGTAGATGAACTTTTTTCTGAACCATATTATTCAGTCTGATCTTGGTCGGATAGTAAGACTGCTTTTCAGAAGAAATTGTTCTGTTCTCAAGTTTTAAAGCAAAACATGAGATGCTGATCTAACTGCCCACAATTGACTGTTGGTCTAATTATTCTAAAATTAATATATATTTACTGAAAATAAAACCTTCAATAGAATTATAAAAAGTAAAAATTAGAAAAAATTGGTCATGTGAAATCCTTCTCTCTCTTTTGATGAAAGTGGGCATACCCACCGATTTTATTTGAAACCACCAAAGATTGTTAATTTGACCATAACTCCAAACCACTGGAGTTTAAGTCAGATAGTTACATGAAATCCTTCTCTTTTGAATTGATTGTATCAGTAGAAAAGTGCAATTATCATTTTTCATTTATTTTCAAGTTTATAAATACTAAAAAAAATGTTGCTGCTTGTTTAAGTATTGCGGATGTGCTATTAAGTAAAAAATTTGCGTGTAGCTCCTTATTTCAATGTCTATTGATTTTTTGGATCTTAGACTGGTTGGTTGAATCTGTCTTATAGAAAATCGAGGACCTAAATGGCGAAATTGGTTTACATTTTAAGGGTTATTTGTGTAATATGCTCCTAACGGTTGTCTGGTTTGACTAATTGATGTAAGTCTACATTAACTTTAGGTTAAGCAAGAATGTTGCTAATCTTGTTGGTCCTAGATTTTGGCCCACTAATATTGTGCTACACTGACGGTCCGCAAATAATTAGCTTGGACCTCCTCTACATCCTCTACATCCTTTGAGATATCTCAAAGTGTTTTTTTTAAAAAAAATTTCAACCGTTCAAAAGTACATTCTGCACGAATCTCAAAGCAAAATAATTCTGCCCCGCTGCCCTATTCCTGAATGGACACTGTACACGTAGGTCACGCAAAAGTTGAGATATCTCAAACGATACGCACTAGAGGATCTACATCCTTGAAACTATTATAATTTCAAATCTAATGTAGCAGTTTCTAAATCTAGTTTCAGAGATGTAAGAGAGTTTCTTATTTAGAAACTATGTAGTAAAATTTATTATTAAGAAAATATTTATAAACTCCAAGCTGGCTAAATGTTGGCTCAAATTATTTTTCATTTTTAATTTATTGCTGACGTGCCTTAATAGAAACTCTAAAATTAATTTCAGAGATATGAGAATTAGAAATTTTAGAGACCTTAATTTCTAAAAATTGGTTAATAGTTATTTAAAAACTCAGTTGAGTTGATGGGATGTAGATGCTAATACCCTTGCAAATTGTAAAAAATATATACAATCTGCAGAAATGAAAATTATCATAAATGCTATTTATCACCAAAAAAATTATTGCATGACTCAGAAAAAATGTTCAGACATCCAATTATTCATATTATTTTGAGTAAGAAACATGAGACAACCTCCAATTTTATTACAAGCAATTGGTGACAAGGGTTTGAAGGGTTTGGTTTGAGTAAGAAACATGAGTCAAAGCTCTTATTTTATAACCACAATTGGTTACAATGGTTTGAAGGATTTTGAGAACCCTTCGGTGGGTTTTAAGGGGAGGAGAGGAAGAGAAAGAAATAACTATTCGTATTGTTTGTTCATATATATATTATATAATTAGGATAACTGCTTAAAAATATAGAGGAAATCAATGAGATGAGATTTCTTTAAATAAAAGACATATATATATGAAGCACGGACATTGTCATTTTGTAGAAGTGTAAGAAATTGTGACATAACACTGTTTGTCGGCTTGTACAAATTGTGATGCACACTTGACCTGCTCCATCCCCAATGCCAAATTTCCAACTTATAAACTAGTGGTGGAATATATTTCTATACATTGGATGGGCATGCCAGAATGTAACAAACTACAGTGTTATTCATACTTTCAGGCCTGCCAAATGAGAAATGTGACACCAAATTGTAAAGCTCCCTCATGTTTAGTAAACGATAGGTACCTCCTTGTTTGCTTCAATATTGAGTTGTTTGGCAACAATTGACAATGTTTGCTAATCTCCAAGAAACGATGAAGACTATCCACCTGCCATATCGTTTTATGCTATTATTATGTACATCTACATAAGGACGTAAAATTAGGTGAAATTGGGGATAATCTAATATTATATAGATAATGATCAAGATAAATCTGAGAAGGGTTGTCAATTTAGCTCCATTCCAGGTTCCAGCCCTAATTCTGTTAAATGTCCCGCTTCAATTTAAAGAAGATTCACGTTTCATAAATACAACGCTTTCAAAAAATGGCTATTATTCGGATTCAAATCTGCTCCTTTTTCTTAAGAAAATGAGCACCCTCCTATTCTTCCATCCGGGCCATTCAAAATCGATCACACGGCTTCAATTACTTTTTTCTTTTAAATCAATATAATCTATTAAAACGAATTAGATGTAATTAAAGCTATGTGATCGATTTTGAATAGTCCAGATGGAAGAATAGAAAGGTCAGATTTGAATCTGCTATTCTTCAGTTGGTATAACCTCACATCGAACTATCAAATCATTCCAAAATTTCCACTGAAATTGATATGTACAAATTCAAATTTGTCTTCAATTATTTAATTAGATACATTGTTCTCATAAAGCTCACACAATGGAAAACAATGGAAAAATAGTAAACCACTTGTTTATTCATATAACAATTTACACAATTACAAAACCGATACAGATACCAATCACAACATAAAAACATATAACACTTAAATTAAGACGATAATACAAGGATAGTTGTTGTTTCATGAGAATTACACAAGCATAATAAGCAAGAGGTGTTCACCCCTTTTGGCAGGCTAGCTGAATTATATATTACGGTACACAATAGGAAGCAATTATGATTTTTGGTTCTTCATAATCTCTGCATAAACACACAATGTGGTTACATGATGCTACAAGGCGGCGCCGTGGATTCACATATGATATTGCGTGGCTGACTTGACTCGCAATTACCCCATTGTGGACGACCCCAAGGACTGGGCCCACTGCCCCAACCGGGACCGCACATTCCGGGCGAACACTCTACCCCACAAGAGCAACACCTGAAACTGTTGGACCAGGGTGTGAAGCATGGGCAAGGACGAGGACAACAAACCACTAGTGGTGGCCTTGGACACACCGGCGGCATTGGTGGACATGGACACACCGGCGGCATTGGTGGACATGGACACACCGGCGGCTTTGGTGGCTGTGGACACACCGGCGGCTTTGGTGGCTGTGGACACACCGGCGGCTTTGGTGGCTGTGGACACACCGGCGGCTTTGGTCGCTCTGGACACACCGGTGTCTTTGGTGGCTCTGGACACACTGGCTTCTTTTCGCAGTCGCAGTCGCATTTGCATTTGCATTTGCAGTCGCATTTGCGTTTGCATTTGCATAAGATTTTTTTCTTACATTCTGTCCAGCATTTCTCCTCACATTCTTTCTTGCATTTTTCGGTGCATTCTCTTATTTTCTCGTATTTTTCCAAGCACTTCTTCATGAATTTTTCCTTGCATTCATCTGGCGGTGGTTTAGGCTTGGGTGGTTCCCTGATGTCTATGCTATTGATTATTTTAGGAAACTTGCAAAGCAGCTTTCTTTTGAGTTGCTCCGGATCAAAAGGGCCAGATACCAGAACAACATTATTCTTGTCCTCATAGACAATTGCCACAATGCGATTGCACCGTTCACCTAATTAACGAGAAAAAAATTACAAGAACATATGTGGTTATTGATATAATTGTACATGAAAAATTTAGCAAAGATTTTGAACAATTCTCTCATATGTTATTGTACGTTGCAACTGGCAGAGATATTCCTGGATTGCGTGTCGACAACGGCAACAACTTAGGTCCACACTAATAGCAAGTGTATACACCTACAATTAATGAGATTCATTATACGATTAAATTTGAAGTAATTGAAATAGCTTAATTACTAGCTAACAGAATGGAAATGGAATTTTTGAAATGAATTTAACGCTAACCTTGTCTCCCATTGTTAGCTACATAGGGGTTGGAATGACGGACCTCTTGTTTTAGTGATTCAGTAAGAGCTGCAAGGGTTCTATTTAAACTGACCTAGGTATTCCCAGTATCCAATTAGACACAGACATCTGTCTTCTTCTTCTTCTTTTTTTTTTTTTTTTCTGATAACTTGTTTTATCACTTTTCGTTTTGTTAATCCTTTTATTTTGTGGTCTTGAAGTGGTAGTACAGGAGTTGGGTCTTGTTCTTTACTGAACCTAGCTAGGATAAGGCACGTTCCTATTGATATCTCTTAATAACGAGGGGAAGGATAATATCAAGCCATATCAATTTATTTATTTATTAAAATAATAATTTTGTTAACTTCGATATCTTTTTTTTTTCTAGAATCTTTTGTCAGAATTAAATTTTTATCTCATTTTAAAAAGAGATTAAAGAAACATGATATATACTCGTCATATATATCATCTGCA
The DNA here is from genome assembly GCF_964058835.1 of Carex rostrata. NCBI lineage: Eukaryota > Viridiplantae > Streptophyta > Magnoliopsida > Poales > Cyperaceae > Carex > Carex rostrata. Next base: position 10,159,294 of record NC_135926.1, read on the forward strand.
GGACTTATAAATTTATAATAATTTCTTTCAAACATTGTTTATATTAGTTATATATCCTGCTTGTTGTTTTCAACTGGATATACCTAGTGTTTGGTAAATGCCTCCGGGGGCTCAACCCGAACCAGTCTGCCCGTGCCCGTGCCCAGACCGGACCATCCCCGTGCCACGGGTATGCACGGGTACACGGGCACGGGTATTAAACGGACCGGACCCGGTTTTTTGAAAAAAAGAAACCGTGAGAACCCGGACCCCCATACCCTTGAACCCATACCCGTGAGTCCGTGCCCGTGAACCCGTGACATTTTTTTTTTTTACTTTTGATTTAAAATTCAAATTTTAAACCAAAAGACGCCCCCCCCCCCCCCCCCCCCCCCCCCCCCCCAGCCCCATTTCCCCCATTCCCTACTCGGATCCAGCCCTACCCGTTTTTTTTTAAGTACTGTTTTTTTTATTTCTGTTTTTTAAATTCTGTTTTTTAAATTCTGTTTTTTTATTTCTGTTTTAAAATTCTGTTTTAAAAATTCTGTTTTAAAAATTCTGTTTTTTATTTCTGTTTTTTAAATTCTGTTTTTTTATTTCTGTTTTTAATTTCTATTTTTTAAATTCTGTTTTTTTTTTTATTTCTGTTTTGTAAGTTATGCTTTTTTTTTATTTCTGTTTTTTAAAGAGAGATTATATTTCTCTTCTTTTTCCTATATTGTACAACCTTTTCTCAACTGAATATGTTGTATATTATTCTTAATTACTTTGCTAATGTGAACTAACCTAACAGTAGATACTTCCCTTAAAAAAATTATGGTTGGGAGATTCCTTGACAACATATTAATTTGACAATGTTCACAATTATAGAATATTATTTATAGTTTTCAAATCTGACAAATACAATATAATATGTACTTAATACATATCACATATATGAAAAATGATGAAATTTAATATAAGTTTTGCAGCTCATCAAATAAATATAAAATTAACAATGATTCATATATATATATATATATGAAGATTTATTGAGGTGATTTCAAATGATAATGAAATAGGAGTAAAGCTAAGGTGTGATGTGCTCACCAAGAGAATTTGGTGAGCACAACTCCAAAAGTTTATCGGATCGACTTTAAACGCCGAATCCAAACCGTTGAAATCCATGTGATTCATGAGTGATGCATGTGCATGTAAAATTTTGAAAATTTCGAGTTCATTTGCTACACGGTCAAGCGGTCAAATAATGAACATTTTATTAAGTTAATTTATAAGTTGTTTTATATAGTCAATTTGTATTATTTCTTTGACCACTTGACTGTGTAGCAAATAAACTCGAAACTTTCAAAATTTTGCATGCACATGCATCACTCATGAAACACATGGATTTCAACGGTTTAGATGTGACGTTTGAAGTCGATCCGATGAACTTTTGGAGTTGTGCTCACCAAACTCTTTTTGTGAGCACATCACACCCTAGCTTTACTCATGAAATAGTATATAAATTGATATACTAGTAATCTATAATGAAAATAGCATGTTAACTTATTCTATTTTTTTTTTTGTTATCTGATTTAAGATAGTGTTGTTAAGAATATTGTCAAGATAAACCGTTGTTAGTGGATATCCACCTTTAATTTTTTTTTTAATTTGATATTATTTGTAATAAGTTAGAATTGTGGTCTTTGTTGTAATTGAAAGATATGCAAAGTCTTTGTCAAATATTTCAAAAATTGAATACCTTTGGAAAATTAATGCTCTGTGGATTAGGCTTTGCTTGGGTTATATGTATGATACTTATTTGAGAGATTCAAACAGATCAAGTCTGCTTATTTAAATAAAACAACATCCAATTTCATATCCTATTATTAAGGAATAATGATGAATATATAATTGTTAGTGTGCTATTTATTAATATTATTTGAAGCTACATATAAAATGTGAGTTAGTGTACCTATTTATATTAGTTGAAACTACAGATAAAATGTTAGAAGATCCGTAGTGTTATTTAAATTAATCAACACTAAAGGGACCTTGTAAACTCGCATCTGGAATTTCCAAGACAATCAAATGCATCTCAAGTATTACTGGATACCAACTACCTCAAGTAACAAACTGAGATGCATTATCAACTACTGGCAGGGGTTACAACGACGGCAGCAAAGCAGCCATTGATTACACCAATTACAAAATAAAATAAAAAATTGAGCTTATATACAAATTCTAATTAATAAGATTACTGTAAAACTAGAGCAACAAGCGCAGTATGAAGCTACTAAAACTTCAAACTTAATTTCTAAAAAACTGACTAGAGTCATTTCTACACTGTGTGGCACCACACTGTCATCAGAAAAAAAGAAAAAAAAAACCAGAAAAAAAAACCGGATCCGGACCCGGACCAGACCGAACCGCCCGGCTCCCCGTACCAGGACCGTCCTGCCCCCGAACCCGTGACGGGCACGGGTATTAAACGGGCAGGGCAGGATTTTTGAAAAAAAAACCCGTGATGTCCGGCCCGTTGTACCCGTGTGCCCGTGACACCCGTGACCGTGGCTATCCATGCCCATGCGTGGGTTTTGCCCGGACCGTTTACCAAACACTAGATATACCCATAGTAACAAATGAAAAATTCGGGTTCGGTTCGGCAGAGTCAAAAATTCGTGATTCGGGTATAATTCGGGAATAATTCGGAATTGTACATTTGAATTCAGACCGCAAATCTTTGTCTGAAACAGAATTCTGATAAAAAAAATTTAGATCCAAACTCAAAATTTGAGTTACTTTAGGCATCTCGACTCCAATTTAGTATCAACCTGTCAATCATGGGCTGCCACGTGCCATTTGAGTTTGAAACTGTGGATTGATGCATAAAGTTTAAATCAAAAAATTTAGTGGAAACTACGTGTCACCTTTACAGTGGACAAGAGTTTGGTCCTACCATGTGCATTGAGATGAGAAAATGAGGAATGGGAAACACCTGTCGTCTCTACAGCAGACAACAAATTTTTTTCTCTCGATAGAAGCGACGGATTTTTGTGAAGAAAACGCGTATAAAACGGTAAATTCGTTAAATTCGCGAATAATTCGCGAATTAACTGTTTAATACGCGAATTGATTCGTTGATGGCTAAAAAACGTTTAATTCGCGAATTATTCGCGAATTAAACGCGAATGCTGTTGCTATGGATATACCTCATATATATTCATGTCTGTAGCTATATTAATTATTGCAATGTTGAGCCCGGATTGAGTAAGCTATTTTATTATTGTCGCTACTATCTTTAAAAATTTGAAGATTCAGTTTTATCATGGATATTCAGCAATCCACTTCAAAATTTGCATTTAATTTTCATAATCAACAGCAGTTTAACTCAAATTTACATGACTTTTTTGCATTTTCTACAAACTCATTTAATATGCTATTGGAGCTGCCTGCTTGTTAACCAGGGGCAAACCATGTTGGGAATTATAAAGGCCAAACAATTACGTCTTATTTAGAAATCAAACACTTATATCTCATTTAAGGGTTAAACACTTATACTCCGAGGAAGAAGAAACAATCCCCACTTTAACCTAAGGGGCCGTCCTATGCAAGACTCAAAATATAAAGTGCAGAATACAATACCTGATTCCATGTCATTTTTTATGGAATATCCAAAGCCTATGGAGGAGCAGCAACCGTCTCCGTGAGCGCGAGACAAGACTCTAGATGTCTAGTTTTTCTTCTTGCCCTTTTGGTTGAATCGTGAATTAAGTATTCCAAAGCAACAAGATTCGCCTTTGAGAAATTCTCTTCAAATTTGAATTTCTCTTCTCAATTCTTTAATGGTGGAAGAAGGGAGAATGCACTCAAAATTATGTATAAAATAACCTCTCTTCAGAATTCTAAGTTGAGTTGGTTATCTTGTGCCCTGGGGACCCATCCTTATATAGGTTTACACATCTGGCAGCGTGAGTGCAGGTGCACTGGGTTGAGATGCGCCCAAACAACTGCTTTTCTCTCAGCCCTGAATTTTGTCTAAGTCCTGAGTGCGTCCGCACTGGACTCCAGTGCGTCCGCATTAGGCTCGGACTTTTCTGCATTTTTGCACTGAACTTCAGAAAATCATCTAAGTCCTGAGTGCGTTTGCATTAGGCTCAAACTTTTTCCTGTGTTGTCCTGAAGTTCCCCAAAAAAATGGCTAAGTACTGAGTGCGTCCGCACTCAGGGTCAAAAATAGTAGTTTTCTTAATTGCAAATCTCAGAATCAGTCCATCAATGATTTGATCTTTGCCTAAATTGTTCTACACATTTATGGACCACATCCTATTGAATACATAGATTGTCTAATATATTAATTCCATATTATATCACTTTAATTGTGACAATCATTTATGGCAGTAACCAATTCATAATTATATTACATATATGCTCAACGTTGGATTAAGATCCAACAGACCAAAGTGGAGCCAAGGGGGCAACTTAATTCCCTCTTGATTTTTTGAAAATGTACGAAGATCTATAGGTCCGGACTAGGGCTGCTAATGATTAAGGTTCGGTTCAAACTCGGTTCGGTTCAATGAGAGAAGCAACATGATTCGGCTCTAACTCGGCTTGATTTTGACTCTAACTTGGCTCAATTTTGTAAAAAAAAAAAAACTTGGCTTGTCTCAGCTCATGTAAACACTTGACTCGACTCGACTCGGTTTGCGAGCTCATAAGCCGGCTCATATTTTAACTTATTTTCCTAGATTTATTTTTATTGTTAAAGTAAGCGACTATTAATGTAGATTAACAATTATATTTCATAGCTTAGCACTGCATGACATGCAGATTATCCTAAGATCAACAGTTAATTATATTTAGACTGACAATTCATAATCCTTAAATTAATATATGATATTTGTTCTAATAAACTATTTTTTTTTCGCAACACTCCATAATTAATCCTATTTGCGAAAACATGATATTTTTGGTGTTTTAAGTATATATTATGATAGTATTCTCGATGTTATTTTTATCTATAGTATTAAATGAAAAAATAAATTAAACCCAAAACATCAAATCGTCAATATTCACGAATTTAGTGTAAATGTCATGGTACTCGAAGTACTGAGTTTAGCGTTTAGTTTGGCCGAAACGCTAGCCTCTCGCTGTAGACTAACAGAGCGTCGTCTGTTTCTGAAGCTGCAACGTCTCATAAACGAGGCGAGTTAGGCAAACGATTGAATCAGCTTATGTTATAATTAATGAGCCGCATTGAGAGTTTTTTCTCCGCGAGTATTCCGTTTCGAGAACCAGCTACAGTTTCGTACGTAACCTTAAAATCTACAACCTACATCTACTTTAACATAAAATAAAAAATATCATTCAAATTAAAAAAAATAATATTAATTTATCTAGCTACCCATTCCTTTCACTTATTCAAAATAAGTAAAAATATGAGCCGGCTTGCGAGCTCGCGAGTCGAGCCAAGTTCAACTTTTTCTTTCAAAATCGAGCCGAGTCGAGTTCGGACTTTTTTCAGTTTCGAGTCTAATTCGTTATAAAATATTAAGCCACTCAACTCATTAATTTGCGAGCCGGCTCGACTCATTAGCAGCCCTAGTCCGGACCAACTTTGTCTCTATGTGAAATTTTTGTTATCTCCTCTAAAATTCTGATATGTAATTTGAATTAAATTAGAATAAATTACTTAAATTGCAGTCTGGCTAATGCTTAGCTATATAACAGATAAGGGCACCTATAATTTCGTTACACTACAAAAATTTGTCACTATTTGTAAGGTTAAAAGATATACAATGTATTATTTCAACATTAAGAGTATTTATTTTTAGTAAAGGTTGGAATTCAAGCATCTAATTAACTATTTAATATTCACAAAAGATTGTTTCTCAAACATCAAGAGTATTGCACAACAACTGAAAATAATTCTCACCATTGAACCCTGGAAATTCATTGTTTGGTGTATACTGCTCTTGGTGCCTCCAAGGAGGAAGAGTCTTGATGCATCAAGGTTGTTGGTTGGATCATGTGGAGTTGTAGGGTTAATATGATTAGAGCGGAGTAAGTTCAATATTTCTTTGAGTTCGATGGGTTCCAAGTTTGTTGGATTCGTTTTAAAATTCTTGCACACGAAAATTGAAACAGAAATGCACAAATATTAAAGTGAAGTGCACATATTTTAAAACAAATCAGAGAAATTTGGAGCCTGTTAAATCTAAAATAGGTCCGATACTTATAATATGACAAATCGGTGGTGGTGGTATAATTACTCAGGGCATGTTCGTTTGTCATCGGATTACATGGGATAGGATTTGATGGAAATGAAAATCTACTACTTTGAAATGTGGAGTTGTACGGATTGATTGCGGAAATGTGTTAAAATGAGTGTTTGGTTGTACTGTGGAATTAGTTGCGGAAAATCTTTATTTAATATAAAACATGTAATTTTATTTAATTATTCATCTATATTTTTTTTTTGCAAACTATTATTCATCTATTTAAAATAAGAAAAAAGTATATATGGCAAAAACTTGTATTTATTGGACATTAGATGGATATTTATTAGGTATTTAAGAAAAAATATTCGACAACCAATCAACATTGACTTAATTTTTATATAGAAGATTAGTTAATATTAGGTATTAAGAAAAAAAATGGAATCAACATTAAATTAAAGAATAATTATTTCAATCCCCACACTCCAGTACCCGGATTATACTCCCATCTCTTAAACAGATTTTAACTTCCCATAAACTAACTTAACTAACTAATTTAATTAAAGTTATTCAAAACACTAGTATAAATACTTGGAAGATAATAAATTAATGCTTGCTAATTAAGTATTAATACTTGCATGTATAACTATATGGAGAGACCACTCAAACTACATGGGGGAGAAGAATCATACACGTTTTTAGAGGTGGATTTTTTTTTTCAATATCTTCCACATTTCTCACGTTCTATGAGAAATTTTGCGAATCTAAAACTACGAATGTATTCTACTCAATTTTATCTTTCAAATGAGATCCATGATGACGTACTTTCGGATTCATCGTCACACAAGTATTTATACTTCATTGTGCAAGTATTTATACTGCATCATACAAGTATTTATACCTATACTTGTAAATATTTATCCCCAATCGTGGACCCCGCATCTCCGCATCACATTTCCCTAATCGTCCCTGCGTCAACCTTTCTCTAACAAAAATAGTTGACCACATAGGTATAAATACTTCAATGCATAAATATAAATACTTGTAATACTTGATATTAATACTTTTAAATGTCAGCAGTGTCATATGTGAAAAATACTATGTATAAATACTTAAATGACGAGGTATAAATACTTATGTAATGACGAGCTCGAAAGTATGTTATCATGGATCTCATTTGAAAGATAAAATTGTGTAGAAGACGTTCGTGATTTTAGATTCGCAAAATTCCTTATAGATCATGAGAAATGTGGACGAGATTGAACAAATAAAATTGGGGGGATATATAATACTTTTCAATTAAATGAAAAAATAATTAGTTCTGAAAAAAAAAATCTGCCAAAATGATAAAAGATATTAACTTAGATCTTGAAACGGTCAAAACTAAATAGATTTGGATTTATATTAGTAAAAATATTAACTTAGATTTAGATTTGAGATATAGTTTATACTGTACTAAAATATTTTCAAATAAAGTAAATAAAGATGTGTATGAAGCAATGTTGTAAATAACGACATACGGTCGTCAGATGAATATGGTACTGCCAAGCGATTAATCAAAAATAATTAAGAATAATTGATCATAATTGGCCGATAAATTGAGAAAATTTATGACATTTAGTTACCGTCAATGATTAATCGGCTTAAATAGACGTTTTTTACGACACTGGTATAAAGTAATAAAAAATAAAGTAAATAAGGATGTATAAAGTAGGAGAGAAGGAGAGAATCTCTTTTGCGAGGAAATAGTGGAGTGACACACGAGCGAAAGAGATTGGAAAAACCATTGTCTCTGACACATCATTTATCCACGCATCCAGGGCTGTCAATGCAGCTCCATGTGAAAGTCCCTTGGCTTTCAAAATCCATTGCCTTTCCTGTTTCTCTTGGAGATTATTATATATCTCTGATTTAACTGGAAGATCGAAGAGCTCACAGGCCTGATCTTTCTGCTCAAAATTTATGCAAATGTCAATCAAACAGTTACAATAAGGTTTCTTAACATCTTCGTTGAGGGAAGCAAATCTGCTGCGATCCTACAGGATCGCAGGGTCCTGCGATTCCAATTTCAACCCTTCATTTATTACAATATACAAATTTTAAAAAGAGAGAGTTTTTGTGCACGGATCTCAAAATATATGAACGGTTGAGATTAGAATCGCAGGACCTGCGATGCTGTAGGATCATAGCAGATTTATTTCCCTTCGTTGAGACTGTCTAATAGTTCCAATGCCCTCTCCCAAACTATTTGAACCGAAGAATTTTTATCTAGCAGTAATTTGACAAATGAACACAGTAGGATTGATACTATCAAAGCAGTTAATAATCTTTCCCAATTCCTCTGATGGGGTCATTGTGGCAACATTAAGGAGGCAACCACAAAACCTGTCATCAGGTTCGACTTCGAACTCAGGTAGCATACCAACAGTTCGCACCACGTTGTCAGTTTGTATAGCTCTGCCATAACACTGAATTAGTGAGGTGAAAACAAAGATAGTGGGTTTGTAACCCATACCCAGCATCTCACTGAACATCTGCTCTACCTCTGAAACCTGTCCACTATAGGAGTATGCAGTTAATCATGGAAGAATAGCTCCAGCTATCTGGTCTAGAACCTTCTGGAAGCTTCTTCATTTCATCAAAAATCTCCTCTGCCTCCGTAATTAAACCAATATTAGCACACATTGATAGTAGCATATTGTACAATACCACATTTAACTCCATACCTTCCTCCTCCATTTTCTGGTACACAAATAGAGCATTTTTCTAGTACCGGGCCTTGCTATATGCCCGTAAAAGAACATTATATGTATAATTATCTGCTGCCACCCCGTTGTTACACATTTCAGTAAAAATAGTTTTGACTTGCCATGGTCTCCCAGCTTTGTGAATGGCATTTAACAATACATTATATGTTACTAGATTTGGATGTACTCCACGTGCTTTCATTTCCTCAAACAATACATTATATGTCGCTAGATTTGGAGAGCGGAAAGAACTGGGAAGCCGCAGCCATGTATGTAGGGGTGTAAACGGATCGGATATTATCCAATTTTATAAGGGATCTGAATTCGAAAAATTACCTAAATTATCTGATCCGTATCCGTATCCGTATCCTTATCTGTATCCGAAAAATTATAACGGATACGGTAAGAGTTTTAACTATCCATATCCGACCGTTTACACTTTTAAACAACAACAAATGTGTTATATTTTCTTAAATTGATTTATAAAATTGCATTTTGTACCAATAATTTATTAAATTGCATATATATAGATATATAGTTTGATGAACAATATAACACTATGACATAATTAGTGATTAATATTATAATAATATAATAGATGTTTTGTAATCAACAAGTTAATTATGAAAAATATCCGTATCCGTCCAATGTCCAATCCGTATCCATAACATTTAATATCCGATCCGTATTCGTATCTGTATCTGTATCCATATCCGTATCTGTATCCGTATCCGTATCTGTATCCGTATCCGTATCTGAAAAATTATAACAGATACGAATACAGTAAGACCACTATCCGATCCGTTACATCCGTATCCCTTACCGTATCTGACCATTTACCCCCCTACTTGGATGGGAGAGACTCTCCTCACGCGCACCTTATCTATTGCTAGTTATCCTCTTGCTTTGGGCTTGTAAGTTGTAAGTTGCAAACCCCTGTACCCTGTTTATTTTATTTATTTCATGGGCCAGACCAAAAATGTTTTGGGTTTTTGATTTGGGATTTCATGGACCAGACCAAAAAGGTTTTAGGTCAGAGTAAGTGTAATGCCCTCTCTAAATAAAAAAAAACGAGCCCAGCTAAACATAAGTGTGATGTCCTCTCTACATAAGTGTAAAAATAAGTTTGCCTAAATACCTTCTCTTCAAATTTTTTGACAAAATAACCTTTTAGGACCCACTAATGTTAAAATTTTCCTTCCCTTAGTTTTACACCCATTATTTTTTCTCTCTTGAGATTAATGGTGCATTGGAATTTTACTTCTTCATAGATTGAAATATATGAATTTTCTTTTATGACATATAAGTGCAAACTTATCACTTATTATACATACAAAATAACTGATATATTGTGGTGCCTTTTTATATTCCAAATATGAACAAAATAATTTCATCACAACCGGAACTAAACAGTATGTTAATTTGATCTCAGCTGGACGGAAAGTCCCTACACTTCATTAGAATTTTGCTATGTTTGCAATTTTTTTGCAAAAAAATGCAATCCTTTTATTTTATATCTGTTTTTAATGCAAAAAAATGCTATGTTTGCAATAATATTAGTTTATGAGTACCTAATTCATAATTTTTTGTGTGTAGAAAATATTTGAAAAGATGAAAGAGAAACAAAAAAGTACCTGCAAATTTTTATGAATAGAAAGATCAGTAAGAATTCTATTGATTCAAAGTTTAAATTAGTTTGAATCGGTAGAAACAAGTTGTTTTTTTTATGTTTTCTCTTTTAAAATATAAAAAAATTAGAAAAATAGATTGAGTCTTTCTAATATATTTAAATTTGAAGATACTTTATCTAGTTTTTTGAGAAAAAAATCATATTTTAGTAAAGAATTTAAATTAAACAAAATAAAAAAAAATCTTATTTAGATCAGTAAGAATTTTACCAATTCATATTTATTTTTAACTTTTAGATCGGTAAAGTTCCTACTGATCTTTCTATTCATAAAAATTTATAGGTATTTTTTTTGTTTCTGTTTCTTATATTTTTAATATTTTGACAGACAAAAAAATTCTCATTCACTTGGATATGGAAATAATAACAAAAAATGTTGAGAAAAATTGTCTCCGTTTATTTACAAAATTATTAGTGTATGTGAGAATTTTTTTGCAAAAATATTTTTTATTCATTTCATTAAAAACAGACATAAAATAAAATGATAGCATTTTTTGCAAAAAATTGCAAACATAGTAAAATTCTAATGAAGCGTAGGGACTTTCCATCCAGCTGAGACCAAATTAACATATTGTTTAGTTCCGGCTACGATGAAATGTTTTGTTCATATCTGGAATGTAAAAAGGCCCCACAATTTAATTATTTTGTATGTATAATAAGTGATAAGTTTGCACTTATATGTCATAAAAGAAAATTCATATACTTCAATCTATGAAGAAGTAATTCCAATGCACCATTAACGAGTTTGGCTAGTATAACATTAGTGTTATTTCAACCTATATAACACCAACTCCAAAACCAATCAAATCGACTTGAAACGGTAAATCCAAACCGTTCAAACCGATCTACTTCATTAGTTGTCTATTTACATGCAAAATTTATAACTTTTCGAATTTATTTAGTATTAAGTCAAGCGGTCAAATGTGTGAGTTTTTAAGTTAATTTTAATACATTCATTTTTCAATATTTTTACCGCTTGATTTGATACTAAAATAACTCGAAAATATAAAAAAAATTGTATGTAAACGCATCACTCATAATGTAAATCGGTTTGAACGGTTTGGATTAGTCGTTCGAAGTCGATTTGATAGATTTTAGAGTTGATGTTATATAGGCTAAAATGACACTAATGTTATATTTGCCAAACTCACCATTAACCTCAAGAGAGAGAAAAAAGAATGGGTGTAAAACTAAGGAAAGAAAAATTTTAACATTAGTGGGTCCCGAAGGTTATTTTGTCAAAGAATTTGGAGAAAATATATTTTAACAAACTTTTTTCAAAAGTAGGTCATTTTGTAAAATTTTCCGATTCTAAATCCAAACATTTTATTTTTGGTTTTGTACGAATCTCCACAGAAGTTGTTTTTGATGCACGAATCTCAAAACAAATGAAAGGTTGGATTTAGAATCGTAGGACCCTACAATCCCATTTAGGATCGTAGCAAATTTATTTCCAGCCAATGTGTAAAACAAAAGTGCCAGAAAGCAAACTGCAACAGCCTGATATTCTGCTAGCCCCCTAAAATCCCAGGATTCCATTATTGCTAGAAAATTGTGTAAGGCTTTAATTATTATTCGATTGGAACAGTTTCGTTTTGATACTATTTTGTTTTAGGTTTTTCTATTTCAATTGATGTGCAGCCATATGTTATATGAGCTAATTTTGATCTGTCACATGTAGATGAACTTTTTTTCTTAACCATATTATTCAGTCTGATCTTAGTCGGATAGTAATACTGCTTTTTAGAAGAAATTGTTCTGTTCTCAAGTTTTTTGTTTTTTTTTTTTATTGAATGTTCTCAAGTTTTAAAGCAAAACATGATATGCTCATCTAACTGCCCAATATTGACTGTTGGTCTAATTATTCTAAAATTAATATATATTTACTAAAAATAAAACATTCAATAGAATTTAAAAAAATAAAAATTAGAAAAATTGGTCATGTGAAATCCTTCAATCTCTCTCTTGATGAAAGTGGGTATGCCCACCGGTTTTATTTGAAACCACCAAAGATTGTTAATTTGACCATAACCCCAAACCACTGGAGTTTAAGTCAGATAGTTCTTTTGAATTGATTGTATCTGCAGAAAAAGTGCAATTATCATTTTTCATTTATTTTCAAGTTTATAAATACTAAAAAAAATGTTGCTGCTTGTTTAATTATTGCGGATGTGCTATTAAGTAAAAATTTGCATGTAGCTCCCTGTTTCAATGTCTATTTATTTTTTGGATCTTAGACTGGTTGGTTGAATCTGTCTTTTGGAAAACCTGCAAGGACCTAATTAAATGGCGAAAATGCTTTACATTTTAAGGGTTATTTGTGTAATATCCTTGTAATGATTGTCTGATTTGACTAGTTGATGTAAGTCTACATTAACTTTAGGTTAAGCAAGAATGCTGCTAATCTTACTGGTCCTAGATTTTGGCCCACTAATATTGTGCTACACTGACGGGTCCTCAAATAACTTGGACCTCCTCTAGACCTCTACAGTCTACATAGTCTGAGATAACCTCTTCGATATCCTTTGAAATATCTCAAACTTTGAATGTTTTTACAAAAAAATCTCAACCGTTCAAAAGTACATTCTGCACGAATCTCAAAGAAAAATAATTCTGCCCCCCTGCCCTATCCCTGAATGGGCACTGTACACGTCGGTCCCACAAAATTAAGTTGAGATATATATCTCAAACGATACGCACACAGGACAGAGAAAATGTTCAGACATCCAGTTATTCATATTAGTTTGGGTAAGAAAGATGAGACAATCTCCAATTTTATTACAACCAATTGGTAACAAGGGTTTGAAGGATTTGGTTTTTGTAAGAGACATGAGTCAAAGCTCTTATTTTATAACTGCAATTGGTTACGCAATTGTTTACTAGGGTTTGAAGGATTTTGAGAATTCCCTTTGGTGGGTTTTAAGGGGAGGGGAGGAAAAGAAAGAAATAATAATTAGTATTGTTTGTTCATATATATATATAGAGGTTGGTTACTCTACTTCTATAAGCATATGAGGGTATATGCTTATAGGTCATTTTTTTGTTTTCAAAATCCAAAAAGTCAATAAGAACCGTTATATGTGTTCTCTATATTGAAATGTGCTTGGAGACCAAATTTTACATTTTTCTAAATTTTTTTTTACTATTTATTAAGTCATTTTGAAAATCGTTGATCCAACAGTGACTTCTGATTTTGTTGTTTTGTTAAGTCACCGTTAGATTTTCAAAGTGACTTAATAAATATAGTATATGATTAGGATAACTGCTTAAGAATATATAGGAAATCAATGAGATAGATTTCTTTAATTAAAGACATATGAAGCACATTATAATTTTGTAGAAGTGTAAGAAATTGTGACATAACACTTTTGTCGGCTTGTAGAAATTGTGATGCACACTTGACCTGCTCCGCCTGCTCCGCCTGCTCCAAATGAGAAATGTGACACCAAATTGTAAAGCTCCCTCATGATAATTAGTTAACGATAGGTACCTCCTTGTTCGCTTCTATATATATTGACTTGTTTGGCAACAATTGACTTGAATGTTTGCTAGTCTCCAAGAAACGATGAAGACTATCCACCTGCCATATCGTTTTCCTCCACTGTAGATATGGTTGATTAGGGCTATGCTATTATTATGTACATCTACATAAGGACGTTAAATTAGGTGAAATTTGGGATAGTTTAATTAATATTATATAGATGATGATCAAGACAAATCTGAGAAGATCTACAAGAATTAAAGACTTTTTGTGAGAATAAAAAGTAACTTTTTGCGACGGAATACCGTTAAAAATGTGTTTTTTCTATTTGCGACGGTACTTTTCGCAAGTGAGTACCGTCATCACTGTGCTTTTTCTCTCACGAAAAGTGCCTACTTTATTGTTGTTTGTCAATTTAGCTCCATTCCAGGTTCCAGCCATAATTCTGTTAGATGTCCCGCTTCAATTTAAAGAAGTATTCACATTTCATAAATACAACCCTTTCAAAAGATGACTATTCTTCAGTTGGTATAACCTCACATCGAACTATATATCAAATCATTCCAAAATGTCCACTGAAATCGATATGTACAAATTCAAATTTGTCTTCAATTATTTAATTACATACACAGTTCTCATTAAAGGTCACACAATGGAAAAATAGTAAACCACTTGTTTATTCATATGACAATTTACACAATTACACAACCGATACAGATACCAATCACAACATAAAAACATATAACACTTAAATTATGATGATAATACAAGTATAGTTGTTGTTTCATGAGAATTACACATGCAAGCATAATAAGCAAGAGGTGTTCACCCCTTTTAACAGGCTAGCTGAATTATATATTACGGTACACAATAGGAAGCAATTATGATTTTAGGTTCTTCATAATCGATCTGCATAAACACACAATGTGGTTACATGATGCTACAAGGCGGCGCAGAGGATTCAAAAACAATATTGGGTGGCTGACTTGACTCGCACTTACCCCACTGTGGACGACCCCCATGACTGGGCCCACTGCCCAAACCGGGACCGCACATTCCGGGCCAACTCTCTACCCCACAAGAGCAACACCTCCAATTGTTGGACCATGGTGTGAAGCATGGGCAAGGACAAGGACAACAAACCATTGTAATTTGTGGTGGCCATGGATGCATCGGTGGCTTTGGTGGATCCTTTGGTGGTTCCTTCGGGGTCGTCACCGGTGGCTGTTTTGGTTGTTCTTCTTTCGGTGGATCCTTCTTCTTTTCGCAGTCGCAGTCGCATTTGCATTTGCGTTTGCATTTGCATCTGAATTTTTTCTCACATTCTATCCTGCATTTCTCTTCACATTCTTTCTTGCATTTTTCGATGCATTTGCTTATTTCCTCGTATTCTTCCAAGCACTCCTTCAACCATTTTTCCTTGTTTTCATCCTTTGGCGGTGGCTTTTCCTTGGGTTTCTCTTCTTTAGGCTTTTCCTTGGGTGGCTCCCTGATGTCTATGCCATTGATTATTTTAGGAAACTTGCAAAGCAGCTTTCTTTTGAGCTGCTCCGGATCAAAAGGGCCAGATACCAGCACATGATTATTCTTCTCGTCATAGACAATTGCCACAATGCGATTGCAATGTTTACCTAATTAACGAGAAAAAAAATTACAAGAACATACGTGGTTATTGATATAATTGTACATGAAAAATTTAGCAAAGATTTTGAACAATTCTCTCATATGTTATTATACCTTGCAACTGGCAGAGATAATCCTGGATTGCTTGTCGACAACGGCAACAACCTAAGTCCACACTAATAACAAGTGTATACACCTACAATTAATGAGATTCATTATACGATTAAATTTGAAGTAATTGAAATAGCTTACTAATAACAGAATGGAAATGGAATTTTTGAACTTAACGCGAACCTTGTCTCCCATTGTTAGCTGTACATAGGGGTTGGAAATGGAATGACGGACCTCTTGTTGCAGTGATTCAGTAAGAGCTGCAAGGGTTCTATTTAAACTGACCTAGGCATTCCCAGTATCCAATTTTACACAGACACCTGTCTTCTTCTTTTCTTTTTTCTTTTTTTTCTGATAACTTGTTTTTATCACTTTTCGTTTTTGTTAATACTTTTATTTTGTGGTCTTGAAGTGGTACAGGAGTTGGGTCCGGTTCTTTACCGAACCTAGCTAGGATAAGGCACGTTCCTATTGATATCTCTTAATAACGAGGGGAAGGATAATATCAAGCCATATTATTTATTTATTTTTTTAAATAATAATTTTGTTAACTTCGATATTTGTTTCTAGAAATCTTTTGTCAGAATTAAATCTATCTCTCTTTTTAGAAAGAGATTAAATTAACAAACATGATACTAGTCATATCATCTGCACCACTTATAAATTTATAATAATTTATTTCAAAAATTGTTTTATTAGTTATATATCCTGCTTTTCTTTTATTTTGGTGCTATTGTTATGCCACTCTTTTTGTATTTGTTTTTGTTTTCCAATGGTGAATTTAGCTCAAAATAAATACCGATGGAAAATAGAAAAAAAAAATATATATATATACTAAGAATAAAAAGTGACATTACAATAGCCCCAAATAAAAGAAATTAAAACCATGCATAATAACATATTTTGTTAACAAAGTTCGTACGTACTAATTAAGTTTATAATTTAATAATTTATTTACCGTTAATACCATCCCTCTGCTCTACCTCTGAAATGGAAGGTAGGTACGTAGCTAAGTGTGCTTTTTTAACATTAATTAAGGATATTTTTTTTTAGTAAAGATTGAAAGTCAAGTCACCTAATTATTTAATATTTACAATATTGTTTCTTCTGAATTTTGAACCTGCGATCTTCACATGAAGATTATTGTCTTTGTTATAGATCAAAGACTGATTCCTGAACGTCAAGAGTATTTCACAACAACTGGAAATAATTCTCACACCATTGAACCCCGGAAATTCATTATATTGTTTGGTGTATAATGCTCTTGGTGCCTCCAATTAAGGAGGAAGAGTCTTAATGCATCAAGGTTGTTGGTTGGATCATGTGGAGTCGTAGGGTTAATATGATTAGAGCAGAGTAAGTTTGATATCTTTTTGGGTTGGATGGGCTCCAAATTTGTAGGATTCGTTTTAAAATTCTTGCACACGGAAATTAAAACAGAATATGCACAGATATTAAAGTGAAGTGCACATATTTTAAAACAAATCAGAAAAATTTGGTGCCTATAAATATAAAGTAGGTCCGATACTTATAATATGACATACCAGTGGTGGTTGCGTGACATAAGAACATATTCGTTTGTCACGGAATTACACGGGATGAGATTTAATGAAGATGAGAATCCACTTTTGAAAAAACAGAAACCCATGGATACAAATTGATTATGAGAATGTGCTAAATGAGTGTTCGGTTGTACCGTGGAATTAGTAGCGGGAAATCTTGATTTGTATAAAAACATGTATTTTTATTTAATTATTCATATATTTAAAATAAGAAAAAGTATATACGGCGAAAACTTGTATTTATTGGACATTAGATGGATATTTATTAGATATTTAAGAAAAAATATTCAACAACCAATCAACATTGACTTAATTTTTATATAAAAGGTTAATTTTTTATTTCTAATTTTAGAGACTACTATGATTAAGAAAAAAAATGGAATCAACATTAAATTAAAAATATATGTATGTATATATAATACTTTTCAATTAAATGAAAAGATAAGTTCTGAAAAAAATTCTGCCAAAATGATAAAAGATATTAACTAGATCTTGAAACGGTCAAAATTAAATAAATTATTTGGATTTACATTAGTAAAAGTATTAACTTAGATTTAGATTAGAGATAGTTTATATTGTACTAAAATATTTTCACATAAAGTAAATAAGGATGTATATGAAGTAATACAAAATAAAGTAAATATTGATGTATAAAGTAGGGGATCAGAAAATCTCTCTTTTGCGTGGAAATAGTGGACGGGTATGTTAAAGCGGTCGGTTTGGTTGAAACCGCACTAAAATAACTAAATTATTATTTTTTTTCATTTTTCAAAAATAGAATTGAACCGAACCGAACCAATTAAACTTATTGATGGTATTTTGGTAGCTTAACAATTTAATCCCTAATTCCAATACAATTCGGTCACAAGCGCATGACCTTATCGCTTAGTAATTTGGGTATCGAACCACAAGGAGGTGTTTTAAGTACTGGCTTACCGGTTTTCAGTAATCTAGACAAGCAAATATTGAGTGGTTTTCTTTTAAACTAAATTATAAAAATGCTGGATGAATTAACTAAATGCATAATGAATTATAAACTAGTGCAGACTAGATTCCAGAACCTCAGCCTGAATTCCAGACAGAATGCAGATTGAATTATCTGAATGCGACTTGAATCAACATAATGCAAAATGAATTCCAGAAACAGAAAATGATGAGAAATACCAGAGGGAATGGATATCTAGGATTATGGTTTCACTATGATACTTTTAATTATGTATTTCTAATTGTTTTTATAATATTTGGGTTGCAATTATTGAGGGGATGTTATCCTAAGGTAGATGTTTATCCACTTTCGTGACTTCGCACCGTATCTAGATTAAATAGGTCTCCTACATTCGTGGCTTACCAGTTTTAATCTAAACCCATTAAGCTATTTGATAACCCGTGTTTTTCCCCAAAAGTCTTTTGGACTACTTTCGTAGCTCCGAGTACTTAAGTTTGTTTATGTTGTTCTAGCAATTCAATTTCTCCTTTCGGTCCATCACCAAATTCACCTATTATTTGTATAACTATCGCTATTTTAAAAAGTACTTCTAATATAAATTTCTCCTTTCGGTCTCAATTTATTATTAGCGGATCCCTTAATAAAATAAGAAATAATTAAACAAACCAAGCAAGCATTCATAAACAAATCAATATCACAACCACAAATAAAATTCAAACAATTAAATTAACATAACAAAAGTATCAAGTTACTCCCATATCCCTAGATAAAATGTTTAGTCAAGCATACTTTCAACACAAGCACAAGTCATATTCAATTCCATTAAAATCAGAAAAATAAAAGAAAAAAAAGATTTAAGAACTCCCTTAACACTAGTGGAAAAACAGAAATCAGGATCGGCCTATCTGGATCGGTTATATGGACACCCGATCCTAATAAGTATCTGGATCGGTTTATTTAAAAAAACCGATCCTAAAAACTATTCAGATCGGTTTTTAGTAACAACCGATCCTAGTTTATTACTATTAGGATCGGTTTTTTGTGGAAACGGATCCTGATACTATCAGGATCGGTTTTATTTTAGAACCGATCCTAATAGTTCAATCATTTGGATCAGTTTTTAGTAAAAACCGATCCTGATAGTATCAGGATCCGTTTTCAACAAAAACCGATCCTGATAATTAAAATATCTCAAATAAATCTTATTAATTGAAATATATCATAAAATAGCATCTGGATCGGGTCTATACATAATAACCGATCCAAATAACTTAAATACATATAACAAATTAAAATATATCAGAAAATAGCATCTGGATCGGTTTTTAGCAATAAAACCGATCCAGATACTATCAGGAACGGTTTTATTGCTAAAAACCGTTCTTGATAAATTTTTTTTTTTTTTTTTTTTTTTTTTTTTTTAAGGTAGCATGGTAAAACCTGGCCAGCTTTCAAGTACGTTTTTTTTTTTTTAAAGAGGTTTATAATTAAATTAATTTCTTTAAAGAGGTCAAATTAAAGATATTTCATTCCCTATGTACATCCTATATATGAACCGTCTGATAAAATTCGAATCAATATGGTCTTGGTCTAACCATATATATTTTGTTATCTCAGGTAATATGAATTCGTTTCCATTTGTTCATGACATCAATTAAGCAATTAATTTTATGGTATTAATTTATAAATAACAAATAAATAATTAAACAAACAATTATACAAACACAAACAAGTTGTTTATTTTTTTTTAAATAATCTCTGGTTATATATATATATCTCAGATAACTTAAATACATATAACAAATGAAATATATATCAGAAAATAGCATCTGGATCGGTTTTTAGCAATAAAACCGATCCAAATACTATCAGGAACGGTTTTATTGCTAAAAACCGTTCTTGATAAATTTTTTTTTTTTTTTTTTTTTTTTTTTTTTTTTTTTTTTTTTTTTTTTTAAAGGTAGCATTGTAAAACCTGGCCAGCTTTCAAGTATATATATTTTTTTAAAAAGAGGTTTATAATTGAATTAATTTCTTTAAAGATGTCAAATTAAAGATATTTAATTCCCTATGTACATCCTATATATGAACCGTCTGATAAAATTCGAATCAATATGGTCTTGGTCTAACCATATATATTTTGTTATCTCAGGTAATATGAATTCGTTTCCATTTGTTCATGACATCAATTAAGCAATTAATTTTATGGTATTAATTTATAAATAACAAATAAATAATTAAACAAACAATTATACAAACACAAACAAGTTGTTTATTTTTTTTAAATAATCTCTGGTTATATATATATTTCTCAGATAACTTAAATACATCTAACAAATGAAATATATATCAGAAAATAGCATCAGGATCGGTTTTTAGCAATAAAACCGATCCAGATACTATCAGGAACGGTTTTATTGCTAAAAACCGTTCTTGATAATTTTTTTTTTTTTTTTTTTTTAAGAACAACTTTGAAAATAAAATAGTATTAGAATCAGTTATTTCAAATAACCAATTCTAATACTATTTTTTTGTATATGGCATATGGTTCAATTATATGGTTGTTGTATATGTAATTAGTGTGGTGATTAATAGAATATATATATGGTTGTTGTATATGGCATATGGTTCAATTATAAATATTTTTTGATGAAAATTAATGTAATTTACATTATTAAAATTTATGTGATAATATAATTAGTTATTTGACATTGATATTTCATTTTGAAGTCATTTTGACTATTGAATTTTTTTATACAATCATGCATGATGCATCAATGACTTGTGCCATATAATAATATACATAGGACTTGAACCCTTGTTGTGTGGGGTTGTGAAGGAACGAATACGAATATTAGCATTTGGTCGATCGGAACCGTTAAAATGAAAGAATGTCATATTAATTTCACCATTATAAAATTTGATACAATTCGGGATTCGTGTACTAGTTCATCAAAGCAAAACAATATAGCAACATCGCACGGCCGTAAATAATTTACGTTGGATCAAAACTTACAGTTGTCGGGCCTTCGGCACTTTTACGTTATTAATGTTCCATGTTATATCTTGATCATTTTAAAAATTATTACATGTCATTTAATTACAGACCCACCGTTGGATGATCATGCAGAAATGAACGGTCTGCATTCCATTTAACAATTTGATGCCATTAATAATAATAAAATTGTACAAAATTGATCATAGTAGAGTTGATTTGGCCATACAAACACAAATAAATAAATTTGATATTTTTCACATTTTTCTTAATATTTATCTGTGTACATGCATTATCAACAGAAAAGAAAATAAATGGTAGCCGTTTGATGGTTGATAGACCATCAATATGAGTGGGGTTTACCGCAGTGATCTTTCTTATATATAGTATCAGGATCGGTTTTTTATAAAAAACCGATCTTAATACTATTTTTTTTCAAAGTTGGTTCTGCAGCAAAAAAAAAAAAAAAAAAAAAAATTATCAAGAACGGTTTTTAGCAATAAAACCGTTCCTGATAGTATCTGGATCGGTTTTTTATAAAAAACCGATCCTGATTTTTTTTTTTTTTTTTGCAGAACCCATTTTGAAAAAAAAATTTATCAAGATCGGTTTTTATATAAAAAACCGATCCTGATACTATTTTTTTCAAAGTTAGTCCCGCCAAAAAAAATTAGTATTAGGATCGGTTTTTTATAAAAAACCGATCCTGATACTATTAGGATCGGTTTTTTATAAACAACCGATCCTAATGATAACTCCCTATATAACCTGCTTAGGGTTCTTCTTATTTTCATTCCGCGCCTCTCATTTTCAACTTAGCGTCTCTCTCACTGTCTCCGTCTCTCCCTCTGTACTCTTTGTGTCTCTCTCTCTGTCTCCGTCTCTCCCTCTCCTCCGTGTCTCTCTCTCTCTTTCTCTCCGTCTCTTCCTCTCAAAGCCGAGCCTCTCGCACCTCCGGCTCGGCCGATCAACTATTACGGTATTAACTTTATATAATTTTCTCATTATTATGCTTTAAAAACACATTTTTTTGTATTTTTTATTGTAAAATGTTTTTCCATCTAATTGTTACATTTGTTTTTATTTTTAGGATCTTTTTTAATCTCAAGTGATGTGATTGCAAAAGAGGTAATTATTGATTTTTTTATTGTTATGCTTTACATTAATTGCATAAATGTGTGTTAATTGAAGAAATAGCTCAATTAGTCACTTGTATGTTTGTTAATTAATTTTTTTTGGATTTAAATTTCTTGTTATAATATGTAATGCTTCACAAAACTTTGTATGAACATGAATTTTTTGTAATAATTTAAGATGTGTATGATATTTAATTTATGATGTGTATATGATATTTGATTATTGTTTCTTACTGTGCAAGAAAAAATATATTTAGGATGCTGGCCAGCAAAATATATATGGAAGCTGGTCAAATAAATAAAAATATTTTTTTTAGCTTCAATAAAACATCAGGATCGGTTATTTTAAACAACCGATCCAGATTACTACTATTATGATCGGTTATTTTTTTAAAAACCGATCCAGATTTCAGATCCTCATTCCAACAAAAAAAAAAGTATCAGGATCGGTTTTATATAAAAACTGATCTTGATAGTTCGTATCTGGATCGGTTTTTATTTAAAAACTGATCTAGATATGAAATTTTTAATAAAAAAAAATATTCGAAAATATTATCAAGAACGGTTTTTATATAAAAACTGATCTTAATAGTTCCTATCTGGATCGGTTTTTATTCAAAAACTGATCTAGATATGAAATTTTTAATAAAAGAAAATATTCGAAAATATTATCAAGAACGGTTTTTATATAAAAACTGATCTTAATAGTTCCTTTCTGGATCGGTTTTTATTCAAAAACTGATATAGATATGAAATTTTTAATAAAAAAAAATATTCGAAAATATTATCAAGAACGGTTTTTATATAAAAACTGATCTTAATAGTTCCTATCTGGATCGGTTTTTATTCAAAAACTGATCTAGATAACTACTATTAAGATCGGTTTTATGAAAAAACCGATCCTATTAGTTTCTATTTGGAACGGTTCTTTAAAAAATATAAAACCGATCCTGATAGTATCAGTATCGCCTTCATCAGGATCGGTTGAATTCCGTTACTGATATGTGTATATAACCGATCCTGATTCCATATTTTCCACTAGTGTAATCAAGTACAGCTCTCTTTCTTCCTTCGATTTTGCCTCTGACCTGATTAGAAAAATGAAATGTTCTCCTGTTTTCTTTTCTCCTCGGGCCGACTTCTCCAATCAAAATACCCTCAAAATTCAAAATAGCGAAAATAAAAAAATGCCAAAGTCAAGATGGGATTATTTTTGTCCTGGCCGAATATATCATTCCTTTCATTCAATGAAATTTTGGTAACCAAATCCATGTGCTGCTATTCGCCAGCCATCAAATCAGCCAAATAAGATTAGCCGAATCAAAATGCAATAATTAGGGGCCAAAATAAGTAGTAATCCAAACAAAGGTCCAAATGATTGATGCCCTGCCGATTACTCTCCAATTCTTTCCTTGTAAGATTTTCATTGATTTGTCTCTTCATTCGGCTTGACATTTTCGATCCTCTGTGCACATACAAATTTCGAGGTTTCGTGCTCCAATTCTGCAATAATTAACAACTTGCGCGGTATCTTATGTCTTGACTAACATTAACTAAAATTAAACGAAATGACAGATAAAATGTAACAAAACATGATGATTAAGGTAAGTTCTGGGTCAACTATGTATCAAATAATGCGTTAATATATGGTTCATCACTTATAAACAGATTAAAAACCGAACCGAACAAATTGAACTAATATAAATTTAGGTTTGTTCAATTCAAACCGAAGTAAACATATTAGTGCCATTATTAACGAAATTACACATGTTCATACACAAGTTGTTCAATTCAATACAAAATATGTAGATATTCTAAAATATTTAAATTAAATGAAAGGAAACAAGCAATGATTGAAGCCCAAAAAAATATAAATCTTACTTGAACCAATATAATTTGGTTGGTTCAGTTTAGTTATTTTTGGAAAGTCTAAACTGAACTGATCCATTTAAACCGAAATAATTCAAAAATTCAACCAAACCAATCCATCTAAACCGAAAAATCAAACTATTTAAACTGAAATTTTTCAGTTTGATTGAGAACCAAACAAACCGAACCATTTGAACATCCTAGCAGTGGAGTGACACAGGAGAGAGATTGAAAAAACGTAAATTAGATCAGAATTGATGTTCATATTCCAACAAAAGTTGTACCGCGGTGGTAAAATTAAAAACTATTGAAGCAAATAATTTAAGAACAACTCATACAACGGAACAATAGTTGAGATTATAATTCACAACCCATCAAATTTCCAATCTAACCCATGCAGCCGAACAGGCAATAAGGGTTTCTTGCAACTCAATTTGCACAGGTATGGCTTGATGCATAATTTGTGCGCTTTTCATTTCATCATTTTCATGCTGAAAGGTAAATGATTGCTCACATCAAAGCCTACTAACTAATACGTCACCATGAAACGTCATTAACCTTTCAAATATTGCCCCATGTCAGGAGAGAGACGAAAGACAAGAGAAATTCCACTTATACCCCTCAAAAACTTTAAAACTATGCATTCTCTCCTTTAAACTTTTAAAACTGACAAATTTATCTATTTAATTTTCTTTTATATTAGAATTCATTTTAAATTTGTAAAATGTTCATTTTGCTATCTATTAAAAATATAAAAAATTTAGTTTATTTAAGAAAAAATACCGATCTTTTAATATATCAATTATATCTTTTACTCTTTATA
The DNA here is from genome assembly GCF_964058835.1 of Carex rostrata. Taxonomy (NCBI): domain Eukaryota; kingdom Viridiplantae; phylum Streptophyta; class Magnoliopsida; order Poales; family Cyperaceae; genus Carex; species Carex rostrata. The sequence goes on from NC_135926.1 coordinate 10,184,453, forward strand.
AAATACTAATTTTGTCCCTCGAAAATCGGATATCCATTATACCATTTACTCTTAATGAAATATCCTTTTTTTCCCCTCGAATATCGATCAAATATAAGATCGACATTTTTCTTAAATAAACTGCAATTTTTTTATGCTTCTAATAAAAGATAAAATTAATATTTTATAAATTTAAAATAAGTTTTCACATAAAAAAGACAATAAATTCGTAATTTTTTATGTTTTGAAAGTTTAGAGAAGAAAATACATAATTTCAAAGATTAGAGGGAAAATTTAGTAATTTTAAAATTTCTTAGGGGTATACATGGAATCCCCCCCCACCCACACACACACCACCTCCAGAAAAAAAAAAAAAAAAAAGGAAAATAAAGAAAAGGAAAAGAAAGAAAAAGGAAAGAAAAGCAAAAAAAAAAAAAAAAAAACAGCGTCTCCTTCACATTTTCATTCCATTAGTACTCCAATATATTTCTATAACCCCAAGATTTATTGATTTTTTTTTTCCTAGATGTGTTCTTTATACACTGTGTATATTAAGTGATTGTATACTTTCAATTAAAGAATTTAGTTAGGTTACAATTTAGATTGGACTCTCGGGTATGATCAAAATTCTAAATCCTAGGATGGCTGAAATATCTTTATTTTTGTGCTCCATCGCATCTTTACTTTTTTAATTTTCTAATAATACAAATTCTTAAATTCATATGTTAGTATGTCGTCAGTTGTGATTTAAATTATTTTCTCTATATTCACAAAAAAAATATCACTTTTAAATAAATTTAAAATTAACATTCAAAATTTATTCACATCAGTGTATTTTTGCGAACTCTTAATTCTACTAATAAAAACAAATTCAAATGTCATAATATTTTACGTTTACATGTACATTGACAAAAATGAAATAAGATCATATCTAATAATTTTATTTAATATCAATTTATTATAGTTGTAAAATTAGAGACATAATAAAAGTACAAATATAAAGACATTTGAACCCTCTATTATAAAAAATCAAATGAACTTCTTGCTTGGAAATATTAAACAAAAAATAAACAATTTAGTGCAGTAAACTACACAGTGAATGAAATAATGGACCAATGCATAATATATCACTCTAGTACTAATAAAAGATGGAATATTCGGTAATTTTAGGCAAGTCATGAGTCGTCGCATGCCTAGCTAGACGACAAGGAAAGTACATAGATAATTGATAAAGGGCTCCGTACATTCGCACTTTAATTAATATCGATGGCCACATCCTACCTTCTCTCTCTGTTTACTTGATGGAAAAGTTTGTCATATTAGTGATTTCATTTTAGATAATTTTATTTCCTTGTATCAATACCTAAGCAAAATAGAGTTTGGCTAATATAATATCACTGTCATTTCAGCCTATATAACACCAACTCTAAAATCTATCAAATTGACTTTGAATGACTAATCCAAACCGTTCAAACCGATTTATATTATGAGTGATGCGTTTACATACAAATTTTTTATATTTTCGAGTTATTTTAGTATCAAATTAAGTGGTAAAAATATTGAAAAATTAATGTATTAAAATTAACTTAAAAACTCACACATTTGACCGCTTGACTTAATACTAAATAAATTCGAAAAATTAAAAATTTTGCATGTAAATGCACAACTAATGAAGTAGATCGGTTTGAATGGTTTAGATTCACCGTTTGAAGTCGATTTGATAGATTTTAGAATTGGTGTTATATAGGTTGAAATGATACTTATGTTATACTAGCCAAACTCAACAAAATATATTATGTTTATATAACAATTATAGAGAACGGTGGTATGTGTCACAAAATTCCAAAATATATCGGATATGCCTTAGTTGATAAATTCAAATTATTTAAAGTCATTTATTTTATGTATGAGAGTTGCGTTTACATGTAAAATTTATATTTTTAAATTATTTACTATCAAGTCACGGAGTTAAAAAAATAATAATAAATATATTAAAAGTAACTTAAAATACTGTTACATTTCGTCATTTAAAAGTAATTGATCGGATAATACTTTGACTGGTTAATAACTTTTTAATTAGTTAATATTTTTAATAACCAAGTTTTTATATCTAGCACACCATCAATGGAAATATAAAGCACAAACTTCCGATACAAAATTTGGCCAGATATTTGGTGTATTGAAAATTAATGACTGGTGTATACAAAATCTAGCACAACTTCTAATGGAAGATATTTGGCCGGAGCTCCACAAAATTCCGATACAAGTATTTAATGTAAATATAAAGCACACAAAGTATTTAAACTGAAATTCTATGGGGCTCTGATTATCTTTTGAAGAAACCGAACAGAGGTGCAATCCCAAGGGGAAATTCCAAGGGGCTCAGTCTAATTGTGCAAAACATAAACTGGTGAACATAAAGCATTTAAGCTAAATAATTGTGGGAAGGGAATTGGGGTGGTAGATGATAATATAAAATTTGTATGAGTACTTGAAATTCAAATGTAGTGGTACAGGTTATGAGATAGCTAGGTAGATGTTGATAAGGATGCCTGCTAGTTTGGCACTATGCTGAGTGCTGACTATGGGCTAAAGGGATGTTGATGTTTCTAAATTGTAACCTGTATAACCTTCTTGGATAGTTTAATACAGTACCTGACAGCCATTGCCCGGTATTTAAAAGAAAAATAAAAAAGAAGAAACTTGCAAGGCACTGACCTACGTGAATGGAGAGAAATTCTCCACGTTCTTAATTAGTACCATTTCCTTTAATTCACACACAGTGAAGACACAGTATTCTAGATATGAGAAGCATCAGGAAAGTTCACAACTAAGTCCCTACACTAATTTTTGAACATTATTCTAGACATGCGGTTATATATATAAATTTACAACTAAAATTCACATATATATGCCAGCATAAAAATCCGCATATGCGGCCGCATATATACTGTATATGCAATATGCGGTGGCCTTTTGCATACTGCATAGAAACCGTATTTAATAACATTGACGGCGACTATAGTATGCGGTGAACATTTTGTTAGTGAGATATTAAATTAGGAAGCAGCTAACAGTCTTCCAACTCCAGTTCCTCAAAAATTCTCGGATATTTTCAACTAATTCTGTAAACATCAATACTAAATCCTGTAAACTAATTCAACAAATCATGTCAACATAAAAACGCGTGAAAGCTGTTAAAAACGCGTGTCAGCTGTTAAAAACGTGTGAAAGCTGTTAAAAACGCCTGACAGCTATTGAAAACGCGTGACAGCTGTTGGGGACCACCTTCTGTGAACTTACACATAGTATCATGTGAACATACACATATTATTCTGTAAACATACACATATTATCCTATAAACATACACATATTATCTTGTAAACATACATATTGTACTTGAAATTATGACAGTTGTGACCGTTGAAAGCGCATCAGAACTAAGCTAAAAAAGAAAGGCTTTTATACACGAAGATTTTCGAGGGACTGTAGCCCGGAAGACATTACATTTTCTCATTAAATTATATGTAATATTTTGTACGGAATGAATTATGTGCAATAATGCATGATGGTATATTTGAATTAATTAAAGTTGTCGGCTGTTCTTTCAGAATGGTTAAACAATCAATTTTTCGTTCGATCTACTCGTCGAATCTACCTAGGATATCAAACACTACAAAATAATTTTTGGAATTTTAGATTCCCACACATCAAACATTTTAGATTGCCACTTACAGTTTAGGCCGGTATCTTCTGAAGTCCATATCCTCCCCGGTACCGTAGAAGAGAATCTTTTACAATTACTATAATAACGGTCCAAATTACTTCTTAACCGGAGCCTATTCGGAATAACACAAGGGGGGAGTATTATTTGTGCTTGTAGATTCGTGCAAAGTTAAAAAAATGATCCTGATCCATTAATTGTAAAATATTCATTTTTGCTGGAGGATCTGAATTCTATCTTTTGAGGTACACAATACGCTAAATTTTTTCCCATTAAAAAATAGGCTCTTTATTGGATTGTTCCGCCATGATCTATGGTGTGTTTGGATGCAGCAAGAATAGCACTAATCCGAAAATAACACTATTTTTTTGAGTTATTTGATATTTGAATGGAGCAAGAATAGCACTAACCCGTTATTATTTGTTTGTCTTATATAGATTAGCTCACTATTCTACTAATCCAACCAAAAGTTAAGTTAAGTACTATTCTCAAATTTGAGATTAGCTCTATTCATTGTTTCATCCCAACGTACCAAGAATTCACATCCTCTCTTATTACCTAACTGTGAACAGTTACAATAGAATGGTTCTTTTAACCTTACACGAATTTCAAAATGAATTATCTACAGTTCTTATAGACACCGGATTGAATTTGGTCCAACTACGATTAATCTGGACCATCCATTTCAATTTGCTCGAGTCAGGTAACTGAGAGGATACGTCCCTCTGTATAAACCGGGATAAGACAATTAACCTGTTAATTAAGGCATCCTATACCAAAATTTTCTCTATAATATAATTTTTTTTTTTTTTTTTTCAAATTTTCACTCACTCTATTGTTTTTTCTAATTTTTTTTAATATATGGCACCCCCTGACTTTATCAGCGAGTTAGATATTGCTCTCTTGCTCAAACAGTTAACGGACGTGTACTCGATCTCATTTTCTTAATAAGATTGTTTTTATTTATAATTGCTTTTATCACATTAATTTTATGAATGTTCGAAACAACGTACTAACTTATTGTTTGACGATGTTGACAAAAGCGCATAATTACAATAATTAAACTAACTTTTTTTTTTTTTTTGAAAAATAGAGGTATATACCACCGATTTCATTGAAATCAGAAACTATAGCACATTTGACTTGGTACCTAAAATTAGTACTAAAATCAAATATAACAAGTCTTTTTACAGCTGTTCAAAACAAAGGCAACAACAAGAGAAAAAAACAAAATCATCATAACATGCACAAAACATATAATTAAACTAACCTAATAACCTCTATTAGGTTTTAAAAAAAAAAAGAGAGAGAGAATAGTTTAACACGATTATGTTTGGTTGGAGTAAGAATAGGTTATTTTTAGAACAAGGCTGTTCGGAATAACTTATTCTTTGTTTGAATGATGTTGAATAGCTAAAATAATGAATTCAACTCTTTTATCTTATTAGAATAATTTATTCTTACAAAAAGTTAAATTTATAGAATAGAGCTATTCTTCTTTTGCTTTAAAGAGAGAACAAGTTGTTTTTCAAGTTGCAATCAATCAACAAAACATATGTTGAGAAAAGTTGAATATATTGCTTTAAAGAGAGGAATAGTTGTTTTGCAAGTTGCAACTAACCAACCAAATATATGTTGAGAAAAGTTGAATATATTGCTTTAAAGAGGAAAAAGAACCCAACAAGCTGCATTATATCGATAGCATGTGTTTGGTTTGTGTCTTTCATAATTCATATTGTTTATTTTTAAAAGAATAATTCATATTGTTAAAAGTGGTAATGAGACGGAGTGGGATGAAGTTTCTTACCGAAAATTTTATTAATATCATTTAAAAAAATAAAAAATAAATCAAAATACTTCTAAAATTGAGAAATTTCTAAAATATCTTGGTTGCCAATTTAATATGCGGTTCCATTCTTGAGAGATGAATGAGATTGAATTGGAAGCCCTCCAAAAACCTAAATATTAGTATATTATAGTGCATTTTTTGGTTTTGAAGGGGCCTACAATGCAATCTGCGCCCTCCTCCTGCCCCAAGAATGAGACTGCAGATTGAATTGGCGGCTCGAGTATTTTTGGAATTATTCAGAAAACGTGGTTTTATTTATTTATTTTTCTTTTAGAATATGGTATAAATAAAAATTTAGGAGTTTCTGAGTTTGTAAATACCATCTTTTTCGCATGGGATTGAGTCGATTGAAGTTTGGTTAGAGTTATTGGATTTTGAATTTTTCAGGTTTAAAATGTATATGATATATATGGTTTTTTTTAATCCGGCTAATTTTAGAACTCAGAAATACTGTCCTTTTAGCATGGAATTGAGTAGATTGAAGTTTGGTTAGAGTCATTCGATTTAGAATTTTTCGGGTTTAAAATGTATAGGATTTGATTGTTTTGGATCCGGCTAATTTTAGGATCAGATCATTTTAAATTCAATTTTGGATTCATATTTTCTCGGATTAGAATTATTTGAATTATTTGGTTCTCTTGGAAATTAAAGCCCCTTATTAACCACGTATAGAACTCTATTTTATTATCAAATATTCAATATTTAATATTTATTTATATACTTTCTAAAGTTTGACGAATCTAACAGATTAAAATATTCTTAATTAATTCATGACAATCGGATCAAACATGTATTAAATATAATAAAATAGTATTTATCTAATTAATTTGTACCAGAGGCGATCCAATTCATCATCTCACTACCCATAGTGACAATTGAATAATCTGGATTCGGTTCGGCGGGGTCAAAAAATCATGATTCGGAAATAATTCGAGAATTATTCGGAATTATCTAGATCAGAGACTCCAGTCCCACAAGGGAGCAAAAAAAAAATTCTGGAAAAAATTTGAGAAAAATTCGGAAATAATTCATATAATTCGGGAAAAATCATAAAATTCACAAATAATTCGGTCAAAATTTGTTCAACCAAACACGGTTCCCCATCACAAAAAAAATGAATACTTCGCAAATCTTGTGACTATGTCACTACCTACAAAAATGAAGAAAATTAGATCTAAGTCTTACAAAAGTTGAACCTGCAGCTGCATATATAACATATTGTGATGTGTTTGCTTTAATAAAATCGATCAACAATTGAATTGTGATTGAAGTAAAATTAAACCCATGCAAGACTGTAAAATTTGATAAAATTTCTAATTAAATGTAGAATGATAAAGCTTTGTGTTTTTTTTAAATTACATTTGTCTATTTTGAATGTGTGATAGTAAAAGATTGTTACCCTATAAACAAATCATAACATAAAGAAAAATGGGCTACATTTTCTGAAATAGCAATAAACAGAATCCTGATATACAGCCAAAAAGATCAATATAGGATTTGTAACACAGAATAATAGCAAAATAGCATGTTATACAATTTGAAACCCCCAAAAAACTTGACAAAATTGTTGTCAGAATATATATAAGATAATAAATTGAACCCGAGCACGTTGTAAAATATCAAGAAACAAATACGGAAAAATTAGGAATTTTTTTTTTTTTTTTTTTGACAAAAGTGGGAGAATTAACCCACCAGTTTCATTACGAAACAATAATAGTTTGGTTACAAAATCCGGCAAGAAGATGCCTCAAACATGTAATAACAACAACAACTAGTCAAACATACTAACATAACAATAGTAAAGGAAAAAAAAGCCATAGTTTTTACAACACATTATTGCTAACGATACTATCATCTAGCTAGTACATCATTAGTGGAAAAGCTATAGTCAGATGTGGCAGAATTAGAAGGAGAAGCAGATGATTGAGAGAGTAGTCCAGCAGCTCTATCAATTTCATCATAGACCTCCGGATCAGCTAAGTAGTCCTCGAGATCAAACCCTTCTAATCCAAGTTCGGGATCCGACCTCGGAGAGTTTACCTGTTCCAGGGTATCAGAATCCGATATCTCGATGCTGGTAACCGGCTGATGCAAAGTGAAATAACAATCAATGTATGGTAATGCTACAGTTTGTTATTCAATGAATAACACAATTAAATATCAAGCAAATAACAAATAGTTTAAACTGGAAAAATAACAGAACCTTCAAATGTCCAAATCATATCTTGTACGTACTTGTAGTGCCTTCCAACTATGAGATTCACTTTAACTCAAAAAAAAAAAAAAAAACTACGAGATTCACTAAATCTACAAGGAACACATTTTAATGGTATCTTTCATAGGTAGGCCCTCTCTGACACACATTATAAATTAGACCTAGTTATTTACAAACTAAAGTTATAAGAATTTTATCATATCTTTCATGATAGGTATAGTCCCTCTCTCACTCACATCACAAATTAGACCTAGTAATTTACAAACTAAAGTTTTAAGAACTTTATAATATCTTTCACGATAGGCAGCCCGTCTCCACCCGTTACAAATTAAATTAGACCTACTTATTTACAAACAAAAGTTTCAATAATTTCCTTTTGTCAATTGTATTGTTTCATTCCTTGGTAGTCACTATCAGTCACGGATTCATAATTTTTGTTAAGGTAGAACACTAATTGAATTTGAATAGCTAATTGGATGCAAATTTATCAACTTATTGGGTACGCAATTATAACTCAATCCACATAATTATGTTTATTATAAAATTTGTTATAGTCATAAAATCAATTGACATAACATTGAAATATTTTTAGTAAACTAATTAAAAATTTGTTTGGCATAATTCAAAGTGGGAATGTTCTTAGACAATTTACAAATTGAAGTCAAAGTTTAGAAAATTTAACAGAAATATAAGAGTTGAATAATAAAAGGCACAAAAAATTCGGCTAACCCATTTCCTTAGAATTATAATAATAGGTCCCACTGTCAAATATTTCTTGTTCTTTTATTCTTTTTCTATTCTATTTAGAAAATAGAGTATCGCATATCCAAAAAAATGAAATACACATAATCGACCAAAATTCAGAAGGAATCGGTTCGAATAAAAATCAAACTAACTTGAACCAGAGGTAGGCACTACATCAAATTAAGGATAAGCACATTAAACAATTAGTACATGATCGAAAAAAAAAAAAAAAATCAAATATAGAGGTTGACACTTGCCTACCCAATTTGTACATAGATCCACCAATGGTCGCTACCAAGTTTAAAAAAAAAAAATTGTATTGCTTCAGATGATGTTGAAAAACGAACATGATATTCTGATAATTAGACAGGAGAGAATTGCTTAAAGAAAGGTGTCAAATTTGAGCGGGCTGAAAACCAGAAACAGTGCTTTAATACCTAATAACAACGATAAATTAATATGTTACAAAATTTTGAACTGAAGGCATAGAAACCAATTACTAAAATCCAAACAAATATAGTGATATTTATTAGAAAGAAGCGGAGAAAAAGACAACACAATTTTTATTCTATGAAAACAGAGCCAAAATATTAAGAAATAGGTTTCACAACAATTTGCACCAGATCTTTCGTCAGATGGTTTCAAATGTGCTACGGTTCAACTTAAACTCTTCAACAATTCATTTTTATGGACGACGATATATATACTTCAAATGAGCCTATATTTCAAAAGGAACAGGTTGATTGAGCTAGCCCATTAATTCCAATCTCGGTCTTTTTAAAACACAGTTTCTTCCTTAGTTTCTGGCCCATAGTTACATTGCCTTGTGCCTTAACATGTTTGGATCAAATAGTTCGTTACTTTTCTTCTCAAATTCTTACTGGTGACATCCAATTTAACTTTTCTATAAATTTGCTATTGTGTAGTGAATAAATCGATAATTACTTGTAACTAGTTCTAGCAGTCTTGGAGTTGCATTTAATTGTTTGCATGTCTTCTAGTAGAGCAGATTAGGTCCAATGGCATCGGATCTAATTCTGTTGTTCGATGGACTTTAAGACCATCCGATTCGCTTTAAGATACGTGCACATGAAAATTAAAGTGGATATGCATGTATCTTAAAGCAGAGCGAGCGGACCTACTCCGCTCTGGTATTCTAGGGCCTATAATTTCTTTATTTCTCTGGAAAGCAAGTACCATAAGTATATACGTATATTAGAACAGATGGCAAATAACGAGGTGTCAAATTACCGAGTCCGCATCATCTGCATTAACTCAAAATAGCATCTTTTGAGTTAACGCGTCTCGGCCGTTTGATTTTAAATGGAGTTAACCAGGTCGCAACCTATAATTTAGAAGTCTTTTAATATTAGTGTGGATTTAGTCCGCATGAACTTAAAGCAGATCATACGGTCCAGATGCATTAACTCAAAAAATTCTTTTTTGAGTTAATGAAGAGAATACGAATTCCAAATTACCAACTTCTGCTCTCTAACTAATAATTACCTTCAATCTGATATTAAATACTGTAAATCTCTCGGGCTTCTAAAAATGATGTGTAAGTGTAAACGTACCTCAAATACCATTAAGCAACATCAACTTCAGTTTGGTGTGGGACCTGGCTTTATAATATACTAAATGTTGCCGTATTCTGGATCGGAAAGCCGGTGCAATCTATATGTTTATATTGAAGGGTACGTAGATCGATCCATCGCAATATATCATGCTTGTATAGATGTATATATAGATGCAAAAATGTAGAACTATGTTAAAGGGTACGATTGAGGATTACAACTAGCTAGGTCCAGTACGATATTGGAAGGAATCTGTATCCTTCCAGGTACCTGAGTGAACTTGACTAAAACGGACGGTCCATATTTATTCTCAGCTAGTGACTACTCGGGATGATGCAGGAGCAGTATTATTTGTGCTTCGAGATTCATGCCAATTTAAATATCTGGACTGAGAGTAAATCTAGACCGTTTGTTTCAGTCAGATACCTGCAGGGAGGATACGAATTCATATTGGAAGCGAGAGCGCGAGGTGTGGAGAGCTAGCGCTGGAGGTGATGATTCGCCAAGAGAGACTGAGAGAGAGGCTATTTTACTATTTTTGTCAGTGTGTTTGGATGGAGCAAAATTAACACTAATTAAAAAATAACACTATTTTTTTATTTATTCGATGTTTGGATAGAGTAAGAATAACACTAATTCACTATTCTTTGTTTGTCTTATATGAATTAGCTCACTATTTTACTAATCCAATTAAAAATTGAGTTAACTACTATTCTCAAACTTGGGATTAACTCTATTCTTGCTCTATTCCTTGTTTTATCCGAACGTACTTTGTCAAAGTCAGAGGTCTGACCACTCTAGTCAAGATTTTATCAAGCATTGTTATTATACTTTAATATTTTATCAAGATTTGATCAAGCATTGTCAACAATTTGTGGGTTTATTTTAGCTTATTAATTGTATCTAATGGGCTGAGATTGATATATATTGGTGTGGTTTGAAATGGACAAGTGGTGACGCTTCGGTTGCTATTATGTATTTTTAAAGATTAAAATAGATTATAATTAATATGTTAAAAATTAAATTTTCAGAATTAAAAATAAAGAATTTTCGTCATAATATTATATATTTATGGATTTTGCTATATATTATTGATGATATCTTCATTTTTAAAATAAAAATAAATCATGTTTTAGGGCCGAAGTATATAGCATATATGTGTGTGTGTGTGTATATATATAACAGATTTTCTCTTTAGTTTTTTTTTGTTGTTTTTGTTTTGAAAATTTCAAAGAAGCTGCAAATTAAGTTGTGAACGGAGCTTGGACTCTCGACTTTTAGGGTAATCATAATTTTAGAAGTTTTTCTCCTAACTAATTGTGCTACCGCTCCATATCTTTTCTATAACTTGTTAACATGTATTCAAAGCACTAATGTTTTAATCATCTCAGAAAAATATATTTTCCAAAGTTCTACAAAAGCTCAACAAATATAATTGAGAAAATTGAGTATACGCTCATTAATTAAAACTTGGGTCAAAATTTCGGAATCTGTCCAATCCTAAATATTATTTCGCGAATTCAGGGCCTAGATTCACGAAATAATTTCACAGAAAATAGGATTTCTGATTTTCATATTTTAATTAAATAGAAGATGTTATGATTTATTAAAGAAATTATTTTGAAATATTGGAAAAAATTTTATATTTATTTCAAAATAAATAGATTACAAAGACTGCGACAAATAATTCGGATCAATGTTTTTCAGGCCAATTTTTTTGCTGCTGTAAGAAAATTAAAATGTTTCTTTGTTACTAGAAAAAAATTATTTTGGATCTGAGTTATTAATCCTGGTTCGAAAGTCACTTATGGGTAATAACGAAAATTATCGTGGTCATTCTAGTACATTCAAATTATAAGATACTCCATCTATTTTTGAAAAACAAAATTTGATTTGACATTTCGGATGTCATATCAAATTGGTTTTTTTTTTAAAGGAAGGACGACGATATTTTCTTTATTGACTCAGAAGATGACTTTTGAACTAGAATTAATAACTCAGATTCAAAACATTTTTAGTTTTTTTTTCTATAATACACAAAGAAATATTTTAATTTTTTTATAGCCGTAAAAATTTCGGCTTGAAAAATATTGATCCGAATTATTTGTCGCAGTCATTCTAATAAATTCAGTTATATAGTATTTCATCTATTTTCAAATAAATATAAAAATATTTCTAATATTTCAATACAAAAAATAAATAAATCATAACATCTTCTATTTATTTAAAAGAAAACAAAATCAGAAAATCTTATTTCCAAAAAATAATTTTCGGAAATAGGACTCTCAATCCGGGGAATTATTTCATGGATTCAGGTTCTGGATCTGTGAAACAATTTTTCGATTTGGACAGATTTAGAATTTTTTGTAAACAGGGTGTAGATTTGAAAATTTTGAATATTAATAAAAATTTCGGGTAATTAAATCCTATCTAAGGTAGTAAGGTCGTTAATATTAGTCATTAAATATCAGTTATTTCTGCTCACTGACTAATTTACCTACCTTAAATATTATACTAAATACAGATGTCGCTTAATAATCTTATAGAAGAAAACTAAAACAAAACAAAATTGTTTTAATTAATATAAAACATAAGCATTAATTTTTCAAGCTGCTTAATGGATGTTCAAACTTCATCAAAATTTTAATATATTTACAACCTATCTAAATTTGTAAAATATTTTCAATTTATTTATTAATTTTGATAACCATTTAATCTATTGATGTATGATTCTTAGCAACAAAAATGGAGAGTGGAATTTCTAAAAGCACTGGCTCGCTGAAACAGAGCATAATAAAGATTTCTGATCCCTACAAAAAATGGAGAATAGATGAATTTCAAAAGGTAGAGAAAAAAGTACAAAGAAAAATAGACGCACAACTAGTTGATCTGAGTCCTTTAAAATCAACTGGCTACTGTTAAAATAGATATCACCATTCACCACCAGCATTATAAAAAGAAAGATCCCCTATCATTGGGGATCCGTATCCTCCCAGGTACCTGACTCAACACAATTAAAACGGACGGCTCAGATTTATTCTCAGCCGGTTGGGATTCGGAATGACAGAGGGGCAGGATTATTTGTGCTTTGAGATGCGTGCCAATCCATTTTCGGACCTTCCGATTCAATTCTACTCGGTCAGGTAACCTGAGGAGATACGAATTCCAATCATTGGTCGCTTGTGGACTATAGTTAAATGGCGTATAAAATCAATTTAATTATACATGCTATATGTCATCAGCTTATGTACAACCATATAATTTCTCTGGTAATTAGGAGTACCAGTTGTATTGCCGAAAATTTTATTTATACCCTTTCATAAAAGAAAAAAAAAAAAATTCAAATTATACAGAATTTGAAAAATACTAGGGCCTCCAAACCAATCTACTGCTCCATTCTTATAAGTCACAGATTGGTTTGGAAGCCCCTAAAAAATCTAAATATATTTAATATTACAGTTGTTATTTGAGTTTTTGTGGGGCCGCCAAGCTAATCTGTGGCCCTCTAAGAATAAAATCGCAAATTGGCTTAGAGGCCATGATATTTGTAGAAATCCCCAAAAAATATGGATTTTTGTTTTTTTTTTAATATGGTATAAATAAAAATTTCGGCTTGTGGTGTGGCAAATATGCAAACAATGACAATTTTCATGAGGTTTAATTTAGACTAAAATCATGTCACTTTCTTTTAAGTTATAAAAATAATTTTCTGGAATATTCTTAGCTGATAGATGATCGATGTTGTTGACCAAAGGCTCTCATCATCATATTTGGAGACCTAATAAATAATTTGGAATGCATGGTCACTGATACACGATGCTGCTATTCTCAAACTAGATCACATATTTCTACCTTTTCAAACCGAATCATCCGATCTGAAATGAAAGCATCGATCACACGTCAATTTATTGTTGTTAGTAAAATTCTTTCCGAATAACATTAGCAGATTCTAGAATTTGATTCAGAATACCAAAGAGGCTATATAAATGTATACAGCCTAGAAAAACAAATAATCTTAAGCGAACTATCACAGCTGGGAGATAACATTTGTAGGATAATTCAGAATCAATAGCTATATATATATAATTTGAGTTTGAGTTGGTTTCTATGACAATGACCTTATATATTTTGGCTGAATATGCATTCCCAATATTAACGCATCGCTTCAGTTAATTTTCCGACTATGCGATCAGAATTCTGACCAATTTGATCTACGTGTATAACGCACTGAATCATTTAATATTAGTGTGAATTTAAATCAGAGTATTCAGATCTTAGTATATAAGGAGAGATGTGGGTGATCGGACCTGATCAACTCCTATTTATTTGCTTTCAATTAAATCAATAATTTATAAGGGAGAGTTGAGGAGAGATGAGAGATAAGAAAGGAAAACGATGTAAATTATATATACAAATTATTTGAATCTTGTAACCTGGAGGGAAGGCAGAATTTGACTGAATGGGGATTTAATGGGGGTCAATTTTTTTTTTTTTTCAATAAACGGTGAGTCATAGAGAAAGAATAAGATATATATATATATATATAGAGGTTGGCTAAGATCAAAGTGGTAGTTCCTGAGCTTTGGTGTTACCAATTCGTTTTTCAATTTTTAAATTTCAAAACGTCGATCCGAACCGTTCAAGTTGTTCTCCATATTAAATTGTGCTTGGAGACCAAATTTTACATTTTTTTGAATTTTTTTTACTATTTATTAAGCCACTTTGAAAACAGTTGATCCAATGGTGGCTTCTGATTTTACTGTTTTGTTAAGCCACTGTTGGATCAACGATTTTCAAAGTGGCTTAATAAATATTAAAAAAATTCAGAAAAATGTAAAATTTGGTCTCCAAGCACAATTTAATATGGAGAACAACTTGAACGGTTCGGATCGACGTTTTGAACTTTGAAAATTGAAAAACGAATTGATAGCACCAAAGCTCAGGAACTACCACTTTGATCTTAGCCAACCTCTATATATATATATATATATATATATATATATATATAATAAAATAAGAATTGTCATGTGACTCTCCATGTGAGATTTTTGATCTTTTTTATTAGAAAATGTTCTAAAATGCTAGAAGTCCTCCAAATTGTACACAAGCAAAAAAAATTTTAAAAAAAGAATAGAGATAAAATTTCATAAAAAATATGAGAGTCAATTTTTTTGTACATAGCATTTTACTTTATTTATAGAACAAAAGCATAGTTCATTATCGGTTTTTGAAAAAAAAAAGAAGAAGAGGTCAATTGACCCCATTCTATTAATCTATCTCCTCTACTTGTAACCTTCAAATTAAAATGTATATGAGATAAACTCCTATCACGCACCTCTTTTATCTACACTCATATTTAGGGGTGATTAATGAGCGAGCATGAGCAACTTAGGGTATGCTCATGCTCGCTCATTAAGTAAATGAGCGAGTTATGAGCGGCTCACGAGTTATGACTTATGACTCATAACAAAATTATATAGTGTGCCCACACATAACAAAATTTGTTAAAAGTCATCATAACAAAATTCAACAAATTGTCATAATTCATTTAAATGAGCGAGTTGTTATGACTATTACTTGTTTTGGGCTTTAGGCAGAGGTTTTGGTTTTGCCGATTTACAAAAAAAAATGAATATGAAACTATGAATATTAGTTTATTACACATAATTAAATGTTACATTGTGCTCACTATATTACACAGGATTAAATATGAAACTATACTCACTATCTATCAATCTTAATGAGCAAGGTTGATATTACACATAATTACATATGATTAAATGTGGCAGGGATTATATGTGGCAAATTCTTAATGAGCAAGTTATGAGCGAGTTGGATCATGTTCATGCTCGCTCATTAAGTAAATGAGCGAGTTGTTAATGGGCTAGTTTAAATGCGCGAGTTTAGGCGAGCTTTTAATGAGCGAGTTATGAGCGGCTCACGAGTTATGAGCGATTTACTCACCCCTACTCACATTTCTCTTTCTTGAAATTTATAAAGCACAATATAGCATTACAGGATTCAGAACTAATTTTTCTCTAAAGTTTAAGCGATCCGATAAATTAAAGTTTAATGGATCTGATATTTTTACTTTTATTTTTAAGTTATTATCAGTATTACAATATTATTGAATTAATATATAAACAAATTATTTTATATATGGCGTGAAAAACAAGGGATTTTTCACATCAGCAGAAGTTTTTTTTGGCAAATTTTTTGAAAGAATCTTGGGGACAACTTTTAGTCACGAAATGACATAAAAACAAGTCACTTTTATAATCCCATCTTTTTATCTTTGTTCACTTCCTTCTCTATCAGAAATTCCTTGCTTGTTACGCGCAACCCAAAGATAGATCGATAGGATGCTTATCTCTCGATTGGTCGGCCAGTTGTTGGCCTAAATATGTGGGTCCCACAAGCCAAAGTTAATTCCATCTGCCCGCTGACGTGGTAATTTGCTATTCAAACATAAATAATAAATTACATTTACGGGAGCTTTTACGCGCGTGAGCAACACAGTGAAAAGAATGACACATGTAGGGCCTGTTTGGCCGACAAATGGGAATGGACGTGGGCACGGAATTTGAACTGAAAAACACTGTATCTGTGGGAAAAGAAAAATTCAGTTGAACTGAATTTTTTTTTCCCACGTGAATAGTGATTCGGCCGAACAGGCCAGTAAAATGGAGCTTGAGCCACATTTTGTGGGCATGAAATAAATACTTGTCGCTGCTCCCAGCAAATAAAAAAACAACAGCTCATTGCTACAATCACTGGGGATGCAGATTGGTTGAGCGTTAATGAGATCGCGGATTGACTATGCGGCTTGAATGATTATGAAATTTCTTTAAAATTGACGTGATTTGATATATTTTTTTATGCTATAAATAAAAATTTCGGCACTAATAACAATTCATTAGTAATGTGTTCGAAAATATACAAACCATCACTAAATTTTACATTCTTTAGATAGGTAGAAAATATTTCGATGATCCATAATCTTTTAGATTAAATGATTTTCCACCTATAAAAAAAGAGTAAAATAGTTTTGAAAAATATATAAAAATGTGGTCTCCAAGTATATATTTATGTAGAGATCATATTGAGTGGTTCGAATTCACTTTTGAACTTCAAAAATAGTAATGTTGAGATGGACCGATGTGTGCTATGCATAATACCATAACCTCACTCATAATATTTTATTTAATTTTAGTATTATATGAAATAGTACGATGAAATATAGTGATATCCACTAAACTTTATCATTTTTATAACATGATAAGTAGGGGCAGATTAACTCAGACAGTTAAATCACCAATATTATTTAACTTTTTTTAATAATGTATATTGAAATTTAATTGAATTTTTTATTTTTTTTGTATAGTTCAGTTTTCCTTTTAAAATTTAGATGTATAGTAGTGGTTAGAACTCTATTTAGTGATTGTGGTGAGACTGAATTCAAATCTCATTAATCACAAATTATGAATTTTAAGTTTCAGTACTCTATCGAAATTTTCTAGTTACACTCCTGATGATAAGCGCATTATATTTTCATATAGATCATCATTATAATTTTGAATTTAAAAATTAAAAATTATTTTTAAAGAATGTTTAAATTCATCATAAAATAAACAAATTGTTAAAAAAAAATCTCCTCTTCATTTGATATTCTATTCTCCAATCCGAGCCGTTCAAAATCGATCAAACGGCTTCAATTAAATCTGATTTGTTTTAATAGATTATATTGATATAAAAGAAAAATATAATTGAAGCCGTTTGATCGATTTTAAACGGCTCGGATTGGAGAATACTCTCCTTTTCTTTGCTTCCACAAATTTGAATCAGACTTAGGGGTGTTCAAACGGTTCGGTTTAATCGGTTTTGGACCGAACCGAATTAGTTCGGTTTAAACGGTTCGGTTATTTCGGTTTATTGGATCGGTTCGGTTGGCTTTTCAAAACCGAATTATAACTTCGGTTCGGTTCGGTTTGAAAATTTTCAAACCCGAAATAACCGAACCGACCAAACTTTCATATAATATGAATTTGATCAGAACCACCCCGGTTTATTTTTTAATACTCCGGTTTATTTCTTAATCAATTGCTTTAAATACTTGATTTATTTCTAAATATCTTAGTTTATTTCTTAATACTCCGGTTTATTTCTTAATATACTTCGGTTTATTATAAATCAATTGTTTTAAATAAAAATAATAATATATTTCGGTTTGAACCGAACAAACCGAAATAAAACTTCGGTTCGGTTCTATTTTTAAAACCGAATTATAACTTTGGTTTGCCAAGTTCGATTCGGTTTCAACCGAACTGAACCGATGAACACCCCTAATCAGACTGGTGTGGGAGGAAATTAAAGCGAGCCGCGTTAAAAATAGTCAACACGTTTGTAAATTGGAGAAGGCTTTTAGTATTTGGTGACAATGGGTTGGAGGTTAAAACTTAGAAGTTTGGATTCCAACGAGAAAACGACGTTGGGTTCCGAGAATAAAACGCCAATTCTGAACCCAATCATTGAGCATTGATTGCTTTTATACACACTTGGTGCTCTCGAGTGCTTTCCCGACTACTGCCCGTTTCCTAATTCGTATCTGTCACGGCGCCGGATAAATCATACCCGCCTTTTTCTGTAAAATAAACAAAAATCATGACATTGAAATTTGAGTGAGTCTATGGTACAGTTAGGGCTGTCAAAAAAGCTCGCGGCTCGTGGCTCGCTCGTGGCTCACCTCTAGCTCGCTCGGTAGTGGACCGAGCTGTTAACGAGCTAGCTCGGTTCAGGCTCGGGTCAAAATAAACGAGCTGAGCCAGGGGTCAGCTCGGACCGGGCCAGCTCGGCTCGTTAAGCTACAGTGAATTTAGGGCTTCGTCCCGTATAATTTTAAGTCCAGTCTCATTTTTAAAGGTGCAATTATACAAAATTGATGTATTTTCGGTTGGGGAAGAAAGGATATGACTTTAGTTGCTTGAAGATGTGCATGCTGGACAATTTCTTAAATTTTTTGAATGAGATTTTTTATTTTTTTATTTTTAAATTTGTATAATAGCAGCCCAATAAAGCCCAGCGAGCCAGCTCGTCAGCTCGCGAGCTAGCTTGGGCTGGCTTGTCACAAGCTGAGCCAGGGGTTTTGGCTCGGGTGACCTAGGTCCAGCTCGCTCGGACCAAAATAAACGAGCCGAGCTAAGGCCCAACTCGGCCCGAACCAGCTCGTTTACAGCCCTAATGGTACTATGCATATTACGATTTGGCACCGTGCTACGGCTCTATATTCGAGTTTTCAAATTCTAACGGTCGATCCGAACCGTTCATATTGTTCTCCATATTAATATGTGTTTGGAGACCAAATTTTACATTTTTTGAAATTTTTTTACTATTTTTTTAGATTTATTGAAAATCACTGTTTTTGGATGGTCCAGAATTTCCAGATCAAGTGATTTTCTAAATATCTAAACCCGTGATATGCATAGTATCATAGACTCTTGAAATTTTCATATTCACAAAAATAGCATAATCACGGTAAGCTGCAACGGATCCTTATCCTCCCAGGTATTTCTGACTCAACACAATTGAAACGGATGGCTCAGATTTAATCTTAGCCGCCGATGCCTGCTCAATTTGACGCATGGGCAGTATAATTTGTGCTTTGAAATTCGTGCCAAGTTAAAAATTCCAATTTTGAATCATCCGATTCAATTGTACTCAGTCAGGTAACCGGAGGCGGAGGGGATGTGAATTCAGCTGGAAGATTTTCTGCGTACAAAGTTTCTGTACAAGACTACAAGATTTTTTTTCTCTTTTTGTGATGCTCCTTGCGTAGGAGATTTATATTTCAAATTTGGATGAAAATTAAATTTAAAAGTCTAGATCTTTATCATTTTTTCAAAACAAGAAAAATTGTGAAAGTCATGTTTGATTGCGGAGTAAGTGGAGTAAACTCTTTACATCACCTTTAAACAGTCAAACGAGTTGTAAATTTGAAAATATAAGATGAAATAATATTTGAGTTAATTCAGAATAAGCTACTCTAACACTTCAGGTGGAGTAGCTTATTTCACTTACGAGTTCTGCAATATTAGAGTAATATTCATTTTATAATTCTCTCTTTTCACCAAGCTCCAACCAAACTTAATTAGTTAAATCTACTTAGTTTGAAATAAGCAATTTATTTCAGAATAATTTTACTCTAGAATCAAACATGACCAAACTATATATTGATTACCGCTTATATTTTTTTTTATTATTATAAATTATGATGATTCTCTTTATTGAAGTCTTTGAGAAATTACTTGTTGATAACCTTACTTATAGTTATCACAATAATTCAATAATTAAATATTTAATAGTTTTAATTTTTTGATATTTACTATTTTTTTAATTTGTAAAAATAGATGGAAAAGTTAGATTTACTTTATATATACAATGTTTAGCAATTATGTAACGACAAAGTAAAAAATTTTAATTTTGTAATTAACATTTCGATATTTAGAAATTACTATTTGATAAGATATATTAAATTATACTATAGTGATACATAAACTTTGATAAACAGGTACTATATATATTTATTAACATTTTAATAGATATTAGTTCGGTGACACTAACACACTGGTATAATTCGTTTTATCAATAAAATAATAAGAAATTATATCATTTACTTGTGGGATCTAATCGAGTGAGTCTATATTACTATGCATATCATAGGTTGGTACATAATACATATCAATATTTCTATTTTCAAAATCCTAACTGTCAGTCTGAACCGTTCAACATAATCTCCATATGAATGTACTTGCAAACCAAATTTTATATTTTTTAAAATAGATAGAAAATCACTTGATCTGAAAATTCTGAACCATCCAAAAACAATGATTTTCTACCTATTTTAAGAAATAGTAAAAGAATTCTAAAAAATATAAAATTCAATCTGCAAGTAAATATTCATATGAAAATCATTTTAAACGGTCCGGATTGACCGTTAAAATTTTGAAAACAAAAATATGAATCCGTATTATGGATTAAATCGTGATATGCATAGTACTGTAGACTCACTCGATTTTAGTGGTTTGCTAAACCCGTTAGGGGTTGAACCCGTTTTGCCCGGCCCGTACCCGTTACCCGTGGTACCCGTACCCGTTGCCCGGGTACAAACGGGTAGACGGGTACGGGTAATAAACGGACCGGACAACATAATTTTGAAAAAAACCCGTTGTACCCGTACCCGTCTACCCGCCAACCCGTACCCGTCTACCCGCCAACCCGTACCCGCCTACCCGTACCCATCTACCCGTACCCGTACCTGACCCGTTACAAAATTTGAATTTCAAAATTTTTTTGGCGGCACCATATAGAATTCAGATCCAGTGCAATACCTGACTTTGTAGAATGAGATCTGAGTCATCAATTTTAATTTGGCATGAATCTCAAAACGGACTCCTATATCTAAACTCCATCCGGGATGTCCTTTAACTTGGCACGAATCTCAAAGCATAAAAATTCAGAAAAAAACAGAAAGGAAAAAAAAAAAAAAAAAAAAACCCGCCCGTACCCGGGATACCCGTACCCGTCAACCCGCAAAGGGTACGGGTAATAAACGGGTAGGGTAGTGGTTTTGGGAAAACTACCCGTCTACCCGTTGCGGGTTGTACCCGTACCCGTCCTACCCGTCTACCCGCCCTACCCGTTACCCCTAACGGGTTACCCGGAACGGGTCACGGGTAACCCGTTAGCAAACCACTACTCGATCTCATCTCTGTAATTTCATGACTGCTACTGAATACTATTAAGAAAAATAACCCTGGCCTACAACTAAGAATCAGGTACCGTTTAAATAGTACCATGATTTAGTACGGTCCGACGAGGGCATCCCACAAATTAAGGATATGATCACCCCTAAACTATTCATAAAGTTGGTGTGTTTTTTAGCTTTTGACCGTATCATATTCCTTGAGAAAGGCACCATACTTTTAAAAGGATTGCCAGCTACCGCTACGGTACTGTGGTCTCTCATTCATCCACCTATCATAAGATATTTTTATTCTCTTTTTTATATATGTCAAAAAAGTTCCTGTGTGCTCAGAGCTAGTCCATAGATTTATGACAAAAAAACTGTGTATTTTCTTGCGGTGGAGCTTTTTCAGCGCTAGACAGCATAGAAGAGTTTTCTGTTACAAGGCGTCACACTTAGAGGGGCAAAAAACGTGGCGTAGTAATTTTAGTCCCGTATTGCTGTATTGTGATCATGATCAAGTTAATTTTTTACGTGTCGTGATCAAAATGTTAAGAGATTGTCACGGTACGCGAATTGTCACCCCGTATTCAAATGTGACATGCGTGACTTGTGTGACTATTTTAGCATAATTGAAGTTAATTTATTCAAAATTTACTATTTGATCAAGATCTAACTGTCATAATTACATGTTACTCACATAATCACGCGTGCCGTGCCATGGCTAGATATTTCACGTGACATGTCTTGCGGTGCCAAAATTTCAAATTATGATCACGGCATGAAATACACGAATCACGACACGTAACCGACACGCATTTCGTACCGTACTGTGACGGAGCCGACTCCGCCGTGATATTTTTTCACTCGTTAGCAAAATAGCAAATGCTAAAAGGAGAAAATATTTTGAATAATTTCAAACTTGTATAATGTTCACCTTCTATCTAACAAATTTATACAGTATTTTAAAATAAAATAAATCTAAATTTAATATATTATAATTTAAATTTTGGACTTGTAAAGGATCCCCACTGCAGGCATTCGATAACATGATAAATTAACTACAAATAAAAAAGATGTTTCATAAGAAACAAGTAACAAATTCAACCAAAAAAAAATGCAAGAACAAAGGATAAAAAATTATATTACAAAAAAACACGAATGCAAACTTATTTTATTTTTGACGGGTTAAAAATTGTGGATATTTAACACAACTATATAGCACACTATTATAAGTAGACGAGTCGGAGGTGAAAATTCCAATACTTTTCTGAATATTGGTACCAAACTTAAATTGTCTATTGAAAATCGTTACAGAAGCATTAGGGGTGAAAACCGATCGGATACTGAGAAGACAGTGGTAAAATTATATCTATATTTTGAATACGGATATGATACAAATATAGATAAGATTATATATTTAATAAAAAATATATAAATATAATTAAAGAAATTTGATTATATTAAATTTCACAATATTTATCTAATTATAATGATAAATAACATAATTTTTTTCATAATATATATAAAACTATATAATATATATCTATTATGCAAATACGAATAATTAAAACCTAAAACCGTATATGTATTCATATCTACACGGATATTCAGGATATCCATATCTAATTTTTCAATTACAGTATCCACTCCATTTTCACCTCTAAGGAGCACTCTTTTGTTTTTTGAAGAAGAATTCATAGTAGGTCCAATGGACATTGGACCTACTTTGGTTCAACATATTTAATTACCATTCGATCTGTATTAAGATACGTGAGTTATGTATTGAAATCCGTAAATATTTGCTTTAATTTTTGTGTGCACAGATCTTAATACTGATCGGACAATATTGAAGCTAATTGGAGCCCAAGAGTAGATGCCCGATCTCTTTGAAGAAATGTCATATATATAGATATAAAATGGAAACGAAATTATATTTTTTTCAATCACCATTCCAACCAACAGATATAAATACTATTTCGAGTAACTGAAGAATAAAATTTTGTTTTTATCACACATCCAAATAATATTTTTCAATACTCTCCTAATTAGCAGTGTATTTTAATAATATTCAGTGACGAAATTCTGCCAAAACAATTACGGGTTTAGCTTATTAGACAATAGACATCGTTTACTTTGTGCAGTTTATCAAATAAATATTAGAGACTTCTAGTTTGATGTACGACTCCGTTCTTAGCTCAAATAAATATCAACACTGAAGGTAGGAGAGTTAGACCTTCAAACTAGTTTGAAGATCAAATAAAAATAAAAATTAACTATATAAGAATTTAATGTTGTGAATGAGATCAATTTTACATTTCTATAATATTTTATTCTAAATTATATAAAAAAAATTACATATAAATAGAGATCAATTAATCTCCATTGGTTCTTACTACCTCCGCCCATGTTTAGGGGTGCTAGACAAATCAATTAGTGCACTGTTCTAACGCTATAATATTAATGATCATATTTGGTGGCTATTACATCTTACTCTTTATATTTTATATCTTTTATATCTTGTCTGACACCTTAAAATCATGGCTTAATTTCATTTGTCTAAGTAAAATGTTGTAAAATAAATGTGTCTATCATAGTGAGTCTTATAAGTAGAATAAGTGTAGAGTAATCATGACTTAATTTAATTCGTCTAAAGAAGTAAAATGTTGTTAAATAAATGTGTCTATCATAATGAGCCTTATAAGTAGAATAAGTGTGGAGTACGCCCATCGACATATAGAAGTGATTAATTTATTTTCGTCGTTATTCCATCTAATTCTTATCATTTTACATCTTGTTTGACAACATATACAAGTTCCTAACACCCTGTTTGGATGGAGAGTAGAGGAAAGAATGGGAAGTAAAGAATAGAAGGGAATGGAATGGAATAGAAAGGAAGATTAACATATTTAACCTCTTCATGTTTGGATGATTAATGAGAGAAAATAAATTTAACTTTCATTTCCGTCTTATTTCTTGTTTGGTTGATTAAAATTTAGGAGGTTAATGAGAAATTTGGTGACTGTTGTAGGTTTGAGAAAAAAAATTTGTATGAGAATTATGTATGTAAGATATATGGTTGGGTATATGTATTATTTTTTCTAAAAATATTTGTAACAAAATTTCTTTCCATCCGTTACACCCCAATTTGAGAGGAAAACTGATTTTATAAATTATAATGATAGAACGTTAAACCTTTCACCTCCTGTATCCTTTACCTCCGATATAATTTTATCAACCAAACACAATTCAACGAAAAGTTTTTGTTCCTTTCCATTCCCTCCCTTCCTGTACTCTCCATCCAAACAAGGTGTAATAAGAGATTTATTCTAACCTCTTATCCCACAAATATAGCATATAGAGTACAAAAGGTCTGTTACGTTGAAGTGATAGTGACTACCCAACTCAAGAATAAAAAAAAAGACTTTTTTTTACAAATAACAATAAATATTGGTAAAAAATTATTTTACCAAAAAGTTAGGCAATATACTCCGTTGGGTGTTGGCTATATAAATGAGGCAACCTTTGTAAAATTGTGTTAAGAGCACAGAAGCAGGGAAGAGCAGAGGGCCTCAGGTTCTCTTTCTAAACCTTTTAACTAAAAGAGGGCTGAAGAAAGAGAAAATCAAACTAGAAGAGCAACTGTATCTTTAAATCAGAGGGTTCTTCCTATTAAGAAGACATGGGAGAGGTATGTTGAATCCTGCATAACATTAATTCTTAAGCTATTTGTTCATACCTTACCTCTCACATGAATTTCCATAACATGCCTTCACCAGCTTTTCAGCTTCTTTTTCTCCATTAACATAACAAAATGTATATCATGACAATTTAAGTAATTGCTCAGGAAATAGTTCCATCAAGCTTTTAAGATGCCTCATCTTTATGCCAATGAAAAAAATATTATTCCTTTCTGTACTCGTCAAATAATGTTGTTCCAGCATTTATTTATGTAAACTGGTAAAGGATGAAAGGCCTAACTGAGGTTATTAATATTGTAAAATGATGCATAGGAGCAAAAGGAAGAGGAGAAGAAAGAAGAGCCCCCAAAGGAAGAGGAGAAGAAAGAAGAGGCACCAGAACCGCCCGAGATTGTTCTTAAAGTAGACATGCATTGTGAGGGTTGTGCGAAAAAAGTTCAGAAATCTCTTAGAAAATTTGAAGGTTTCTTATTTTCAAATTATATATTGGCAAATATAGCACCTAAAGTTAGAAACTTGATTTATATGATATGGTATTCAAATAGAAGCGTTTCAAACTTAAAAATGATACACTGTAAGTCATGATAACATTGTGTATGAATATAAAACAAGCAGGGGTAGAAGAAGTGAAGGCAGATAGTAGGGCGAAGACAGTAGTGGTGAAGGGAAAAGCCGCCGACCCAGCAAAAATATGTGAGAGAGTTCAAAGAAAGACCGGTAGGAGAGTGGAACTGATCTCTCCTCTGCCTCCACCTCCCAAAGAAGAGAAGAAAGAGGAGCCACCAAAAGAAGCACCACCACCAGAAGAGAAAAAAGAGGAGGTAAATTTTAACCAAATTCAGCAAATAATGCTTGCTCTTCTGTCCCCTAGTTCTAAAATTAGGACGAGGTGCTTTTAAAAAAACTTATTAAAAAACAATAACAAGTCAACAACAATAACAGCAGCAGCAACAACATTAATAAGAATAAGAATAAAAAATAATAATAAAAGGATTAGGAAGAGCTTCAGAGCTTGCAATAAAGTTTCTTTGTACTATTGGACAATGAAAATTTATTTGTTATAATAATAAATTTCAGTTTATTTCATTCTTCGAGTTAAACCTAAAAAACTTTGATTGGCTTACAGCCGAAGCCGATTACTGTGGTGCTTAAGATCAGGATGCATTGTGAAGCATGTGCACAAATCTTACAAAAGAGAATAAAGAAGATGGAAGGTACATAATCCATACCCCCCCATATTCGACTAAAAAACATCTCATAAATAATAATAAAAAAAAATACATACACTCTTTTGTTAAAATTGTGTTTACATATTTTATAGGTGTGGAGTCAGTTGAAACAGACATAGCAAATGATCAAATATTAGTCAAAGGCATATTTGACCCCAATGTGTTAGTTGAACATGTCCATAAAAGAACAGGAAGGCAAGCATTGATAGTCCCTGAAGAAGAGAAAAAGGAAGAGGAGAAAAAGGAGGAAGAGAAAAAGGAGGAAGATAAAAAAAATGAAGAGCCCAAAGAAGAAGAGTTGAAAAAATATGACTACTGGCATCCTTTTCCTCATGTAGAATATGCGTACCCAGCATACCCTGGTTATCCGGCATACCACGCTTACCATGCGTACCAACCGCCTCACATACAGTATGATTCATATCCACTGCATCATGCACAGTATGGCTTGTATGCACAGCCTCAGGTTTTCAGTGATGAGAACCCTAATGCTTGCTCAGTTATGTGAAAATTGTATTAATGTAATAAGTTGGTGAGGATTTTGATTGTAAGTATGAGAATGTTACTATTTGTGTATGCTTGTGCATAATTTTGTGGATGATTTCTAAGGATTGTTGTTGATCCCGTAACAATAGTAGAGATCAAATAATGTTTCAACATTTCTTGTCCTTCATTTATGTGGCCATCTTTCAATTTAATGTTATAGCTTCTAATTGGCCAATTGAACTAATACAAAAGTAATTCTTATGTTCTATTGTACCAGTACAGGTACAGCCAGTTAAAAATAATTCTAATGGTCTGTCTTCCTGTTCTAGTGACTTAGCTTTCAATTACCAACCAAAAACAAACAGAGATTCTGTTACTCCATCAAAGACCACTAAAATTAATTCTCAGGAACCTGATAAGAAACCCCATTTCTACATCCCCAAAACAACTAAAACATACATCCTACACCACAACAATCATCGTTAATTCGCCCATAAAAAAAAGTAATAATTTTAATAAACTAACCTACCTACTGGGCCCCATCTTCAGTGAACCTAGCATCAAACCCTGTAGGCCCCGGGCCATGCTGGTGGGCTCCACCCCCATGGCCAACCCCACCACCCGCCACACCGCCGGCCGCACCGCCTGATCCGTGCTGCAGCTCGATCACAAGCCACCGCACCGCCTTGCTCATCTGTTCGAGCCGTACAGCACTAATCGGCGGTATACCCTGTGAACCAGGACCACTCGCACCGCCAGCGCTGGCACCAGTTGCTTCGTCGACAAGGCACTCGGACCCAATCCGCTGTCGCACGGACTCGACCAATTCCTCGGCTTGGTCGCACGCAACGCGAAAAAGCTCCCACCTTTGCTTGAACACCTCCAAGGCGGTGGCCGTGGCCGGAGTGTCCTCTCCACCGGAGCTGTGACGCAACTCCAGCACGGTCGTGGCGGCGGAGATGAAATCCTGGTACGCGGCGTTGAGAGATTCAATTGTCGATTCCATGGAATTTGAAGGTTGCGTTGAGGTGTCGATTTGGTTTTTTGTTGCTGTTATTAACGAACAAAGTCATAACTGTATGAAACCCAGACTTGGAAGTAGATTGATTTGGCCCATTTGTTTAATTATTTTTTACTTATATATATTTTTTAAATATTTATGAAACTAAAATAATTTTATAATATTATGTATACTGTGATTTCAGACTACTTGTTACGTTATGAAATTTTTACAATTAAATTCGAATGATTTAAAAGAAAGAATCGATAAATCATGTTAATAAAATGGAAGTTTAAACCTTAATTAAGGTTCCCCTAAATAAGTAAGTTAATTGTGAATTGAAACCGCGTCGAAATTTCGAGATTTCGGAATTTTATAGCCCCAGTGCGGATTAGGTTGACCGCAGTGCAGGTGGAAGCCATCCGCAGTGGCTCAGGCTTTTTCTGGAATTTTGCCAAAAAAATGACTAAGTAGTGAGTGCGGATGAGGGATCCGCAGTGCGGATGAGTTTAGCCGCACTCATGAATTTCTGTATTGCATTGAATTTTCCTGAAATCGGCTAAGTAGTGAGTGCGGATGAGGGTGAACCGCAGTGCGGATCAGGTTCATCCGCAGTAGGCTCGGACTTTTCCTGGATTCGGCTGGCAACCGACTAAGTCTCGAGTGCGGATTAGGTAACCCGCAGTGCGGATTGGCTAATCCGCATTCAGGGTAATTTTAACCCTAAAACCCAAATTAAACCTTCTCTCTCTCTCACTTCACCATTTTCCCCATTTTCAAGTGAATTTCGGTTAAGAGAGAAGGAAAAGATCCCGTGAGTTTCCGTTTCGTTCAGACTCCCGATTGTTGCGAGAAATCGAGTCTGGAACCGAGAAAGCAGCCGAGAATCTCTCCGAACCCTTCTAATTGGTATTTCTTTCTCTCCTTGTTACTTTCGAAAACTCGAATTTTCTCGATTTCTCGGATTCTCGTTTTAAACCCGAGATTTTTGTTCGAATTGCTCAAGGACTAGTTCCTCTACACTTCTTACTAGTTTGTTTGTCAATCTTTTTCCCGATTTCTCCCGATTTATGAAATCTGATTTCTAGGATTTCGTGCCAAAATTGAAAGTTGGCATAATCGTGATTTGATTTGCTTAACCCGACCAATTAGACTTGTAATCGGTAGGGTTGCCTCCTGATCATAAATTTTTAGAACATTTAACGGCCGATTTGAGGTTTTGACCAAATTAGGGTTAACCAAACGGTAAATTGAAATGAACCGAGAACCAAAGTAGTGAACCGGTGATTGATGGTCACCAAATGGAGAGTTGTATGGTCCCGAGGACCTAGATGAATTTTGTGTGGTTTTAGATGATGTTGGTAAGAAATAATGAACCGAACGAATTGATACCAAAAACATAGAAATTGAATAGGGAAGGTATAAGCCCTAGCACCACTCGATTAAACTCCTCGATCCTGAACCAATGTTAAACCTAGTATACGTATAATATAGGTGTAGGCTCGGTCGAGCAAGAACTTGCGAGACCATACGAGACGTCCGATCCTTAGCTTAAGCGGTACGCTCGTCAAACAGGTGCGGGATTCTTGGACTTGTTTGATACTTTATTTTCAGGAATTAAACTGTGTATTCGTTTGTCATGTTGAATATCATTGATTGCATCACTGAATTGTGTAGAGCATTTGCATAGCCCAATCAAAGTAAACTCGAATTGATCTGAATTGAATGATTTGCATGCTGGTATGGTTATAGGTTATGTTGATCTATTGTGATCTGATCTTGATTGAAAGTCACCACGATTGGATTGAATATGTGAATGTATGTGAATGGATTTACGAAGTTAAGCACTTGGATCCAATGAATTTGCCAAGTCGGGCTGTATGCTGACTTGGATTCCCAGGATCCTAAATGGCCTTAGGTGAACGGCCCTCGATATTCCCAGTACCGGTTGGGACGAGGGAGGGTGATTATGTTATGAGATGTGTGATTGGAAATCGTGGTTGACTTGTGTAACGTCTATGGCTCGGTAGCATTTTCCTACGTGTTAATGCATTTGAACGGTCGATTGAATATGACGAATATTGGAAACGATTCTAAAGTGGATTTTCTTTACATGATTTGAACCAGACCTTAATAAACTGTTAAGCCAAGCGGTTGCAGATGGGTGTCAGATAAAGGGTCCAGCGATTGGCCATCTGTAGGTGTCAGTAACCCTACAGATGTGGGTTTGATAAAGGTTCAGCTCGAAAGAACATCTGTAATTGCTACAAGCCCTACTGAACTGAGTTAGGAATCGAGTTAAGCCAAAATATATGTTGTGTTTGAGATTCATCTTGGAAATTCCGTAAACTGTGTTTCAGGTTGATTAACTGTTGTCGAGTAGTGGCATTCTGTTATTTATGTTTTCTTATATAACTGTTTGCATTGTTGTTGTTTGGGTTTCATTATTGAATATAGAGTTTGATTGCAAGTCCAATAATTCAAATGTGGCAAATTCGCACTGAGAATTTATTCTCACCCCCACCTTCCCCGTTATTTTACAGGTATTGGTGCGACTGATTCCGGAGAGGCACGAGAGTAGTAGGCCTTAGTAGCTTACCAGTATATGACCCTAGATATCTTTTGTTGTATAGATTTAGGGTAGGCCTCGTGGTTGGTATCCGGATGAGATACTTTTGTTGTATTATATGCTGACCAGACTGTGTACTCTGATATATATATTAGAAACTTGTTTGAATTGCTTGTTGTTTGGTTTGAAATGTGAGTAGCCTTGTAAGCATACACGGCGTTGTATGCTTACGGCGGGGGACTGTTACGACCCGTGGCCGCGGGGTGTGACACTACTAAACACTATATTTTATAAATTTATTGATTAAAAGTGAAAACAAATATCAAAATTTGTGAAATGAATATCAAGTTATGAACAGATATTTTTCAAAGATAATTGGTCATTTATAAGAACAAAGAATAATTTACATAATAAATTCGTACTAAATTTGTACAACTCAATCATTTAAATCTTAATTAAACAGAAATAGTTTTATAGTAAAATTTCAGTAGTAAAATTAATAAAATACTAAAAAGCATACATAATATTTTATTATGTTTATATGAGTGAGGCCATGGGACTATTTATGGCACGGATTGATCCATACTATTGATCATTATTTTCGTATTCAAAATCCTAACCGTTCACCATAATTTCTATATAAATATGAACTTGCAAATTAAATTTTACATTTTTGAGGATTTTTACAAGTAGAAAATAACTGTTTTTATGGTCCTAAATGTTTAGATAAAGTGATTTAATTCCTATCTAAAAATTAGTAATTTTTTTTAAATAATATAAAATTTGTCAACAAATATATTTTCTAGATGATTAACGGTTTAGATCGATTATTAGGGCTTTCAAAATGAAGAGTACCATAGCCTCACTGTTTTATATTATGTGTTTCATAACGACGGCCAATATGCACTATGCTACGATTTTTTTATTTATATCCAAAAATTAAATTAAATTTCAAAAACTAACCGAACCGGCTGTCAAATTTTAAATCTACCCAAACCGGTTAACCGTTAACCGGACCAAATTTCCGGTTAACGGTTAACCGGACCCTTTGAAATGGTTCGGTTAACCGTTAACCGGATCCAAACCATGGGTCCGGTTAACGGTTAACCGGATTCGTTGGTTCGCTGAACCGTTAACCGAACCCAGATTTTTTTTTTTTTTTTTACTTTTTTTTTAAACAGAAAATTTTTAATTTTTTTTTTCTATTGAAAATATACATGAAAATTCGTATTTAGATTTATCAAATTTACACCAAAAATTTTTGTAAATCAAATATGAAATTTAAAATTATAGAAAAATACACATACACATACACATACACATACACATACACATACACATATACATATACATAAATAATATACGGTTACCAATTTTTTTTTTCTTTACTTTTTTTTAAAACAGAAAATTTTAAATTTTTTTATTTTTCTATTGAAAATATACATGAAAATTCGTATTTAGATTTATCAAATTTACACCAAAAATTTTTGTAAATCAAATATGAAATTTAAAATTATAGAAAAATACACATACACATACACATACACATACACATACGCATACACATACACATACACATATACATATACATAAATAATATACGGTTACCAATTTTTTTTTTTTTTTTTTTTTTTAAAAAAATTTTAAAAGAGAAAATTTTAATAAATCTAAATACGAATTTTCATGTATATTTTCAATAGAAAAATAAAAAATTTAAAATTTTCTGTTTTAAAAAAAAGTAAAAAAAAAAAAAAAAATTGGTAATCGTATATTATTTATGTATATGTATATGTGTATGTGTATGTGTATTTTTCTATAATTTTAAATTTCATATTTGATTTACAAAAATTTTTGGTGTAAATTTGATAAATCTAAATACGAATTTTCATGTATATTTTCAATAGAAAAATAAAAAAATTTAAAATTTTCTGTTTTAAAAAAAAGTAAAAAAAAAAAAAAAATTGGTAACCGTATATTATTTATGTATATGTATATGTGTATGTGTATTTTTCTATAATTTTAAATTTCATATTTGATTTACAAAAATTTTTGGTGTAAATTTGATAAATCTAAATACGAATTTTCATGTATATTTTCAATAGAAAAAAAAAATTATAAATTTTCTGTTTTAAAAAAAAGTAAAAAAAAAAAAAAAAAAAAAAAAAAAAAAATTGGGTTCGGTTAACGGTTCAGCGAACCAACGAATCCGGTTAACCGTTAACCGGACCCATGGTTTGGGTCCGGTTAACGGTTAACCGAACCATTTCAAAGGGTCCGGTTAACCGTTAACCGGAAATTTGGTCCGGTTAACGGTTAACCGGTTTGGGTAGATTTAAAATTTGACAGCCGGTTCGGTTAGTTTTTGAAATTTAATTTAATTTTTGGATATAAATAAAAAAAATCGGCACTATGCTTATTACCATAACCTTTCATATTGTGTGTTTCATATGAAAACATGACAAAATGGATTATTTTCAGCCGGAAATTTGCAAATACATACAAATGAAAATTTCTCTATGAGCGTCTTTTTATTTAGATTATTTAATTAATATCAAATAAGGTATGCATAAATAAATTTTGTTATTATCAAGTAAACATACAAAAGTATATCTGGATAAAACATTATGTAGGTAAAATAATGCGAGGAATAAGTTTTTTCTTTTTGAAATGATGTTCACTTTCAAGCATATTATCTATGATAAGAAAATTTAACCATCAATAAAAATTAAGACAATGCTCTTTGTATGAGAGGTTGTAGATTTAAATCCCGAAAATAACAAACATATTAAATAGTGAGACTAATATCGCCGATTTTTTTATTTATATCCAAAAATTAAATTAAATTTCAAAAACTAACCGAAACGGCTGTCAAATTTTAAATCTACCCAAACCGGTTAACCGTTAACCGGACCAAATTTCCGGTTAACGGTTAACCGGACCCAAACCATGGGTCCGGTTAACGGTTAACCGGATTCGTTGGTTCGCTGAACCGTTAACCGAACCCAATTTTTTTTTTTTTTTTTTTTTTTTAAAACAGAAAATTTTAAATTTTTTTTATTTTTCTATTGAAAATATACATGAAAATTCGTATTTAGATTTATCAAATTTACACCAAAATTTTTTGTAAATCAAATATGAAATTTAAAATTATAGAAAAATACACATACACATACACATACACATACACATACACATACACATACACATACACATACACATACACATATACATATACATATACATAAATAATATACGGTTACCAATTTTTTTTTTTTTTTACTTTTTTTTTAAAACAGAAAATTTTAAATTTTTTTATTTTTCTATTGAAAATATACATGAAAATTCGTATTTAGATTTATCAAATTTACACCAAAAATTTTTGTAAATCAAATATGAAATTTAAAATTATAGAAAAATACACATACACATACACATACACATACACATACACATACACATATACATATACATATACATAAATAATATACGGTTACCAATTTTTTTTTTTTTTTACTTTTTTTTTAAAACAGAAAATTTTAAATTTTTTTATTTTTCTATTGAAAATATACATGAAAATTCGTATTTAGATTTATCAAATTTACACCAAAAATTTTTGTAAATCAAATATGAAATTTAAAATTATAGAAAAATACACATACACATACACATATACATATACATATAATATACATATACATAAATAATATACGGTTACCAATTTTTTTTTTTTTTTTTTACTTTTTTTTAAAACATAAAATTTTAAATTTTTTTATTTTTCTATTGAAAATATACATGAAAATTCGTATTTAGATTTATCAAATTTACACCAAAAATTTTTGTAAATCAAATATGAAATTTAAAATTATAGAAAAATACACATACACATACAAATATACATATACATATACATAAATAATATACAGTTACCAATTTTTTTTTTTTTTTTTTACTTTTTTTTAAAACAGAAAATTTTAATATTTTTTATTTTTCTATTAAAAATATACATGAAAATTCGTATTTAGATTTATTAAATTTTTTTTAAAAAAAAGTAAAAAAACTAAAAAAAAAAAAAAATTGGTAACCGTATATTATTTATGTATATGTATATGTATATGTGTATGTGTATTTTTCTATAATTTTAAATTTCATATTTGATTTACAAAAATTTTTGGTGTAAATTTGATAAATCTAAATACGAATTTTCATGTATATTTTCAATAGAAAAAAAAAAATTTAAAATTTTCTGTTTAAAAAAAAAAAAATTTGGGTTCGGTTAACGGTTCAGCGAACCAACGAATCCGGTTAACCGTTAACCAGACCCATGGTTTGGGTCCGGTTAACGGTTAACCGAACCATTTCAAAGGGTCCGGTTAACCGTTAACTGGAAATTTGGTCCGGTTAACGGTTAACCGGTTTGGGTAGATTTAAAATTTGACAGCCGGTTCAGTTAGTTTTTGAAATTTAATTTAATTTTTGGATATAAATAAAAAAATCGGCTAATATCGTGCTACTAATAGTCCAACAAGACCGTGATATTTTCAAAAACTAATATAGGAAGAAAGAATGTGATAATTAGAGATAAATTTTTCAGTGTGTTCATATAAAATTTTAAAAATAATCAATTTTTCCATAAAAACATCATTATATTCAATATCTAATCTATAAAAAAAAATTAACATTTTTTTTCATCCCATTTTATCGATTTAATTTTTTATTTAATTATTTTAAAAACATAATTGAGAAATATACTCTTTCATTAAATGAAGGTGTCCCTCCCCCTCCCATTATTTAGGCTCAATCGGTACAGATAAAATTAACCCATTATCCATAACATTCAAGCTTATATTACTTTCACATTATATAATTATTGTTAAGAGTAAGCATAATAATATTTTATAGATCCACAATTCGGCTAAATAATTCCTGAAATTATTTAATATTAAGAAACTTAAGTCTCATATTTATTTCAAACATATTAATTTCGAATTGCAATATCATGGCTTAACAGTTATCCCGATCGATTTGTCAGCAACTTATAACAGTCTTCAGCCCATGAAATCTAGAACAGAGAATCCAAGTAGTACTTTTCTCAGAAACCTCTCCGTTTCCATTTCCTTTGTTGCCTTTAATCCTATCATCCCAGGTACAACACAATTGAAATGGACGGTCCAGATTTAATTTCAGCCGGTGGATGCTCGGGATGGCGTTAGGCCCAGTAATATTTGTGCTTTGAGATTCGTGCAAAGTTAAAAGTTCTACTTTTAGACCGTCCAATTCAATTGTAATCAGTCAGGTAACCTGAGGGAATGTGAATTCTTGTTGCCTTTCCTCCAACCGTTTCTGATCATTTGGATAAAGCTAATATACATTTCTCCCAGCAAACAACACAAATACCATTAAAAATTATGGCAATGGCTTCCCTTAGCCCTCTCCGATCAATCCTACGACCACCTCTTAATCAACACCCACTCAACCGCCTTTACTCCTGCTCTCTTCACCACTCTCCCCACCCCTCCTTCCTGTGCAAAGCCAAAGAGGACCCCACCACTGCCACGTCATCCTCCTCCCCTCTCTCCCTTGGCATTGCTGTCTCGGGCCTTGTAGCCTCCCCAGTCATAGCCTTCTCTCTCTACACCTTGAAAACGACTGGCTGCGGCTTACCGCCGGGTCCAGGTGGGTCAATTGGTGCGTTGGAAGGGGTGAGTTATCTAATTGTGGCTGGGATTGTGGTTTGGTCGATTGTTACCAAAGTGCGAACTGGGTCGGGTTTACCGGCTGGCCCCTTTGGGTTGCTTGGTGCAGCTGAAGGCTTAGCTTATTTAACTCTTGTCGGGATAGTGGTCGTTTTCGGGTTGCAAATATATGAGACCGGATCGCTACCTGGCCCGCTTCCGTCTGAACAGTGTTTTGGCTAATGTGAGTTATATTTTAAAATTGTATGTTGTATATTATTGTTCATGTACTTATTTGCATATTGTTTCAATTGGGTGGTATGTCATATGTGAATACATGGTTCAAGAAATATTAGAGAAACTTTTGATATTTAGACGGTGTTTGGTATTATATATTTAACCGAGAATTGCCTCCCATGGTAATCAGGTAAGGAAGATTATAGCTGTATAGCAGCATACATATATATATATATTCCTTTGGGCTATAGTCAATTAATCTTTAAATTATTATCAATAGTAGTATGAAACATTAAGCCGTAAATGTGATCACACATTATTGTTACAGAATTGTTTTGAAGGTAAAAGAGGGTTCCATTTTATTAAGATGAAAAACAGTAATTACAAGATAAAAGACAGTATACATATTGTAGCTTCATTGTTAACTCTAATGGTGAAATCCATGGACATACATGTCCCACAATGTCGCCAGCTATAATTTGCTTTCATTATACAACCATAAGTATCTACAAAAACATAAAATTCTGTTAGTTATTTATATGTTTCAAGACCACGAGGAAACAATTAAACTATCTGTGCCTTCTAAAAAGAGGAAACCACGACTCATGGAAATACGACTGGTGAGAAATCATAAATAAAACTACAACCAATACAACTACTAAACCCCATGGCGAACCCCCAGCACGATGTATTGATTCCCTCTCGGAAAAGAAAACTGAAAGTGGGACCGATCTCGGGTCATAACTTGACAAAACATGCACTGCCAATAGCAACATGAGCGGGAGGAGCATGATGGTCAAGTGTAGATGATCAAACACCTGTTCTATGATTGGCTCATAGTTTGAGTACCATGATAGAAAAATGGGCAATAATAAAATTAGTAAAAATAGTAATAGGTGAAATGGGAAAGAAGGGTCGTCGTTGGTGTAATGGCGGTAGTAATAGTTGTGTGCCATTTTTTAAAAGCTAGCTAAGGGTTTGTGATGGTTTGTGTATTCTGGTAGATGATTTATATATGAATATATGGCTTAGGGGATTAGGATATTTTACCTTTTTAGAAAGAATAACTTTTTTTGCTTGAAATTGGATTTCGGTATCACTTTGGATCAAACAAATTCTGTCGTTTTATACTTTTCTTTAAAAAAAATTATAAACAGAATTACCTTAAAATGATTTTGAAAAAAAAAAAAAAATCTTACGAGAGTTCAGTAAACAAATTGATTATTCAGAGGCAATGCTATAATGTACGATATTAATTAGGTACTGATTTTGAACGTGTTGTGTTGAAGCTTGTTGTCTGGTATGCACTCAATTAAATATTACCAGTAAAGCTTCCTGTTACTGAGAAAAGAAAAAGGGAGTTCATTATAGCTAGTACTGTTTAAATTTAAGTAAGATTCACATTTACCAAAACTATAAGCTTCATGATGCATCTGTTGAGATTTCAAGTAGATTAAAGTGCAACAATTCGATTCAGTTCATTAATTTGTTCACTACCCGAAAACCAGTATTCATGTATAAAACTAATTCCAAGATTAATATAGAGTTTATCATTAGACGTGCAGCGAAAACTTCAAGCCCTAGCATTAATCTTCTTCACTTCGTACACCTCATGTTAAATCCACGCAACAGCAATCGCAGCCACGTCTCTATCAGTATCCACACGAACAGGTTGATGAACAACTGCAAGTCCAAGTGCTAGTGCCAACTTACAATCCCCTCCTTGTCTTTTTGCTTTTCCTTTACGGTTTCTGACTTAGTGCTAATTCAGACACATTAGATTTTCGATTTCATCCAATAAAACCGAAAATGCTTTTCTTCTATTTTCTGTCACTCTTTGTCTTTTGGTTTTTCATCCGAAAATATCTTCTATTTTTGGTTTTCTGTCTTTTTCATTTCTATCCGAAAATTGTACAGTTCAGAGAGAGAGAGAGTTAGACCAGCGAAAATATATATAATACAATACACCTGTTGATCGCATCCATTCAAATTGTAACCCATTCAGAGATATCTATCCAATCATATCAGATCAGCATATCAGAAAAACAGACATTTTGAACCCATATTTTGATGCAGTCCAAAAAGACTTAATTCATATTTAATTAACTATTAATTAAGACCTAAAATATTATAGTCTGTTAGTATATATCTAACAGCATCCCGACAAGCAAAACCATTGTCTTATTAGTAAAAAGAAATCTAAAATGGGGGTCGAAAGGTAGAAAATGGGAAACAAATAAAGATAAGTATAACAAAGAGGAGAGGGACCTCCATACAAACAAGGATTCCTCTAAATTGATTGAAGTGCATGCATGATGTACATGTATATGGATCATATCAATCTCTGCTTGTCTAGTGCCTGACCTAATCTGGATATACAGAATATTCACTTCGCCATTTGCATCATGAAGAATCAATTATTCGGATGAAATAATTGAGACAAAAAGCCTCAGAAAGAGCATGTATGGTTAAATTTTGCCAAAAAGCGACAATGGTCGGTGCCATACATGTGTACGAAACCAATGAGGATAAAGATATTTCTATATAGGCCCAATTAGTTTCCAATGGAACCGATAATAAAACGATGGGCCTTGATTCTCGGCCCAATTCATGCTGCGGAGACGAGATATAATACAAGTCCACATCACTTGCATTCTCATTTTTCATTTGTAGGGACGTATATTTATTGTACCATGTCCTAGTTACTTTATAGCAGAATAAATTGTGCCATTAAATACACAATTTTTGCAAGCTTGCTATGTGTTATTTGGATCTCTGCAATTAAACAAATTAATTTCGACACTATGCTGTAAATTAATTTCTTCAGACAATATAGTTACCATGCATTAAAGGACTTATGTGGCCCTATCAAATTAATTTCATCTGTTCTCTAGCTAGTAATAAGCTAATATTTTACTGTAGGATCGAGTTTGGTTCGTAATTTAACACCTAGTTGAATTGATTGCAGCATATAGATATCAATTCATATGGATGGACTCGATCATTATTTGGTACTTCGTATGACCAATTGTGCAGCTTGTGCACACAGGGTTGATATCAATTATCAAATGTGCGGCACTGTTTTTGGTTCTCAGGAAAATTATTTTACACATGCATAACATATTTATAAGTACACCAAAAATTAATTTTGGTTCTCAACTTTTAATTTATCATAATTAATTAAAAATATATATTATTGGCGATTGTAGGTGATATATATTGTGGCGGATACTCTTGTACTCTCGGGAATGACAATTTTTGTCTGTGTACCCTCGACAATAGTCCATTTCTGAACCGAGGTACGTGCGACTTCTTCTATATTGTTCAATTAATTTATTTTGACTAATCAATTAAAGAAGGAGATAGAGTTCAATCTTTAGTTAGAGGAGGAAATTTATTCTGATTTCTTTACTTCCATAGAGAAATCATGTTTTGCCTTTTGAAGTTTAGATAGTTTATGGAGGTGAGATATGTATACAGTATCAGGAAATTTGGAACCTGCAGCGACAAATCACTGTGTGGAACAAGATGTATGCATGGATATGGACCCATGCATGATGCATGCAATTCATGTCACATGCTAAAAAGAACTCGCATGGTAGCAGGAGCTAATCGCACTTTTTTCCTCGTCGCTGTTCTCTTTTCTC
This sequence comes from Carex rostrata, assembly GCF_964058835.1. Taxonomy (NCBI): domain Eukaryota; kingdom Viridiplantae; phylum Streptophyta; class Magnoliopsida; order Poales; family Cyperaceae; genus Carex; species Carex rostrata. Next base: position 10,224,820 of record NC_135926.1, read on the forward strand.
ACCAACTTTCGCTTTCTCTCTCAAGAAATATGCATGTAACGTAGTTTTATACGTACTATACGTACCTGAACTCTCCTTTTAATTTATCTTTAGATCTCTTCTGAAGTTCACTGCTGCCTTTCTTTTTTATATAAGAGGAGTGTGGTCCTATGATCAGATCTAAGACAGACAGTACTGTCATTTCAAATCATGCATGCCTAGAGAGCTCCACCACAAAATACTACTACATGAGTGCAAAAGCAACAGTACGATCAATATAGGCTATCTTTTGAGAGTAAGGACATTATTATTAGTATTGCTACTATTATTATTAGAGAAAGGCGAGTAAAACTAGGGTGTTCTTAAGCTCACCAAAGTGTTTGGTGAACTTAGCTTCAAAACTAGGGGTGTTAATGGTACCTTTTTAGCCGTTTACCCGACCCGTATCGTATTCGATAAGGCGGGTATGGGTAAGGTTTTTTTTTCGTTAGTTTAGTGGGTATGGGTATGAGTAAGATTTTTTTTTCGTTAAATAAATGGGTAAGGGTATGGGTAATGACTATTTCGTATCCGTTACCCTATAGGGTAATTATAAAATTAAAATATATATTCAATTCAATTTCCAATCCACTTAAATATATATTTAATTCAATTTCTAACCCACTTAAATGTATATTCGTGTTTTTGAATTTTTATTCTTTATAAAAAATAATTTAGTTGGAATTGATTGCACATTTATTTTATTTTTTTATTAGAAATGCAATTATATATGTGTTAAAATGAATGAGTTTTTGATGTTTAATTTGTAAAATATAATAAAACTAATTATTATACTAGTATTATCCGTTATTCACCCGCTACCATTTCGTTACCCGATAATATTAACGGGTAAGGGTAGGGTAGGGTAAGATCAATTTTTAATGGGTATTGGTAGGGTATGGGTAAGGTCAATTTTAATGGGTATGGGTATGAAAATGTCTCCACTCGACCCGTACCGTACCCATTGACACCCCTATCCAAAACCCATCAAATAGGTTTCAAATGACGAATCCAAACCATTGAAATCTGCCAACTTTACGAGTGATGTGTCTACATGTGAAAATTTTAAACATTCGAATTAATTTAGTATAAAGTCAAGCGGTCAAAAAAAGTTCAAAAAATAAATGCACTAAAATTAGTTTATTAACCTTCTAATTTTGACCGATTGACTTTATAGTAAATTAATTCAAATATTTAAAATTTTCACATGTAGACGCATTACTTATAAGGTAGGCGGGTTCCAACAGTTCGGATTCATCATTTGAAACCGATTTGATGGGTTTTGAAGTTAAGCTCACCAAACATTTTTGGTGAGCTTAAGAACACCCTAGTTCTACTCGAGTAAGGCTATGGTAATTTATATTATACTATGACCTGCACTAATGACTTATGTCTCTTTTTATTAAAATTCAAATAGTTAATTAGAAGCGTTTAATAGACTCTTCATGTGGACATAATTTTAGAATTTTTTTATTATTTTTGAGATAGGTAAAAGAAAATATTTAAAAATTCTGGACCATCCGAAAACAATAGCTTTTTCACATATCTAAAAATTAGTAAAATTTTTTTTTAAAATATAAAATTTGGTCTACAAGTAAATTTTAATATGAAGATTCTGTTTAATAATTAGGATCGACTGTTTGAACTTTAAAAATAGAAATATGAATTCATAGCACTAGTCAATCCGTAATATGTGTATTACGAAGGTTCTAAATAGTGAGCTATAGCGCCGTTATAGCGTTTTTGAACCATAAAAGCTATGACACTATCAGCGCTATAGCGCGCTATTTCGACCTATGGCGGCGCTATATAGGCATAGCGCCATTTTTTTAACCATTCTGCTATGACGCGATAAACGCTATTTAAACCTTTAGTATTACCATAGCCTCACTCCTCCTCCTCCTCCTCCTCCTCCTCTTATTATTATTATTATTATTATTATTATTATTATTATTATTATTATTATTATTACTGCTATTATTATTAATAATAGTAATAATGATAATATACTAATTATATAATATTAATACTAACTATAATATATTATAATAATTATTTAATATATTAACAACTGATATCACCATATTTGATCTATTGTTCTAACCAATTCCCGTACCAAAATCTGCATTTTAAACCATCAAATAGCGTCTATTACATTGAATATCTATAGAATGTGGTACTGCTGCGCTTTCATTCTTATTTTGCATGAAACTGGCGAAATCAGGGAAGTTACTGACATTCTGAGACTCTGATGCGGGTAGCGTCATAGTCGATGCGGGTAGCGTCAGAGTCGATGCGGGTAGCGTCAGAGTCGATGCGGGTAGCGTCAGAGTCGATGCGGGTAGCATCACACCTGACGCTGGTAGCATCAGACCTGACGCTGGTAGCATCAGACCTGACGCTGGTAGCATCAGACCTGACGCTGGTAGCGTCATGCCCTGACTCTACCACAGACGCGAGGCGCATCAGACGGGTTCCAACGCGGGTCGCATCACTGGTGACGCGACTCGTGTCCAGAGTTTCCAGAGCAGACAGCGAAGCCCAATGAAGCCTAGTAAAGGCCCAAATTTGAAGTATTCATTTTGGGAAAGCTATAAATAGACCACCCTCTGCCACTGGAGAGGGGAGTTCAGAAATTAAAGAATTCAAATCTCAAGGCCTTTGGAGTGTCGCTCAAGAAAGAGGAGGAGCTGAGGGGTGAAGATTGGAGGATTCTTGCTATATCCATTTCTTCATTCGGTTTTATCATGATTTCTTCTCTTATCTCTTTCTTTATGATGCTTGAGTAGATCTATCTTGTTTCTAGGGTTGATGTAATCTAAAATTCTGTGTGTATGCATTGAACTTGAATTTGAGCTTTTCTTGTGTTTGATTGTCTAAGTATTACTCTTCCATTGCTTGATTTTGATTGTGTGAATGAATCTTGATGTCTACTGTTGAATGATTCTTGAATCTCTTCTAGTATTTTGACCTTGATATTTCTTGCAATTTGATCAAGTATTTGAGGTAGATCTTAGATCTGAAAAGATAGATCAATTGAACCGAGAGGTGAAATTTCCATCTATTGAAAGATAGTGGATGCCTTTAGCAAACCAGACAATTGACTTAGGTTGAACACCTGTAAACGAGAGTTTGAGGTTGTAGATCTAAGAAAATGAAATTGCAATTCCTTACCAGGTTCATTAAGCCAATAAACGAGAGTTGAGGTTTAGGAAGATTAGGTACGGTCAACAGATCCTTACACAAGTGAATAACTCAGAAACAGATTCAATGTTGCATTCACTCGATGACCACGCGGGTCGCGTCACTAGGGTCGCGTGAGGGTCTAGAGGCAGAATTGAGGATGAAATCTGAAACCCTGGAAACTTCGTTTTAAAATCAAAGTAAAACCAAACGTTTAATTGTTTTCCTTTTCTGTTATTGAACTTAGGAATTTAAACAAATCAAACCAATCTTTTCTCAAAACCTAGTACCTAATTGAGACAAGCAAAGGTTTAGAGTTGAACTGTACCGTCCCTGAGGATCGATACCTGATTATACTCTTGAACGAAAGTTGTGCACTTGCAACTTAATTCGAAAGCTAAATCACGGTTTAAAAGGGTACAACTAGATGTAATTGAAACTTTGTGTATAACATACTTTTGTGCGAACAACAACATAAGATATTATTTATATAATTATATATATTAATAATAAAATACTAATTATATAATATTAATATATTAATAATAACTATAATAGTAAAAAAATCGGAAAACCGTCTCCTAACTTCAACCCCCAGATTCACACAATCACACCCATAACTATTTTACAATTTAAAGCTATTATTAGTGACCATTCGATTCTAAAGTCAGAAATATATGTGTCATTCCCCAAGTATGCCCCCACATTAAAATTATCGCGCTCCAATGTTCCATCCATGTCCTATGCACAATGCCCTCCAACATATGCTTACTGCAGAATTAATAGTTCAAACAAAGTTGAAAATTTTTATTCTCTTTTTTATATATCTCAAAAAAGTTCCCGTGTGCTCAGAGCTAGTCCATAGATTCGGTGAGTAAAATTTGACGATTTTCAAAGTGGCTTAATAAATAGTAAAAAAATTTCAAAAAATATAAAATTTGGTCTCCGGGCACATATTAATATGGAGAACAAGATGAACGGTTTGAATCGGTCATTTGGACTTTGAATCCGGTGATTTATGGTTCAATGCATAAAAATGCCTATGCATTGAAATGTACCATATAGCCCATCTCGCTCTCTCTATATATATATATTATATATCTATATAAATATATATATATATATTATATATCTATATAAATATATATATATATATATATATATATAAATATTTATATATATATTTATAGATCTATATATATATATGAGTTGGGTAAGGGTGAGCCATGGCTCATTTTAGCCCTTTTGAAAATTCAAACAACCGATCCGAACCGTTCATCTTGTTCTCCGTATTGAAATGTACTTGGAGACCAAATTTTACATTTTTTGGAATTTTTTTACTATTTATTAAGCAATTTTGAAAATTGCTGATCCAATGGTTCAGAAAATTTTACTGTTTTTTACTGTTCACAACAAAACAGCAATTTTCAAAATTGCTTAATAAATAGTAAAAAAATTCCATAAAATGTAAAATTTAGTCTCCAAGCACATTTCAATATAGAGATCACATATAACGGTTCGGATCGGTCGTTTAGACTTTCAAAATGAAAATACGGCGTGGAGTACAAACGCTTGGTGAGCCATGGCTCACCCAAGTCATTCTCTCTCTCTCTCTCTCTCTATATATATATGTATATGAGGAGGGTTAAAATGCACCCTCCCTTTTGTGCTCCTAACGTACACTCTCCCCTCATATCTTTATTTTTAAAGTCAAAATAGTCGATTCGAACCTTCCAACGTGTTCTTCATATTAAAATGTGCTTGAAGACCAAATTTTACATTTTTTGGAAATTTTTTACTATTTTTTCCGAATTTTTTATTAAACTAAACAATAATAAAAAATTCAACAAAGTGTTGATTTTCAAAAATTCTGAAAAAATAGTAAAAAATTTCCAAAAAATGTAAATTTTGGTCTCCAAGCACATTTTAATACGAAGAACACGTTGGAAGGTTCGAATCGACTATTTGGACTTTAAAAATAAAGATATGAGGGGAGGGTGCACGTTAGGAGCACAAAAGGGAGGGTGCATTTTAACCCTCCTCTATGTATATATATATGTGTGTCTGTGTATGTGTATGTATATGTATATGTATATGTATATGTATATGTATATGTATATGTATATGTATATGTATATGTATATGTATATGTATATGTATATGTATATGTATATGTTTGTATGTATGTGTATATGTATATGTATGTATGTGTATGTGTGTGTATACATACATGCATACATACATACATACATACATACATACATACATACATACATACATACATACATACATACATACATACATACATACATACATACATACATACATACTAGTATCGTGCCCGTACGTTGCAACAGGGACATTATATAAGAAAAATTTATAAAAAGGTATATCAATAAAAATAATAATATTCAAAAATTAAGAGACATGTTAAGAATTTATATAATTATGTATTTATAATTAACTTGAATCGTGATCTCTGATAATAATTTGATGATGTGATGATTCTTTATTTTTAAGTACCAATAATATCAAATAATAGCTCGATTCAAATCTAATATCAAATATCATACAACAATTCAATATCTACATATAAGATTATATCAAAAAAATAAAAAAAAAGTGTTATCGTGTGTGTATATAGAATATATATATATACACACACATTATAAGAGAAATATATACACACAAGTTCCAATTTATATTCTTCTTCTTCTTTGTTTTCAATTTAGAACACACACACACACACACACACACACACACACACACACACACACACACATATTGATATATTCTAAATTGTCCACAACAATATTTATAGAAACAAAGAAAGAGAAATAAGGAAATTAAAAAAAATATTTTTATTGTGATCTGTATAGAAACGAAGAAGAAATAAGGAAACAAATAAGAAAATAGAAAGTGAAGTCTGCTCAATTGAAGAGGAGAAATATGGAAACAGAGAAATATATCGCTAAATTTTAATTGTAACGTGTCGTGTGGCAGCACATGTGGTGACTATGTTTTTAACTAAATTTAGACTTCTATACAAAAAACGGATGCATTTAATCAAAAGAAGACGAATTATGTAATTGGAGGGCAGAGATTAAATCCAAAGTTTCATATTTCAATCGTAGGCGGATCGGACACCCAACGTGCTTAATAATTGAATGGATATATATATATATATATATATATATATAGGACGTGGCTACGGTGCTACGGGTAGCTAAGAGGCCTCCGTGCTACGGCTCGGATTTCGAGTTTTCAAAATCCTAACGGTCGATCCGAACCGTTCATCTTGTTCTCCATATTAATATGTGCTTGGAGACCAAATTTTACATTTTTCTGAATTTTTTTACTATTTATTAAGCCACTTTGAAAACCCCTGATCCAACGGTGGCTTAACCCAACAGTAAAACCAGAAACTACCGTTGGATCAGCGGTTTTCAAAGTGACTTAATAAATAGTAAAAAAATTCAGAAAAATGTAAAATTTGGTCTCCAAGCACATATTAATATGGAGAACAAGATGAACGGTTCGGATCGACCGTTAGGATTTTGAAAACTCGAAATCCGAGCCGTAGCACGGAGGCCTCTTAGCTACCCGTAGCATATTAGCCAAAACCTATATATATATATATATATATAGGGATGGGCTACGCTACTCCATGGAGTAAAACGCGTTTGTACTCCACGTCATATTTTCATTTTGAAAATCCAAACAACCTATCCAACCTGTTAGATGTGATCTCCATATTGAAATGTGCTTGGAGACCAAATTTTACATTTTTGGAAATTTTTTACTATTTATTAAGTATTTTTCAAAATTTCTGTTTTGATGTGAACTGTAAAAAACAGTAAAATTTTCTGGACCATCGGATCAGCAATTTTCAAAAATGCTTAATAAATAGTAAAAAAATTCCAAAAAATGTAAAATTTGGTCTCCAAGCACATTTCAATATGGAGATCACATCTAACGGTTCGGATCGGTTGTTTGAATTTTCAAAATAAAAATATGACGGCGTGGAGCACCAACTCATTTTACTCCATGGAGTAACGTAGCCCATCCCTATATATAGACACACACACACACACACACACACACACACATACATATCTATATATATATGAGTAAGACTACCATACATTGCAATGCATAGGCATTTTTGTGCATTGGACTATAAATCACCGGATTCGAAGTCCAAATGACCAATCCAAACCGTTCATCTTGTTCTCTATATTAATATGTATTTGGAGACCAAAGTATACATTTTTTTTGGAATTTTTTTACTATTTATTAAGCTACTTTGAAAATCGCTGATCCAACGGTGTCTTTTGATTTTACTGTTACCGTTGGATCAATAATTTTCAAAGTGGCTTAATAAATAGTAAAGATTTTTTTTAAAAATGTAAAATTTGGTCTCCAAGCACATATTAATATGGAGAACGGGATGAACGGTTTCGATCGGCTATTTGGACTTTGAATCTGGTGATTTATAGTCCAATGCACAAAGATGCCTATACATTGCAATGTATGGTAGCCTTACTATATATCTATATATAAATATAGAAAGAGAGAGAGAGTAAGGCTACCATACTTTGCAAATTAAAGTGGATGTTTTAATTTACGATCATATCTCTAGTTTCAAAGTTCAAATAGTCAATCAAAACTTCTCATCATGTTATTCATATTGAAATGTGATTGGAGACCAAATTTTATATTTGTTGGAAATTTTTTACTATTTTTTTTAGAATTTTTCAAAATCAGTGTGCACATTTCAATATGAATAACATGCTGATAAGTTCGGATTGACTATTGAACTTTGAAACTAGAGATATGAGCGTAAATTAAAATACTCACTTTAATTTGCAAAGCATGGTTGCCTTACTCGATATCGATATATATATACACACACACATATATATATATACACACACACACACACACACACATATATATATATATAGATAGGCTAATGTGCTTCCATAAGCACTTGGCCCGAAGTGCTGCCACCCCATTTTCGATTTTTCAAAATTCAAACAGTCGATCCGAACCGTTCATCTTGTTCTCCATATTAATATCTGCTTGGAGACCAAATTTTACATTTTTTGGAATTTTTTTGCTATTTATTAAGCCACTTTGAAAATCGCTGATCCAACGGTGAACCCCTGATTTTACTGTTTGGCAAGTCACCGTTGGATCAGCGATTTTCAAAGTGGCTTAATAAATAGCAAAAAAATTCCAAAAAATGTAAACTTTGGTCTCCAAGCAGATATTAATATGGAGAACAAGATGAACGGTTCGGATCGACTGTTTGGATTTTGAAAAATCGAAAATGGGGTGGCAGCACTTCGGGCCAAGTGCTTATGGAAGCACATTAGCCTATCTCTATATATATATATACATATATATATATATAGAGAGAGAGAGAGAGAGAGAGTAAGGCAACCATGTTTTGCAAAAGTGGGTGTTTTAATTTGTGTTCATATTTCTAGTTTTAAAATTCAAAATATTGATACGAACCGTTCAAGTTGATATCCATATTAAATTGTGCTTGGAGACCAAATTTTACTATTTTTTTAGAATTTTTCAAAATCAGTGTTTTTCAGAAAATTATGGACAATAAAAAACAGTGATTTTCAAAAATTCTAAAAAAATAGTAAAAAATTTTCAAAAAATATAAAATTTGGTCTCAAAGCACAATTTAACATGGATATCAACTTAAACAGTTCGGATCGACGTTTTGAACTTTGAAACTAGAGATATGAGCGCAAATTAAAACTCTCACTTTAATTTGCAAAGCATGGTAGCTTTACTCTCTCTCTCTCTATATATATATAGAGAGAGAGAGAGAGATTGACTAATATGCTTTCGGTAGCATATGGGCCGAAGTGCTATCGGTCCAAATTTCAAATTTCAAAATCCAAAAAGTCAATCTAAACCGTTCATCTTGTTCTCCATATTAATATGTGCTTGGAGACCAAATTTTACATTTTTCTGAATTTTTTTACTATTTATTAAGCCACTTTGAAAATCGTTGATCCAACGGTAGCACTGTTTTGTTAAGCCACCGTTGGATCAGCGATCTTCAAAGTGACTTAATATATAGTAAAAAAATTCAAAAAAATATAAAATTTGGTCTCCAAGTACATATTAATATGGAGAACAAGATGAATAGTTCATATCGACTTTTTGGATTTTGAAATTTGAAATTTAGACCGGTAGCACTTCGGCCGAAGTTCTACCGAAAGCATATTAGTATATATATATGAGGGTTCTAATGCCTCATGCCTTTCATATCTCATTAGACCTCATATTTTATATCTTCGTTATCAAAGTCTAAACTGTCGATCTAAACTGTTCAACATGATATTCATACTAAAATACGATTAGGGATGAAATTTTATAATTTTTGGAAAAAAAAAATTAATAATTTTTAAGATGGGTAGAAAATCACTCTTTTTTTAACGATCCAAAAACAGTGATTTTGTACTTATCTTAAAAATAGTAAAAAAAAATTAAAAAATATAAAATTTCATCTCCATGCATATTTTAGTATAAATATTATGTTGAGTGGCTCGGATCAGCAGTTTGGACTTTGAAAACAAAGATATAAAATATGAGCTATGATGAGGTATTAGAACCCGCCTCATATATATATATATAGAGTTAGGCTGGGGTGCTATGGATAGCATAGAGGCCTCTATGCTACGGCTCAATATTCGAGTTTTCAAAATTCAAACGGTCGATCCGAACCGTTCATCTTATTCTCCATATTAATATCTGCTTGGAGACCAAATTTTATAATTTTCTGAATTTTTTTACTATTTATTAAGCCACTTTGAAAATCGCTAATCCAACGGTTTTACTGTTTTGTGCAGCCACCGTTGGATCAACAATTTTGTAAAATACTTAATAAATAGTAAAAAAAATTCAGAAAAATGTAAAATTTGGTCTCCAAGCAGATATTAATATGAAGAATAAGATGAACGGTTCGGATCGACCGTTTGGATTTTGAAAACTCGAATATTGAGCCGTAGCATAGAGGCCTCTATGCTATCCATAGCACCTCAGCCTAACTCTATATATATATATATATATATATATATATATATATGTTATGATCACCATTCATCATAATCTCTTCATGTATATAGAGCAAAGGTAGTGAGTGTTATGCTCATAAATTAAAAGGGAATGGTGATCATAATTCCAATTTTTTATCGGATTGGCTTCAAATGACGAATCCAAACCATTGAAATTGTTGTTGTAAGCAATACTCTAATGCTTGTTGGTCCCAAAAGGCACCTAGAGGGGGGTGAATACGGGCATTTATAATTTTTAAGCTAAGTTACTTTTAACTAACGTGCATATGTGTTATTCTTGACGAAAATAAGAATAACTTTAATCTAAACAAAATATGAAAAGTAAATCGTACAGTTTAGAGACAGTTGACACAAGAGTTGTTTATGGAGTTCTGCACTAACGCCTACATCTCTGGGGCCCACGACTTTTGAGATGGCGCTCCTTTCTTTACCCAATGAGAAAGAAAGTACAAGGTGGAACCAGTGAGCCCTTACAAAGCTTTTGGGAAATCACATGGCCCGAGCACGAAAATGGCTCACAAGCACTAAAGGCTCTAGTGTTTATAAGAAGTAACTTGGTCACACATGATCACTCTAAATCTTACAAAGAGATTGAGTATTAGTTGAATATGCTTGAGATTGTGTACGAGTATTAAAGTTTTAGTATGCAAGTAACAATGGTTTTTTCTAGATCTGAAAATTTGAATTATTGAAGTTGGGGGGCGACTAGAGTGATAATCCAAACCTAGATTTTACTTCTATTTATAGAGAGAGAAACATAATAAGGTAAGTTTTCCTTAACCATTGTAACAGTTCTTGAACCGTTACAACGATTAGCCAATTTACTTAGATTTGACTGTCGATGAACCGTAATGGTTAGTGAACCGTTGTAACAGTGGTCACAACGGTTATCTATGAAAGTTTGGGGTGTCAAATTGATTTATTCCATTACACAACGGTTATAACCGTTGTACAACGATTTAAATGATGATCTGCGATTTGATTAATTCGTTACAACGGTTTCTGAACCATTGCAACGGTTGACCACATTCTCAAGCATATTTTATCAATTTTACAGATATCTAATCCTAATTTTGAGATGATGCTTCTATGTTTAATGCTAAGTGCTTCATGTCCACATCCTTGATAAATCTAGCAATTGATCATCCATCCTTGATGTATATGTTGCATTTTATCTAGTCATGAACCTGTACAATATCTCAAGAAAAAAAAACTATAAAATTCAACAAATATATTTGTTGCAAATCTAGTCAAGCAGACAAGTCGATTATGGCACAATCCAACAATGTTATATTTGACTAATTTACAAAACACATAATTATTGAATTTAATAATTTTCTTGAGTTGATATATTTGCAGGTTCATAAAATTTAGAATTGCAACATTGACTATTGAGGCTCTTTCTTTTGTCTTTGAGATATTTGACTAAACTGTTGTCTCGGTGAATATTAAGGGTTCAAAATCAATAGCTTCTCCTCACAATCATTTTGAAAAGTAGTCATTTATTGAAATATGATACTCGAGCTCTCTGAAATACACTAGTTTGAAGATTGCTGAAATTCCATACCATTTATATACGTTATAACGATTGATAAATTTGGGAAGTAAATTTGAGGTTGAAAAAGTTAGTAAACAACTGTTACATTCAGCCGTTGTAACGGTGATAAACATTGTAATGATTGTCACCAAAAATCTAGATTTGTTTCCCTCGGTATAACATTAGATATATTTCTACAGAGGTTCCTAGCTGCCATACACTTTAAAAATTTCTTCTCTCTGCTGAGAAAAGCCACCATTGTTATTTGTTCTTAAAATTTCAATATTCATTCAACAACCTCAAATCCACTTCACCAATCTCTCAATAAATTAGGTTAGAGTGATTAAATCTTGAGTGTTCTTTGTAAGATCCTTTATTCATGCACATTTATTCATAGCTGTGTGACTTTCGGCTTGTTTAATAAGGGCTCACCGATTGGAGCTTTTGTGCTCACCTTTCACGAGTTGGCCATGTGACTTCCTGTTAGTTGTAAGGGCTCACCGGTTCACAAGTTGTAACATGTAAAGAAAGGTCCATCTCGAGAAGAGGTTGCGAATCCCCGATACATCTCACGTGTCATCTCTCTCTCTCTCTCTCTTTATTATTATTTACTTTATTTTTCATTGCAATTTAATTTTCAGTTTTGAATAATTGAATTGAAAAGGTTTTAAAATATTAAAATTCACTATATTCAACCCCCGCCCCCCTCCCCCTCTAGGTACCGTTAGGGACAACAAAAATCAATCTATTTCATGAGTGATGCATGTAAATGTAAAATTTTCGAATTTATATAGTATAAAGTCAAGCGGTCAAAACATGAAAAGAAAAATAGATGTATTAAAATAACTTATAAAATTTATTTTTTCAAATCACTTGACAATATAATACATAAATAAATAAAAAATACATGTATATATATATGCATCACTAGTAAACAGGGGAAGATCCAGAGTAGATGGCTGCCCCCTGGATTTCGAGTTTTAGTGGTGATCTATTGGTACCGATTGATTGTGTCCCTCCTTGGAAATTTTCTTGCCCCCCTCTGAATGTTTGATTTGTAATTGGGGTTAAATTTAGTGTTAAAATCAAAATAAATTTCTTGAATTATGATTGGTCATTAGAATTATAGGTTAAAGGATCATAAATTATAAGTCATAGCATTGGAAAATATAAGTCAAAACATTATTTTTTTATCGAGTACTCAATTAGTTAATGGGTTTAAATCCGATAAGCTATTTAAACCCAATTTGATATTTTTTTGCCTCCCCTGGCGAAAATCCTGGGTCGCCCCTGCTAGTAAAGTAGATCGGTTTCAACAGTTTGGATATCTCATTTGAAGCCAAGCCCTCTTGATGAGCATACCACACCCTAGCTTTGTTTAGAGGCGAAATTAGAAAAATTAAAATTATAGAGTTGGCTTAGTACCCCTGACATACACATAGATATGCCCTTAGCTAATTTACTCATATATATATAAAGAGAGGGGTTGGCTATTCTACTTCCATAAGCATATGTAGGCATATGCTTATAACTCGTTTTTGCGTTTCCAATGTCCAAATGGTCAATCCGAAGCGCTTAACATGTTCTCCATGTTAATATGTGCTTGGAGACCAAATTCTACATTTTTTGAAATTTTTTTACTATTTTTTCAGATTTTTTCAAAACAGTCATAAAAAATATTAAAAAAATAATAAAAAAATAATAAAAAAAAAATGAAAAACCCTATTTTGAAAAATTCTGAAAAAATAGTAAAAAAAATTTCCAAAAACATAAAATTTGGTCTCCAAGCACATATTAATATGGATAACATGTTGAGCATTTCAGATCGACTATTTGGACATTGAAAACACAAAAACGAGTTATAAGCATATGTTCTCATATGCTTATGGAAGTAGAATAGCCAACCCCTATATATATATATATAGGAAAATGCTAATATGCTATGCGTAGCATAGAGGCCTCCGTGCAACAGCTCAGTATTTGAGTTTCCAAAATCCTAACGGTCGATTCGAACTGTTCAACATGATCTCCATATGAATATGTACTTGCAAACCAAAATTTACATTTTTGAGAATTTTTTTTACTATTTTTTAGATAGGTAAAAAATCATTTGATCTGAAAATTCAGTACCATTGAGATTAAGTGATTTTTTACCTATCTAAAATAATAGTAAAAAAATTCTAAAAAATATAAAATTTGGTTTGCAAGTACATATTCATATGAAAATCATGTTGAACAATTCGAATCGACCATTAGGATCTTAGAAACTCAAATATTGAGTCGTTCCACGGAGGCCCTCTATGCTACGTGTAGTACCGTAGCCAACTCCTATATATATGTGTGTGTTTATATTTTAAATTTGAAACTTTTCACTATTGATTAAATAAATTAATCCTTTCAAAATTACCAAATTAGAAGTATTACCATGAGATTCTGATAATAAATATTTATCAGGTAGAATAAATGTCCAATTAAGGCTTAAGCTGTAGTTGCGACATACCTGTAGGTCTGTACTTTCAGCTTCGTCTTATAAGAAAACTACTAATTATAAAGAAAAGCAGAAAACCTCCTGCATCCACGTACCTTAATTATGCTTTCTTTTTTTCAATTCTTTTTTTTTGTACCATTACTAGATAGGATTAAGCTTTCAAAATGTGAACCTTGTCGTCTTTATGATAAAACTGTCAATTATGCATGTATACACACACACATAGACACAAATTATCAGCAACATTTGTTACACCCAATTATCATACCTAAGCAAGGTTCTAAATAGCAATTATCGCGTTATAGCGAAAAGGTTAAAATAAAAGCTATCATGGATAGCATAGTTATAGTGAAAGTTATTCTCCATAGTCTTTTTTGTTTAAAAAAATATATTTTATATTTTTACTAATTATCAACATTATCTAAAGTTTCATAGAATAATAAGTAACACAAAATTGATTAAGGAATTATAATATTTATATTGAACCAGTACAAAATCCAATTGTTATTCAAAATATTTTCAATAATATCATAAACTATCTATCTTTTTTCATTCAAAATAACCTAAACATTATGGCATAAACTATAAATTTTTTCTATTAAAAAAAACATAAGCATCATGGAATAAATTATCTATCTTTTTCTATTTAAAAACAAAATTAATCTAATTTTCAGTTTGGATTTTTAAATAAAAGCCTATGTAGCATAGCGTACGCTATTGCGCGTAGCGTAAATAGCGGACCGCTATTACCGCTATAGTGGTCGTAGTTGTTATAGCACACTTTTATCCTATAGCTTAGCGTTCAAAATCCGAAAATGCTATAGCGCGCTATTTAGAACACTGTACCTAAGCCATGATAAAATAATCAATACAACCCGATAAAAAAAAAACCATAAAAAAAGAATTAGCAAATTTGATAAGTGTGATAGCTAATTAATAATCTATGAATAGACTAACCGATATTAATTTAGTTGAAAGCTCAGTTTAAACAAGAGAGTTATACATGGTAATTAATGGTAATCCAACGAACTCTCTCCCAATTAAGTACTAGTGTACAACAACAACAAATGGTCCCCTTTTTGAAAGAAATCTTGATTTTTCCATTTTCAGGAGTGGCAGCGTTGCCTCCCACATTGTAGGGCTTTATATGTTTTCATGATCAATGCTGGTCTCTAAGGCTCAGATTAAATCTGAGGAAAACCGAAGGTTTTATTTTACATTATGATCTGGTTCATCAATTATGAACTGAATGGTCTAGATCTACATGGACCATCCAATGAATGGCTTCTAATGGTAAAGTCAGACAGATGCATGCCTTCAATAAGCATGCTTTTATTCATTGGGTCCAGCAAAACCAGTGGACCTTGTATCATGTTGCTTTTATCATCATATCAGTGGTCCTATAATCATGTCCAATTTGCAAATTGGTGTCCCTTTTAAATTAATTGCGGTAAAAAAAAAAAACGTGTTAGAGAGGTATGTAATTATCAAAGAACTAAACTAGAATAACTGTGCGAGTCCAGTAAGAATATCTCTACCATTCTTCCTTCGGTAGCTTCCTTTGATGTAAGGATATTAGATCCCTAGCCTTTATGAACCCATGAGGTGATTTTTATTGACAGTACATTATAATATATATATATAGTTCTGTTTTATTAGAGCTCCTGCATAATGAAAAATGGATTGGATCGCAGCATGGTTTCACAATTCAAATATATTTGGTTATTTTTTAAGCGGAATGTAACTTCTAAAGTTTGTGTGATCGGTCTGCATGGCCATTTTGTGTTAAGGGGCCACCCCTGCATAGAGGAGACGGATAAGGCATCAGTTCTCCTATGGGCCGGAGGACCTGGGTTCGAGTCGCGCGTGTGTGTTGTGTGAGTGCCTACGGGCTTAAATAAATAAAAAAATTCGTCCAATTTAATGTTAAAAGAAAATGACTTACCAGAAAATTTTAATTCAAATAAATTTCCTTGAATATAAATTTCTACGTGTTCTTCTAAGAAAACAAAAATTAAGGGTTTAATTATCGAAGACGAATGTGTTTTGTTTTCCAAGAAAAGAGGAGATACTCTTGAGAACAGAAGGTAAACTAATTGCATTGATTTAGATCCTGCTACAGGAGCCACCAGATAAAAAAATTAGGTCTTACACTATTCCACGAAATCCAAGATGGAAATGACTATGCTAAAGAACAAAAGAAAAAAAAAACGAACAAACAAAAATAAGAATTTAAGAATACGATTACAAGTGCAAATCTAGACTGACATTCTCTTTTACAAACTGACCTCGTGAAGATGTGCGCGGAGAAGAATTATCGGAAGACGAGTTACAGGAAGTCGAAACAAAGTTTGCTCCCACTGCAAATTCAACTTCCCTTATCAGAGGCAATTGCATGGGTCTGTCGCTTACCTCTCCAAGCACTTGTGCCATGGGGCCTCTCCAGGGACCAACTAGTGGGTTTCCGTTTATTGGTTGGGACAGAGACCCGGGCCCACAATAGAAACGGGCATTCCCTGGACTTGTCATATAAAACGGGGAGCTGACAACACGGGGGTGGTGCGGGTAGCCGATAAGTTGTTGATGGTGGTACTGTTGGCTCTGAGCTGCAACCATGACTGACTGCAGGTGGGCCCTTTTGGCATGTTGACGCTCCCTCTTGTGCGCATTCTGGTGTCCTCCTAGTGCCTGAGAAGTCGGGAAGTGGCGACAGCAGTAGTGGCACTCAAACTTTCGAATAGAGTCTGTGGCAGTTATGATGTTACTGATGGCAGTGCTGGTAGAAGTCATGACAGTGGCAGTATTTTTCATAATACCTGGCGGTGTATCAGGATCGGAAATTTCGGTATGGACATTTGTACCAAAGAGGCGAACGGACTGTTTTTCAGGAGGAGGTGATGGCCGAATGAATGGGAGCTGTGAAAAGGAATTTACGGGTGTGAATCGGTGAGTAGTCTCTTGCTCATCCATTTTTCTGTTGTTGCTGCTATTGTTGCTGATGCTGCTGGTAAGAGAGGCCATGTATTTTATTTAGTAACTTATGATCTGAGGAAGGAGGATGTGGGTTGCAGAAAGCATGGCAGGAGAGGACACTTCTTCTTTAGTCATTTCTAGGTCGAGTGTGTTTGTTTCATGGCATGTCTTGAATGTGAGTGTTCTATTGGCCTTTTGCTAGCTCAGAGAGAGAATGAGGGTATGAGACTTTGAGGGATAGACTTTATCATAGTCTCTTTCTACTAGTTAGCATGTGATTGATGAGTATCTTTTGGACTGTTGTTGGATGAGATAGGCAAAGGAAAGAGAAAACATAAAGTGAGGAACTAAAGAGTTATCTTGTCCTCCCCTTTATAAAGAAAACAGGTTCAAGTCAGAAATGATTTTCAATTCAGAATTAAGACGGATTCATCCTTATAGTGCCTAATAAAAGCATTTCATTATGAGATACAATAAAAGGCTGAGATGTAATTTTATACATAAATGGAACTCTTCTAGAGAATTTTCTTTTGCTTCACATTAATGCTTCATCATAATTAAACACTTAAAACTTGAATAGTCACTACTATAATAGAACACGCTGGAATACTTCAAAAAAAAAAACAGTAGTACATGCTGGAAGAAACATGTCAGAAGCCTGAGATAATTTTATTCTGCTAGTTTTTGTAGTTGTTAATTTCTGTGCACAACAGTATACAAGCAAAAGAAGAATGTGTATATACAGTCTGTAATCATGAGTACTAAAGATGTTGTTGTTAATTATCAGCACTTGACAATCTACAGTAGCAAGTCATGATTTGAATACGTGTATATATAATACACACACACACACACCACATACTTCTTCCGGGGCTTGAAATTAGGTTTCGGAGACTGAAAGGAAATATATATGCATGGAATTCATGAAGAGCTATATCAAGTCCATTTATATTCCACACCCGTTTTATAAGCGTGTAGCATAAATTAAATAAATGGATTGTGAATGGTTTGTTTTGTCAATGACTGGTGTGCAACCGGTACAGGATACCGTATATGACCCAATCGCATACAATACGTATGAATACCAAAGAAACGGGTGATGCTATTCTCTTTTTACTAACACAACATTATCTAAATTCTTTAGACAGTTTTATCCTTCATTAATTATTTTTTTAATTGGTTATCTCCCATATATATATATTATCATATGATTTCTTTCCTTAAGTTTTGTTTATAAAATATATTATTTTTCTTAAAAGATGTTTCTCTCTCATACATTATTATATAATTTTATTTTCTTAAAAGTTAGATTTATAATATAAGTAAATATTATGTCATATTAGTTATTAGTATTTCATCACATTTTAAAAAAAATTAAAGAGAATACACGAGTGAATTAGATCTCATTAAATTATGAAAATCTATCAGTATTATACATCATAGATTTATTTTTACCCAGTTCCACAATTTTTATTGACGATCTACTTTAAAGATAATTATTTTGGCAATGAACATTTTATCTTTATATATTTTAGCAAAAATCACTAAAGAAAATGATATGATTACTTACCTGTTTGATCATAAAAAACATATATACTGAACTCCAATTTTACCCTGCTGGTTATTAGGAGATTGATTTTCCATCTATTCAATTAACATATATAAAGTAATTAAGGCATCAATTAAATTTTGTCCTAACAGTTTTAACTAAAATAGACGTATATATTATATGTATTAAAATTAAAAGAAATTATTATAAAGATTTAACAATATAGCCAAGATGGATAATATTACATAATAAAGCGTGTGTATTATCTTATCAAATATCTTCTTTAACTATCACTTTATAAATATATCAAATATATATATATATATATATATATATATATATATATATATGGTAAATACTTACCTTGACTTGACTGCCTGAAACTTCAATTAAATTTATAGATATATATTCTCTTCTGTAAATTATTTAGGTATATATCTAGAGAAAAGGTTTCTGTCCACTGGGTTTTGTCCACCATTTGTCCACAACCTTATCCACTCTCATCTAACTGTCTTTTTACAGTATACAAGATTAAATTGAAAATTTACAGTATTATTTAAAAAATTTACAGTATACGAGATTCAATTTTACAGTATATATTTTACAGTATGCAAGATTCAATTGAAAATTCGATTGTATACAAGATTTAATTTTTACAGTATACAAGATTCAATTGAAAATTCTACTGTATACAAGATTCAATTTTACAGTTCTGTTGATTCAATTTTACAGTATACAAGATTCAATTGTAAATTTTACTGTGTAGAAGATTCAATTTTACAGTATACAAGATTCAATTGAAAATTTTACTGTATACAAATTCAATTTTACAGTATACAAGATTCAACCCAATGCGGACGCTAATAATTAACTCTAACTGCCAATAAGCGCTAATAACTAACTCTAACTGCCAATAACTGCCAATAACTTTCTATAACTGTAATTTCTGAAAGTACAGTTTGAAAGTACATTTATTTTGTCATGTTGTGCAAGTTGCAATCTTTTTCTAATTATCATGGGACCACTTCAAATAGTTGCTGGATGTTTTGTGATTAACTAATATATTTTATGTGATATATTGTATAATTATACAACATGTAGAAGTAATTTTACAGTATTCGCGCAAGTCAAAGCTGTGGACAAATGGTGGACAAAAAGCTGTGGACAATTAGACGCTTCCGTTTCTTGTGATGCACAATGTTGAGTTCGTCCAAAAATTCATACATATTTAATGCAAAATTAGAGAAAATTGCGAAAAATAGTATCTAGCAATTATGAAAATGAAATAATTAATAAATAATCACAATAATAATTATATTATTGAAAGCTATGGCAAAGAAAAAGAAATTAGAGAGGGTTAAAATTCTCTATACATGTAAATTTTTAAAAGACACTGTTGATAATACTGAGCAGTGTTAATCCCCAAAGAAATTGTTAATGTTCAGGTTGTGGTGCACTCTTATTTCAGAATAAATAGTAAAAATTAAATTGTATAGTCTAATTCATTCGTTTTTTTTTTTTTTTGGTAATAAATGATTTATAAAATCCTAAGAAATAAAAAATAAAATAAAGAGAGAAATCCTAAATTAGAAGGTAAAGAAAAATGGTGGTGAACGTATCCAAAGAGCTAGAAATGTAAATAATGTGGTAAATAGTGTGATAAAATAATTTATGTACAAAAATAAATTGATATATTTTTTAAATTTAGTCTATATTGATGTGTCATACAATCGAGTCATAAATTAAGGACCTAAAAATATTTACGCGCCTTAGTTACCAAGTAACAAAGTAACTAACCATTTATTTATTCTCGAGCTTCACAACATATATCTCAATTTTATCCTCTTCAGTAGTATTAAATCTAAATGTACCTAGATCTTCTTCTTTTCTTTTCATTTTGAGAAAGAACAGGTCATGCTCATATTTGATTAATAATAGTAACTAATTCAAAAGGTATTGTCTTTTTTTTCTTTTTCTTTTTTTCTGGTGTAGCTAGCACGTTCACTTTCGGATATATATTAACTAGTATAAAATTTAAAAAAAAAAATATCGCAAGAGTCAATTTTTTTATTGCCACTATATGAAAAGTAGTTTTTTAAATGGTATTCTGGAAAGTCTTTTATTTTTTATGGGGTCTTATGCAAAGTAGAAGTGAATTTGCACCTTCTAGATCTCTTTTTTTCTTTTTCTTTTTATGTTCTTTCGAGACAGAGAACTCTCTCGAAAGGAAAAAAAGAGAGAAAATTACTCTATAAACTTAGTTCTAATGGAAAAAGTGCCTTTGTCAAATTTGTCAAATTTATCTATATAATTATAAAGAGAGGGAGCCACTTATACCATTTTGGTGACATCCGATTACATTTTACGTTTTCAAAGTTTTCAAAGTCTAAATAATCGATCCAAATAATTTAACATGATGGATATATTAAAATATGCTTGCAGATCAAATTTTACATTTTTTGAATTTCTTTTACTATATATAAGTATTTTACAAAATTGTTGTTTTCAGACCATTGAATTTTTATACCATCTTAATAAATAGTAAAAATTCAAAAATATGTAAAATTTGATCTGCAGGCACATTTTAATATATCCATCATGTTGAACGGCATGGATCGACTATTTAGACTTTGAAAATTTAGAGTATAATCTGGTGTCACCAAAAAACGACGGTGTAAGTGGATCCCTCCTATTAATACTAAATAATTAAAATTTTCAAGCTATATATATATATATATTTAACTTACATATAGCTTCATTAACAAAAACAATATAAAAGGAATTCATGGTTGGGTGGATGAAATGCAAAAGTCCTTTATCTGTCCTTTTGTTTTAACTCCTGAAATTTTACATGTAATTACAAGTTTCAGTGATACATTTATTACCCCGGTGTGACCACATAACGGATAATGCACCAGCACCTTGATAACTCTACCTACTTCGGAACTATATTCTGATCGTAGTCAGTGGTGAAAAAAATGAAAACTATAGACGTGCAATTAAAGAATTTTTTTTTAAAAAAAATTGAGGAGGCTGTAAAAGAGTGAAAAAGAAACGCAACGCAAGAGGATGCATGTCGATGGAGGATGATGATTTGTCAGTGACTGACAAAGTACATCTAGCCAGTTGTTGCTTACTGCTGGTTTCGGTGCAGGTGCTTTCTCTTCTAAGCTTACTTTTGGGCTTTCACATAACTACCTTCAAAGTACTTCTCAAAACAAACACTATCACGTCTCGCTCTATCTTTCTCTCTCTCCTTGTTTCTGTTTTTCATCATGCATGTGTTGCCATCAGTTAAGGTGTTAGACAGGGTACAAGACAAGCTCTGTTGGTGGTCCCGCCTATCCTCTCTATTCCTTTAAAATCTAGCTATTAGTTCTTCGATAGGTAATGTTGGGTAGTTTGTAACGGTTTGTGCTGCATCTGGAGTCAATGCATGAAACTGATTACATGAATATCCAAAATGTTCATAATATGCATATAATGAATATATTGGATATATATTTGAAAGCTTGTAATCTAATTAGGCAGCTGGGCAAATTATTGACACAAAATATAAGATGTGCACTGTACTTTCACGCCAACACCGATTAAGTTTTTTTACTATATTCAGAGGCGGAGCTACATTCAATGAATGGAGATTCATTTATTTTTAATTTTTTTTGTACTTATACACAATTTTATATATAGTATAGAGTAAAATGATTTAGATATGGTAATATTAATTGATCTCCATTCGCAACATGAAAATTTTATATAACTAACCCCATTTATATTTGACCCCATAACTTGAAATTTACATTGGCACACTAAGTTTCACATCACTAAGAGCTACAGACTGAAAAACATCAGCATCTCTCTCTCTCTCTCTCCCCCCGAGGAAATGCATGG
Source organism: Carex rostrata (assembly GCF_964058835.1). Lineage (NCBI taxonomy): Eukaryota > Viridiplantae > Streptophyta > Magnoliopsida > Poales > Cyperaceae > Carex > Carex rostrata. The sequence goes on from NC_135926.1 coordinate 10,247,565, forward strand.
ACGTACTGAATGCTGAGAAGGGTATTTAAAGTTGTTGGCCTCTTTACATCTGGAGGTGCAGTGTGTTGCATGTAAGTGGGCCTGCATGCATCCAGAGATCTCTGTTATACATAGTGATTTAACCTAAGACAGTACTATGCTTATCCTATTTGTTATTTCTTTTTCACTTTCCATTGTTTTTTTAGCTTATAAAAAGCGAAAATATTTCAAATTAAACAGAGTCCTGATGTTATTCTTTTGGGTCTTGTAAGGCCCATGGGCCAACAGTACATCATATGTTGCAGATGTAAAACGAGGCTGTAGTGCTGTACCTTATGTTGCAGCTGTGAGTTGTGGTTAATTAATACAATTTTGTAATTCCGGTTGTAGTTTGTGAATTCGTATCCTCTGCATTAACTAAAAAAAGAATTTTTTGAGTTAATGTATATGGACCATCCGATCTGCTTTAAGATCCGTGCGGACTAGATCCACACTAATATTCTGAATATAGACGTACTATAATTAGATTGACTCTGTTTAAAATCAGACGACCGAGATGTGTTAACTCAAAAGAGCATCTTTTGAGTTAATGCAGACTATGCGGACTCGTAGTTTGTACAGCTACTTCTACGTAGGTTACAACTTACAGCACCTCAATTGCAACTTGAGTTCACTTCTTTTTTCTGTTTTAGTAGCATTAATTAATGTTTGTCTAGATTATTCATTGGCTTAATAATTTGGATTCATTATGAGTTGATTTGGATGTGTTAATTAATTGATGATTTGATTGAACTGCTTTGGCATGCGCTTTACTTTTCTTAGTTGGTTGTGCTATATATGACTAGCTAACCACCTTCCTCCACTATAGAATAACCATAGAAACAGACGACTAATTAATTGTTGCACTTGAGGACAATATATGTAGGGCATGTTAATTCGGTTGTCAGGGGGATATGAAGTATGGGATTTTATGAAAATGTGCACACAAATAGTTATGAATATGTGAAGAAATGAATGTTTGGTTGTACTTTAAATTTTGATTTGAGCAAAATATTTATGGGAGAGAATATTTTTTTATTGAAAGATTTGTTATCAATATAATTTTCTGATCAAATCTAAAATAAAAACTTCAGGAAAGTAAAAAATTGTAAAAAGTAAAGTTGTAAGTGATGGTGAGCTCAAGTACAATTAAATCACGATACTTTATTTCAAAATATTAAAATAAATTGAGAAAACTAGTTAAACAATGAATTAATTAAAATGAAATTCATAAATGGAAGACATATAAGTTAAAAACTATTTTGAAATCATCCCCATAGCTCACAAGTTCCTGGGAAAATAATTATTTTAAAAACTATTTTCTTCTCATTATTCTCAGCTTTGTACGAGAATGAACTTGAAAATAAAAAAACCAAGATGCGTTAGAGAGAGAGAAAAAAGGCCACATACATAACATATTATGGGAAAATTTTCTCATCATCTCTCACTAGTGGAGAATACACTTTTAGGAACGGTCAAAAATGCCTATCAGGAACGGACCTACGCGCGTTCCTGACCCAGGGGATACTGATAGTTCCTTTAATCAGGGTCGGTTGATCGGGCGTTCCTATTTATATAATCAAGGACGGTCATTTAATAAAAAGGCGTTCCTGTTTGTACAAATAGGAACGGTTGTTTAATAAATGACCGTTCCTATTTGTATGAATAGGAACGCCTTTTTATTAAATGACCGTTTCTATTTGTATGAATAGGAATGCTTTTTTATTAAATGACCGTTCCTATTTATATAAACAGGAACTCCTTTTTAAAAAAGGCCGTTCCTGATTGGTTATTTTCAAGGACGATTTTTTATAAATAGCCGTTTCTAAATTGAACTTTAATTTAAAAAAATAAATTCATTATTTGGCCAGCTACCACATATTTTTGCTGGCCTCTAAAACAGAAATCAGAATATGTAAGAATTATATTAAACATGAGATAAAAGATCAACACGTACTTCACCAACAAACAAGCTCAAAGTACACCAAATTTACAATAATCCTAACTTATTACAAAATAACACATCCTAAATAGTTTTACTTTTTTCCACTAATACTTCCTTCAAGAAAAATCTAACCCATAGTAATCAGATGTAGCTGAAGTTTGTTTCATTGTAACATGTGGGAAACTCCTGCATTTTTGAAATGATAGAAGATCACAATTACAATTTTAATTGCATATTTTGTAAGCAACATGAATATGACATAATATCCACCTTTATGTTTGGAGAAACATCGAGGAAGCGAGTTATTATGTCATGCATGAACAAAATGACATAATATCCACATTCCCAATCTTCGAGTTGTTGTGGGCACTGTATTAAAAAAAACCAGATTCAAGTCAATATTCTGTTTTGAGCAAACATAAGACCAATTGTCTATTATCTAAAGGAAAAAGAACAGCTGACCTTGCATGCACCATTCATGAACTATCCTTATAATACAAAATTGAAAAGCTGAGATTTGACAAAGTATAAAAACTAATCCCTTGCAAATTGAAATGCTGAGATTCAAAAATTCATAGAAAATAGTATAAAAACCCAAATAATACAAAATTCGGGTCTAAATTGCTTGGAAAAGAGTCTTTTTCTGTCTGTGAACTTGGATTTGACAGAAACATGGCCTATGCCCTCTGATTTGTCTGTTTTCTCAGAGAGGGCATTTCTGGCAAGTTTTTAGTTTAATACGCGTGTTGCTGAAGGTTCTGGCAAGTTTTCAGTTTAATCCTTATAGTCCTTTTCTTACCAAAATAATCCAATAGAAATAAAAATCATATCATATTAATTACGACTTAATTTCAAAATCAATCACAACATCAACTAAGTTAAAGGGGTGAAGTGAGAGACGACCTAAATAAGGGGGCGAAGTGATTTCTCCCTCCGATGCTAAGGGTCGTGTGACGCGCCTGGTGTTGCGAGAGGGAGGGGTCGAGGTGCGATGTGCCTGGTGTCCCTTTGCGAGATCAAGACACGCTACTTATTCTTTTAAGATCTGATCAATCAAACCATAAGAGGAGAGGGGGCCTTTTGGAAGAGGAGTTAGTCATACGCGAAGGAAAGAGAGAACGGGTAGGGTTTGAGAGGCGAAGGACTAAAGAAGAGAGATGGAGAGGCATGGAGATGGAGAGGTGCGTGGAGGTGAGCGGCCTTGGGGTTTTAGACCTAAAATTGTTTTCAAAATTGTTTTTTGTCTACATGCGGGACTTGAGGTTTTAGCCAAATTACAAACAATCAGGAACAGTCGTTTATAAACAAGCGTTCCTGATAGTTCAGGAACGGTCATTTATAAACGAGCGTTCCTGATAGTTGACAATCAGGAACGGTTGTTTATAAATGACCGTTCCTGATACCTATTTTTAAGGTCGCCCTTTAACTTTGTCCATTCATGATAGATATCAGTAACGCGTTTTTGGTTTGCCCGACCCTGATGTGCCGTTACTAAAAGTGCATTCTCCACTAGATCTATTCGGTTACCTTTTTTTTCAAACTGGAGATGAGATTGGATACAATTGTCATTCTAATTCACTCTTTGTTATTTTGTAGAAAAAAAATGGTAGCACTCTCAATTATTTTTCCCCATACATTATTACTTGTTCTCTCTCTCTCCAGGTGTTTCTTTCATTATTAAGGGGCAACACTAATTAATTTGTGACAAATTATAATTGTCAGGATCAAGCTTAGAATGCAATTTAATACGTGACAATTCATTTTTCATTTTCAATATGTTAAAAATTAATTATTCGAGTATTTGTATTGTTGTATCTGTGTTATATTTATTTATTTATTTGTAAAAGTAGTTGTCTAATTTGCATGATGTGTAGTATATATTAAATAATTATACCAATTTTTAAAAGACGTTAGTTAATAATGTAAATTAAAGTTAATTATTTGCTAATTAATACAACGCATTAACTAATAACATGCTAAACATTCAATCAGATTTAATATAAATAAAAAATTCCGGTATGTCTAATATAATAAAAATAAACATACTTTAAACCAGTGTTGTAAAAAACGTCTGTTTAGATTGATTAATCGGTCGTTGGCGGTGATCAAACCGTCATGGATTTTTCTGAACATGGCTGATTATTCCTAATTAATCACTTGACGGCACCTTGTCCGTCCAATGACCGCATACCGTTATTTAAAACACTGCTTTAAATATAAATCAGATCTTTGCACAACTATTTTTATGATACAACTTAACATTATTTGCAGCACATTCTCATATATAATTATTTATGTGTATACCCACAAGTATGAGTTTTCCGTAAACTGGTTTGTATATATGAGGAGGGTTCAAATGCACCCAAATTTTTGTGCACCCAAATGTACCCTATCCTTTTTCTTCATTTTCAAAGTCCGAATAGTCAATCCGAACCGTTAGATGCGATCTACATATTAAGATGTGCTTGGAGACCAAATTTTACATTTTTTGGAATTTTTTTACTATTTATTAAGCCACTTTGAAAATCGCTGATCCAATGGTCTAGAAAATGTAAAATCAGCGATTTTCAAAGTGGCTTAATAAATAGTAAAAAACTTCCAAAATATGTAAAATTTGGTCTCCAAGCACATCTTAATATATAGATCGCATCTAACGGTTCGGATTGACTATTCGGACTTTAAAAACGGAGAAAAAAGACTTGAAAGATAGAGTGCATTTGGGTGCACAAAAATTTGGGTGCATTTGAACCCTCCTCTTGTATATATATATATGTTTCAAAACTCGTAAAATCTCATCTCGGAATTAACAACTCAACAGTCTCTAACATTAATCCAAAAATCCCACTGAAACCCATGAAATTGTGTTCAACCCAACGGGGCCGTAATGTTTAATCTGTACTTAACGTCACTTCTTTTATGATAAATTAATTGGTAATGAAATTTTATAAGAAAGCGCTTTTACATGCATGTTACTTGTTACTTTTAACTAAAATTTAGTGTCGTAACGTCCTATCAAATGGTTCTGATCACATCATGTATATATAGGTTATATATGTATATAGCATGAGAAGGGTTCAAATATCTTTATTTTTTGTTCTTTCACTGTACTTTTATTTTTGCAACATTATCATCTCAAAATTTAAATTATAAATGTTAAAATAAATTCGTTAGATGTGATCTATGTTATTTTATCTATGTACTCATAAAAAATTATCACATTTTAGTTTTGTTTTTATATTAATCAATAAATTGAAAAATCAACGTCTAGAAATTATTCACATTAGTACGTTTTTACAAGCTCTTGATGACAACCAAAATAAAGTTGAAATTTCATCATTTTTTTACATGTACATAGATAAAATGATGTTGATCATATCCAATGGTTTTATTTTAATTTTTAAGTTTTAAATTTTGAGTTATTAAAAATTTTAAAAACATAGCACGATGGAGGCAAAAAAAAATGGCCAAATTAATTAAAGAGCATATTATATAGTCACTACTACAAAAAAAAACTCTTTTATATCGGTTAGAATCGCGTTGCGCCATCGGAGTCCGATCTGATGCATATCGCCCCGATAAGAAATGTTTACCCGTATGCCATTGGCTCATGCCGATGGCGTTAAGCTCCAATGCAATCGATTAGAAATTAGGGACTGACGGGAATATTAGTCTTTCTGCCGTTAAATGTGCCGTTAAAATAGAAACACCATCGCCTCTGGGTGTTATTAGCCATTAGCAAAAGTGTATTAGAAATTTTTTACTATTTTTTTAGATAGGTAGAAAATCAAATATATGAATGGTGCATAATTTTTTAGATCAATTGATTTTCTACCTATCTAAAAAAATAGTAAAAAAATTTCAAAAAATGTAAAATTTGGTCTCCAAACACATTAATATGGAGAACAAGATGAACGGTTCGGATCGACCGTTAGGATTTTAAAAACTCAAATATTGAGCCATAGCACAGTAGCCCTCTATGCAACCCATAACACAGCAGCCTTACCCTATATATATATATATATAGGGCACGGCTAAATTGCTACCGGCAGCATTTCAGCGGAGGTGCTGCCGGGGCAATATCGTAATTTGTGATGTTCAAACAACAAATCAAATCCAAACCGTTAGATGTTTAATCTATATTAAAATCTACTTGGAGACCAAATTTTACATTTTTTGAAATTTTTTTACTATTTATTAAGCTGGTTTGAAAACCGCTGATTTCAATGCTGCAGAAATTTACTGAAATCAGCGGTTTTCAAACCAGCTTAATAAATAGTAAAAAAATTTCAAAAAATGTAAAATTTGGTCTCCAAGTAGATTGTAATATAGATTAAACATCTAACGGTTTGGATTTTTTATTTGGATATCACAAAATAAAAAAAAGGGTGGCAGCACCTCCGGCTAAAATGCTGCCGGCAGCAAATTAGCCGGACCCTATATATATATTAGGGCTCAAATGCTCCAACAATTCATGCCCCGATTCTATCCCAAAATCTAAACCGCACATGGGCACGCTAAGATTTCTACAAAAGAGAACTCTGGATTAGAATCTCCAACTCACTCCAGTTCACTCATGACCCCTCTTGTTGGGTTTTCGATGGTTCAAACCCATTGATTTAGCTTAAGGTGCGAAAAGAGTAAAACAAAAATTTTTACATCTACCTTAAGCTACGGATTAAATGAATCAAGAAAATCCATTTAATCCTATTTACAGATCTACTCCATAATTGATTTTCTAAAGCTTTAAATCTATTTACCAATTAAATAGATTAATATAACAATTTATACCTTGTTTCCAAATCACAGTTGGAATGCAGACCGAGCGAGTAGAGCCTCACCAGGGATGGAATCGACTCGCAGTATCACACGTGTGATACCTCTATTGGTTATCCACCAGGACTAACCGGAGAGCAGTTTATTTCTTCTGCCAGAAATACCGTAAATCGCGGAATTCTGTAGAAATACTATTCACCGAAAAAGGGATAGATTAAATATATTTAAGACTCCAAGTTATTCCGTTTCACTTAAAAAGCAAAACAAGAAATACCGCAGAGTTTGCAAAAATATATTTTTCCGAATCTCGTAATAACCGAAATCAGGGAAGAGAGAAAAAACCGATTAACAAAGTAATCAGATTAACACGTGAATTAGTAAGTTTTCTCTCTACCCTCACCCCTCTATTTATAGTGTTTTGAGGAGGTTCGCAAAAGACCAAAATACCCCTCAAAACAAATCTATTTACCAAAAACCCTTGACACCTCATCCTTTAATATGTGAAAAGACCAAAATACCCCTTCCACACCCTTCCACACTCTTCTCCATGCTTCTACACCCTAAGGTGTCATGCAAGGTGGCATAGGTGTGAAATGACCATTTTGCCCTTGGCCCATTAAGGCATGAATAGTAAAAGGCTTTGATTTTGGGCTTTGACTTTGGGCTTTTAATTTTAATTAAGGCTTTGATTATTTTGGGCTTTTAAACCCATAATTCAAATCCATAATTAACAAATTAAAATCCAAATCAAATATATATAATTGTCATATACAATTATATTTCTTTTCGGTTGTTGTTCGGTAACTTTTATACAACGTAACGTGTACGTTTATAAATTAACCGTTGTTTCTGCTTGTCATTCTAAATGACATTTATAATTTAATTATATCACGTATAATTAATTATAACCATCTTAATATTAATTATAATCAATTTATAATTAATCAGTAAGATTCTCCGAGTAGCTCCTATATGGTGTGACCCAATAGGATCTGTGTTATGTTGGTAAACAGAGTTAAAACTGTTTTAACTTCTATAATCATGAGTGGTATCTGGCAACACATCATGACCATCCAATTACACAGATGATGCTGTACTGTACAATATCACGATCCAGTAAACTATTTACTTGTATCAGTTTTTTTGTCTCATAGCTATCAGATTAGTTTCAAGGTAGATGTGTGTCATCCTTGCAAACTTAATATTTTCTTGATCTTGAGCAGATTATCAAATATAATTACTCTTGTAATTATACCGCATGCAGATAATCTAACTCTACCAAGGGGCCCAGTGATGCTATAGCTCGTATAGAGATACGAGGGACAATAGTACTTTTGGTAGACTATCACTTCCTCAGCTAAGCTATACATATGGGAATGCTACAGTTATGACTGCTTTTTACGGACAGCGGTAGATAGCAATCACACATACATATTTCTCAGTGGGAACGATAAATACCTCATACTTTAGAACGTGACACTGAATGAAAACATAAATGACACGAACACAATTCTATTTAATGTCTCATTCGGGGTCTGTCAAATATCATGTTCCTAGAACATGTATCTATGTGATTAAAATGACATCTCGTGTCAGGTGGTTTGTAAAACTTAACCATCTTTTAATCCACATACTAACCTTATAGCGGTAATTAGTGTTCCTGCTAATTACCTTGGTCAGTTACCTTTTAAGAGTATATATCATCTATATTATGGAGTTTCATAATTTCAGTCATGAACTCGAAATGATCCATAAATCCAATAATACTCAAGGTAACAAAATGATATATAAATAAACATTCAATTCATGAACAAAGTTTTATGATAATTTATCGTATTATTGACTTCTAGATTATTACAAACTAACACCTCTCTCCCTCTGCTTCGCTTTTTCTCTGACCCCCTTCTGATTCCAATCTCCGCCCTGACCCTCCCGCCCCCTCAACACCTATGAGGCTCCCTTCTCAACTCTCTTAACCCATCGATTTTAAAGTTCGGATCTCCTCACTCACAAGTTAGGATTTAATACTTTAATCACAAGAATAAAGAACTGTTTCCATGGCCGCCACAGCCACCGTTAACCCCTCTTCACTGATTGGATATACTAGTTCAATTAGAAGTACACATCATGCATCTTTCCGTTCTTCATAAATTTTTAACATTCGTTTCTAACTTTTATTTTCTGATGATTGTTTTTGCTTTTGCCTTTTCTTATTTTTAATGGGTATTCACTGATAATTCATGCAATTGCTCGTTTTTTTTTCTTATCACATTTTCCGAAGAGAGAAAAGGTTTTGTTTTTTTTTTTTATATTTTCTATTTTATAAGTTTCCGTATAAATGATTTTGAGTGAGAACTCGTAATCATAGAAATGCTTCTGAGCAAGTTATCGGTTTTGTTAAATTAGAGTTGAAATTTAATGTCCCTGAATAAGAATTTCATCAATTTTTTAATTGCTCGTGATAATGGATTTATGATTATTTCAATTGCAATAATGAATGTGATAAACAGCACAATAAATGGGATTGTTTCAATTGAAATAATGACAAACCCAGTCTCTGACCAGAGGAGAGAGAGATAGAGAGAGCAAGCTACTGTATGCCTGTATCATACGAGGAGAGAGAAAGCCCTTGACTGTATCCGTTGGAAGAGATAAAGAGACATGATAAGTATTTGTTTGTCAGAACTGGAGAGCAGTAGTAAAAATTGAGAACCGGAGAGAGACAGACGATGAAACACGTCTTATTAGTAAATAAAATGTCTCGAGCGAAGATAATCTGAATCGCTAATTTGAAATTAGACGAGCGTTTCAGATTTTGGAATAGAATTGGGGCATGAATTGTTGGAGCATTTGAGCCCTCCTCATATATATATATATATATATATATATATATATATATATATAGAGGTTGGCTAAGATCAAAGTGGTAGTTCCTGAGCTTTGGTGCTACCAATTCGTTTTTTAATTTGCAAAGTTCAAAACGTCGATCCGAACCGTTCAAGTCAATCTCTATATTAAAATATGCTTGGAGACCAAATTTTACATTTTTCTGAATTTTTTTACTATTTATTAAGCCACTTTGAAAATCGCTGATCCAACGGTGGCTTCTGATTTTACTGTTTTGTTAAGCCACCGTTAGATCAGCGATTTTCAAAGTGACTTAATAAATAATAAAAAAATTCATAAAAATGTAAAATTTGGTCTCCAATCATATTTTAATATAGAGATTGACTTGAACGGTTCGGATCGACGTTTTGAACTTTGCAAATTAAAAAACGAATTGGTAGCACCAAAGCTCATAAACTACCACTTTGATCTTAGCCAACCTCTATATATATATATATATATATATATATATATATATATATATATATATATGAGTTAGGCTGGGGTGCTATGGATAGCATAGTGGCCTCTATGCTACGGCTCAATATTCGAGTTTTCAAAATCCAAACGGTCAATCCGAACCGTTCATCTTATTCTCCATATTAATATCTGCTTGGAGACCAAATTTTACATTTTTCTGAATTTTTTTACTATTTATTAAGTATTTTACAAAATTGTTGATCCAACGGTGGCTGCACAAAACAGTAAAACCGTTGGATTAGCGATTTTCAAAGTGGCTTAATAAATAATAAAAAAATTCAGAAAATTATAAAATTTGGTCTCCAAGCAGATATTAATATGGAGAATAATATGAACGGTTCGGATCGACCGTTTGGATTTTGTAAACTCGAATATTGAGCCGTAGCATAGAGGCTACTATGTTATCCATAGCACCCCAGCCTAACTCTATATATATATATATATATATATATATATATATATATATAGAGAGAGAGAGAGAGAGATGGGCTACGGTGAGTTGCGAAGTAAAGCGACTATTTTACTTCACGCTCATATTTTGCGATTTTTAAGTTCAAAACGTCGATCCGAACCGTTCATCTTGTTCTCCATATTGAAATGTGCTTGGAGACCAAATTTTACATTTTTTGGAATTTTTTTACTATTTATTAAGCAATTTTGAAAGTCGCTGATCTGATGGTCCAGAAAATTTTACTGTTTTTACTGTTCACAGCAAAACAGCAATTTTCAAAAATGCTTAATAAATAGTAAAAAAATTCCAAAAAATGTAAAATTTGGCCTCCAAGCACATTTCAATATGGATTAAACATCTAACGGTTCGGATCGGTCGTTTGGACTTTCAAAATAAAAATACGGCGTGAAGTAGAAACGCGTTTTACTTCGCAACTCACCGTAGCCCACCTCTATATATATATATATATATATATATATAGTTTTTCAACTTAATTAAGCTATACATAGCTTCAATATATATGCATCATCTCATTAATTGTTGTAAGTTAAATTAAGGATCTACTTATCAATTGATAATTGTTAATTTAATATCAAAACAGCACTGTTATGCTCTGCCATGGCCAGTTGAGGATAGAGTGCTATCAAATCCACGAGTCCCGCCGAGGCTTCAACCATCTCCAAGAAGATATCTCGAGATAGTTGAGTTCAAGTACTGAAGGTTTGATTATATGGTGCGGCGAGTAATTAAATATCTGAAGCTTGGTACAGGGGAATTGAAAAATTTTAAGAACTATCATATAAGCAGGGATGATTATTGCAATCTTAAATATACAACGGATAAAGATGGAAGTTATAGTGGATGGGATTTGGGAGTTGTAGAATTCGTAGTTGCGGAACTCGACACTTTGAATGTCGAGAAGAGTTTGTTGTTATACTAGTTAGCTAGATATTTCAAGAATATATTTTGTATGGATAGACACATATTGTGTATTTTGTGCATGCATGAATATTACTTCTAAAAAAGAGTATTAATTACCCTTTTGAACATCTCCATCAGTTCAAAAAAGAATAGAGTTGGTATTGATCAAACTAATGTTAACGACTCATCTACATCACGAATGGTAAAGATCACCACATCTACACTATCTGTTTAATAGCCCAACCGATGTGAAAGATTCAATCAAAACCAACAGTTCATTAAAAATAAACCGATGGAAAAGAGGTGGGCATCAGCGCTATCGGTTTTTTGAACGCCAACTGATGGTACAAAGTTCAACATAATTACAGCACTGTCACTCGTGACGAGCGCCATCTTTGCGGAAGCACATCCGATGATAAAGAGGCAATGGAAAAAATATTTTTTGTAGTACAACTTATTAGGCAGGATTTACTATATTAAAGAGTAGCTGAACTTTATTTGTCTCAAAAAAAGGGAACTTGTATTGAACTTTTACAGGTGAATATGCCAAAGTGAACATGGCATTGCAACTATTCGTACTCTTAACTTTACTTCTTCCAGCTTTCTGCCTCTTGCACCTGCCATGCAGATGCTACTTCCTTTGGCCCATTAAGTACGCTTGGAAGGTATTAGTGTTTATTAGGCGCGCCTTTAGGTTGAATAACTGCTTGATTAATTAATAGCTTGTAATATATATATATATATAGAGTGGCTAATATCAAAATGTTTGCACCACGCCTCCCGTGCAACCAAGTCATTTTCCGATTTTTAAAGTCCAAATGATCGATCCAAACCGTTAGATGTGTTCTCCATATTAAAATGTGCTTGGAGACCAAATTTTACATTTTTTGGAAATTTTTTACTATTTATTAAACCACTTTGAAAATCGCTGATCCAACGGTAGCATCTGATTTTACTGTTTGGTTAAGCCACCGTTAGATCAGCGATTTTCAAAGTGGCTTAATAAATAGTAAAAAAATTCCAAAAAATGTAAAATTTGGTTTCCAAGCATATTTTAATATGGATAACACATCTAACGGTTCGGATCGATCATTTGGACTTTAAAAATCGGAAAATGACTTGGTTGCACGGGAGGCGTGGTGCAAACGTTTTGATATTAGCCACTATATATATATATATCAAAGTTAGCTAGGTGTGATGTGCTCACCAAGAGAGTTTTGGTGAGCACAATTTCAAAAGTATATCGGATCGGCTTCAAATGACAAATCTAAACCGTTGAAATCCATGTACTTCATGAGTGATACATGTACATGTAAAATTTTGAAAGTTTTAAATTCATTTGCTACAAGGCCAAGTGGTCAAAGAAATTAACATTTTTATAAGTTATTTTATAAGTTGTTTTATATATTTATTTTTTCATCATTTCTTTGACCGCTTGACCTTGTAGTAAATAAATTCGAAACTTTCAAAATTTTGTATGTATATGCATCACTCATGAAGTACATAGATTTCAACGGTTTAGATTTTCTGTTTAAATCCGATATACTTTTAGAGTTGTGCTCACCAAACCCTCTAGTGAGCACATCACACTCTAGTTTTGCTATATATATATGTTAGTGTTTATTGCTCATATCTCAATAACTCTTGAAATTGCCTATTTCCCCAATAAAAATTCACACACACACACACATATATATATATATAATTGTTTATTTTCCCATCGAAATCCAAAAATATTTCATATTCTTCTTTAATTTCTCATTAAAAATAAAACAACCTTAATTTGTAAACCTTTCCGCGCATTAACTTTTCATAATTATTTTTTTAAATAAAAAATAATTCATATTTAAACCGTGATTTTGAATTAGAGGCCATGTTGTTTTAATCAAGATGTGGTTCAGTGGTTCTCGATCGCTTTTCACAAAGGATTTAAAAATAAATTGTTGGTTAAAAGGGAAGAGGTGAGGTAATCTTTATGAATTACTTTTTATGCTACTGTTCCATGATCAATTGGGAGTCGTATTAATTAGGACCGTGGCACTTTGACAATTTCTCTCTATTCCTATATATTGCCAATTTTCTATTTCTGCGTTGCTAGCTGAAGAGATTTCGAAGTTCTACCAGCAGAAACCGTTTTCGCTGCAATTATCAATAATTGATGATCAATCGACAAGGGCTGCAAACGAATCAAACAAAATCGAACTTACCTCAGTTTGAGTTTGGTTTGAATTAATTTCAAATCGAATTTTTTACGAATCCAATTTCAAATATTTTACGAACTTTTTTATGACAAGAAAGAGTGGTCGTAGTCATCAAAAGCGAAAAGTAAAAATCGTCTAAGATTTTAGAACTGAGAACTGATTAGTTTTTTTTAGGAAAAGTCACTCTTTTATAAAGTCATGATCAGATCGATATGGACTCGTGGACGTACGTACGTGTAATAATACTTCGTACTGTAGGGACTTTGTACTGATGCATATATCAATTAGTTGGTATTAATTAATGACTTGCGCCGGTGTTATATGGTAGAGTACGGGGATCTCAGACCTGTCGGAATATTAATCCAATCATTGGACCACTTCAAGCTGTGAAGTTCAGCAATGAACTAAGGAAAAGATCTCATGTTCATGTGCAAGAAAGAAAAAGCTTCTTAATTTAATTAGGTTTCTACAAAAAAAACTAAGAGAAATTGGAGGAAGCTTGGGGAAAAGCGCGGAAAGGAGGGGGCATGCATGGTGAAAGGCTTTATTCATGTGTTGTCAATGCATGCCATTGGTCCATATATATATACATCTTGAAGTTCTCAAAATGAAATGATTGCTTGATTGCTCCCCTTCGTTGATCTCTCTTTATGTGTGCCTCGTATTCAATTCTATTAATTTTATAATTAATCAATGCGCGTTCTTAGATACCAACTTCATTAATTCATTTAAATGATTCTGTACATCGATCTCATCTATTGTTGGGAAAGAAATAGAAATAGACAGTGTAAGCATATATGACATCTATGTATTGTTTTAGGTTGATCAGTTATTCAATGCATGCAATAATTTTTTACAAGCATGACAGAGTTTGATCAGACTAGAGGGAAGGTACAGAATTTGATGTTGATGGGAAGAGCTAATTAATTAGGGATCCAAAGAGGTTCCAACTTCCAAGTGTTGTGTGTCTTATCCATCCATGCCTTCGTCGTCTATCTCTTCATTTCGTAAAAATTGGAGGCTGCAAAAGCTCTCCATTCATGTCCACAACAAACAGCCTATATAGAGAGAGAGCGCAAAGCTAGAGTGTGATGTGATTACTAAGAGAGTTTGATGAGCACAACTTCAAAAATTTATCGGACCGACATCAAACGCCGAATCTAAACTGTTGAAATCTGAGTGATATGCATATACACGCAAAATTTTGAAAGTTTCGAATTTATTTGCTACAAGGTCAAGCGGTCAAATAAATAATAAAAATTGAATATATAAAACAATTTATAAATTAACTTATAAAATGTTTATTTCTTTGACCGTTTGACCGTGTAGCAAATAAACCCAATACTTTCAAAATTTTGCATGTACATGCATCACTCATGAAGTACATGAATTTCAACGGTTTGAATTCGGCATTTGAAGTCAATCTAATAAACTTTTGGAGTTGTGCTCACCAAACTTTTTTGGTGAGCACATCACACCCAAGCTTTCCTCTGTGTGTGTGTGTGTATATATATATATATATAGAGAGAGAGAGAGAGAGAACCCCCAATGTAATCATCTCATGGAAAAAATTAACTTTACTCCATGGATATGTATGTACTGTTGCATTACTTCAAAATCAAACATCATTATAATTACTTCAAATTCCGAATATATCCAACATCATTATAATTATCTCCGTAATACTTTTTTGAGTGTTGGCATATATTTGCAATGAAAATTTTTTTATGAAAAATGAGGATCTAGTCCTCATTTGTTATATTGATTTACAATGAATTAACAAGTACAATTGTTTCCAAAAAAAAACATAATGCAATTGATTTGACCATATAGTTATGTATATGTATATTTTTGTTCATGTACTTGAATTATAACAAACTCCGCCTGTGTAGTTTTTACACAGTCTGTTTCAAGTCAGAAAAAAAAAAAAAGAGGAGGGTTCGTGATAGACTTGGCGAGCCAACGGTAAAAAAACAGTCTCTTTATGGAAATGAAACCCTCACAGATTAGACAGGAGTAGTACTAGGATGGGCCAGGTGACCTCCTGGGAAGTTCCTGTGTTGCTGATTCTGGTTGGATTTCATTTCTAGCCTACTCTAATTTGTTTAGGAATAAAGGCTTTGAAGAAGAAGAAGAAGAAAAAGTACTTGAATTATAACAATAATAACTTAAAATTGAAACATAATTGACTCATTTTGAGGAAACAGGAATAAGAAATTATACATGGATTTATATTTTCTAGAAACTTTTCCATAACAAAAACACATAATTTTGCTCCGGTATATGGGTAATTCATAACCGATTTTATGCCTTTATTGGTGAGGACAGAGGAATCTGCATGTAATAGACTATGATCGAACATTTACATACCACTTGACGATATATTATGGTGGTTGGACCTGAAAAGGCCAATTCAAGTAGGGTTAAACCCAACAATTTTCATGGTCCCCTGTATGCATTTGTTACCTCATATATTGATATGAGACAACATCTAATAAAGTTTAGTTGTATCTGTGCATTTCATGCCCGTACATTTTAGGTCACATTCTTGCTGCAACTAGCAAGTGCTTTGAATAGGTCACAGATCCACCAAGATTTCAATGCCATCCGACACATTTAATTTCACCAGATCTATGTTCTGTACCTTAGATCTCCGACTTAACTAATGTTTTAGTTCTTATTCAAAGCTTTTAATTAGAATCCATTACTGTTAACTTATTAAAAGCTCGTAACGGATATGATTAAGCTATATATGATTATCAATTCTGTTAAGTTTTTCCCTGTTTCATTTGGCAATATTGTGTTATTTATTTAGCATTTTAAATGGTCAATACATTAATTGATGCTGCATTAAAAATATGGAGCCACTAGCTAACTAGGAGCAGTTTTTTGACATAAATTACTATACTGGTACGATAAGCTATATAATATATTGATTTTTGGTCTAGCGTTAGGAGTTCTAAAGCTAATCTATGAAAAAGGACCACAGCAAACATGAACCACGCCCAATTTAATGCAAAACAACAAAGAAAGAGGGCCCAGTGGGCCTTTCAGGGCCCAATTTGAGCAAAAGCACTGAATTTAAGTGGGGTTATGCATGTTACTTAACCATCAATTGCAGGGTTCTTTTCTATAGACAGCTAAGTGTTCATAACATGCTTCCAAAAAACTGAATAGAGAGAACCAAATGATAACGAGCGAACACCATCATGTTGGATTCCATAATGGGGCCAGCTTACAGTGTACTTGTACACAAACAGCTGTTCAAAGTTGGCACCACTTCCAGCCCAATTATGTGCTCTCTCTCTCATATTTAGGGTTTATGTTGAGAATAATTGAAGAATAGAAGGGTGATAATGTAAAATAAGGAAAAAAGGGCTAAAGTGTAAATAGGATAATTAAATGATTGTACCGTTAGGTACCACTGTCTGAGTACCAACGGTAAATTGAGATAAGCATGTATAAAAGGGAAGCACCTTCTATCTTGTAAATATAACAGAAAAATAATTCAAAAATTCTCCTCATATTTGCATCTCAAAGCTCAACATGGTATCAGAGCATTAGTTTCTGTGACCGAAAAAGTTTGTTGCGTACCAGTAAACTGGTATCTCAACAGAAACAAAATTCATAAACCGAAAAATCAGCAAAGAGCAAATGGCTCAAGAGGGGCAACATGAAGCTACCAACAATGCCTCCAAGCTTACAAATACACTGCTCAATGGGAGAAATTACCTCACCTGGGCAAAGGCTGCAGCAAGAGCGCTCAGCGGTCGAGAGATGCGAGAATATATCACGGGAGAAAATAAAGAACCAAAAATTGTAAACCCGTTTGAGCTGACCGAAACCGAAAAAAAGGCAATGCGAAAATGGCAAACTCAAAACGATAAAATTATAACTTGGCTCACAAATTCTAT
Source organism: Carex rostrata (assembly GCF_964058835.1). Classification (NCBI taxonomy): domain Eukaryota; kingdom Viridiplantae; phylum Streptophyta; class Magnoliopsida; order Poales; family Cyperaceae; genus Carex; species Carex rostrata. Next base: position 10,265,154 of record NC_135926.1, read on the forward strand.
GGAGCCATCCATTGCTGAACTATTCCTTCTCCCCGACACAGCCTTCGAGCTATGGGAAGCCGTGAAGGCCATGTACGGCCAAGAAAATAACTATTCTCGCATCTATCAACTAAAACTAGAAATCCAACAAGAAAAACAAGGCGAGAGAAAGCATGTAGAGTACCTTGGTGCTCTTCAAAAGAAAAAAGACGAGCTTCGGTCATATCGGCCGCAAACTACCGATCTTGCCATAATCAGAAAAAGAGAAGAATAAGATGATATTTTCGAATACCTTGCGGGATTAAACCCGAGTTATGAAGCCGTGCGAGCTCAAATTATGAACACAATCCCTCTCCCTTCCTACTCTCAAATTAAAAACATGATTCAACAGGAGGAAAGTAGAAGAGAGGCCATGGGCGGTCCACAAGTCATTTCTGACGAAGGACCCGAGACCCACGGCCTTGCCGCTGCCAAAAAAATCAAATTTTCCCAATTTCGGAAAAAACCCTAGTTCCCAAAATTACTCAAATCGGAGTGAAATTGAGAGATGTACACACTGTAAGAAGGAGGGGCATACACATGAGAGGTGCTGGTTTCTCCATCCCCATCTAAAACTGAAACAATGGAAGGGAAGGAGTGGTGCTGGAGGAAGATCTGACTGGAACGAAAAAAAACAGAGAAGGTGCGTGGGGGAGACTCGCGTGGGGGAAATTCGCGTGGAGATGCGGCTGCCCCACGTGGAGAGTACGCTGGGTCATCTTCTGCCTTAACGGGTCCGCCCGGCCTGCAGTTAACGGGTCCAACTGGACAGCATAGTGCAAATGACCCTGGAGTTGGCTTTTTCGCTGGCGGGTCAGGCCCAAACGGGTCAGCAGCCACAACTGATCAACTGCAGTCACTTCTCCAGCAGATGTCCGTGTTGCTATCAAAACAGAACCCCTGTTTCTCTGGTATCTCTTCACACTCAAAAAATTTAAATTTGTTAGATAAAATAATTATTGATAGTGGAGCCACTGATCATATGTTTGGTAACCAAAAATTGCTAACAAATTTAGACATGACCAAGAATAACCAATTTGTCTTGGTAGCCAATGGTATGAAGGCGAAAATAAATGGAATAGGTGAAGCTATGTTTTGTAATAAAAAAATATATAATGTATTATATTTGAAAACTTTTCCTATAAACCTACTTTCGGTACAAAATTTAACACAAGAATTAAATTGTGATGTAATTTTTTCTTGTAAAAACGTTGTATTTCAGGACCGGGAAACCGGGACGAAGATTGGTGAAGGATTTCTTGAAAATGGACATTATTTTTTGAACCGGAAAAATTGTCTTTGTGCTTCCGCTAAATCCATCGACATTGATCTTTGGCATAGAAGATTTGGGCATCCCTCCGACAAGATTTTAAATTTTATTTTGGATTGTAAAAGCTCAAATTGTACTAATTGTGAAGTTTGCAAGTTAGCAAAACAAACAAAACTTTCTTTCCTTAATTCTATTAGTAAAAGTAAAGCTATGTTTGATTTGATCCATTCGGATGTTTGGGGACCGGCCCCAATTGAATCGTATAATGGATTCAAATACTTTGTTACTTTTATTGATGATTTTTCAAGAACTACTTGGTTATATTTACTCAAATCAAAAGATGAAGTTTTTAACAATTTCAAGAAACTTTTTTATCTTATAGAAAATCAATTTAATGCTAAAGTAAAAATATTTAGATCGGATAATGGGACGGAATTTATAAATAAAAATTTTGCGAATTTCTTTAAAGAAAAAGGAATTATACATCAAACGACGTGTATTAATACACCCTAGCAAAATGGAGTATCGGAAAGGAAAAATAGACATTTGTTAGAAATGACACGAACGTTAATGTTTCAAAGTAATGTCCCTAAAGTATATTGGTCAGATGCTATACTTTGTTCTACACACTTGATTAATAGATTACCAAGTTCAAGACTAGAAAATAAAATCCCACTAGAAATTCTCTACCAACAAAAAATTACCTTCGATCACTTAAAAATATTTGGATGCACAAGTTTTGTACATATTAAAAGAAAAGACAAACTAGATTTTGTATCCACCAAAACTATGTTCCTAGGATATTCTTCTTTTAAAAAAGGATACAAATGTTATGATCCTATTAATAAAAAATTATTTATTTCTAGAAATGTTACGTTTTTTGAAAATGAACCATATTTCAAAAAAGGGGGAGAAATTCAAACACCTTGTCAAAATATAAACCCATGATATCCTATCTTGATAATTAAAACTTTGTTCAAAATGAACATTATACAAGTGATCACGAAGAAGAAATAATTGAAAATGAAAATGATGCAAATGAAACCGAAGTAGAAACTAATTCGAGACCTAGAAGAACAACTAGAATTTCACAACCATCTACTAGACTTAGAGATTATGTAACTTATACCGTGCAATATCCAATACAAAATTTTGTTTCATACAATAAAATTTCGCCTTCATACCAAGCTTTCCTTACTATTATAGAAAAAGAAGTAGAACAAAAAAATTACCAAGAAGTCATTCAAAAATCAACGTGGAATAAGGCCATGAAAGAAGAGCTAAAAGCTCTAGAAAAAAATAAAACATGGGTAATTGTTCCATTACTAGAAAATAAAAAACCCGTTGGGTGCAAATGGGTTTACAAAATTAAATATAATTGTGATGGTACCATAGAACGGTATAAGGCAAGGTTAGTGGCCAAAGGATTTACACAAACCTATGGTATAGATTACAATGAAACGTTTGCACCGGTTGCAAAAATGAATACCGTTAGGGTCTTATTCTCCATTGCCGTAAACAATGGATGGAACCTATATCAAATGGACGTCAAAAATACATTTCTTCAAGGAACACTTGAGGAAGAGGTTTATATGACCCTACCACCGGGTCATGTAAAAAAAAAAATGCTAATCTTGTTTGTAGATTAAACAAATCAATATATGGATTGAAGCAATCTCCACGAGCATGGTATGGCAAACTTAGCTCATATTTAATTTCTTGCAATTTTAAAATTAGCAATGCCGATCATTCATTGTTTGCAAAAATTGAAGGAAATAATACAACTCTTGTGTTAGTATATGTAGATGACTTAATAATTACCGGAAATAATCTAGAAGAAATTAGGAAAATCAAATCCCAATTGAAAGAAAAATTTGACATTAAAGATTTAGGATATTTAAAATATTTTTTGGGAATAGAAGTAGCTTTTTCCAACAAGGGCCTATTAATTTCACAAAGAAAATATACTTTAGATTTATTAAAAGAAACCGGTAAATTAGGTTGTAAACCGGCCTCTACACCAATAGATAGTAAGTATAAACTAAATACCGAAGATGGTGAACCTTTAGAAGATATAAACAAATTTCAAAGACTTGTAGGAAAATTAATTTATCTCACGGTAACCCGTCCGGATATTTCATTTTCTATAAGTCAAGTTAGCAAATTTATGCATTCACCAAGAACACCACATTTAGAGGCCATAAACAGAATTTTGATGTATTTAAAAGGAAATCCCGGAAAGGGAATATGGATGAAGAATAATAGTTCTAATGCAGTATGTGGCTATTCCGATGCAGATTGGGCCGGTAGCTTTGATAGAAAATCTACCACCGGCTTTTGCACATTTGTAGGCGGAAATTTAGTCACATGGAAAAGCAAGAAGCAAAATGTCGTGGCACGATCAAGCGAAGAAGCGGAATATCGAGCCATGGCATCAACCGCAAGTGAACTAATATGGCTCAAGCAATTGCTCAAAGACATGGGAATCAACAATGATCAACCCATGAAGATGTATTGTGACAACAACTCCGCACGTCACATTGCTCAAAATCCCGTATTTCATGAACGGACCAAACACATAGAAGTTGATTGTCATTTTATTAGGGAGAAGGTCCAAGCCAAGGAAATAGAAACACCATTTGTTAGAAGTGGAGATCAACTAGCGGATGTATTTACAAAAGGATTGGATCCAAAACCATTTGAAGAGATCACAAGCAAGCTAGGATTACTCGACATCTATAATCCTAGCTTGAGGGGGAGTGTTGAGAATAATTGAAGAATAGAAGGGTGATAATGTAAAATAAGGAAAAAAGGGCTAAAGTGTAAATAGGATAATTAAATGATTGTTGTACCGTTAGGTACCACTGTCTGAGTACCAACAGTAAATTGAGATAGGCATGTATAAAAGGGAAACACCTTCTATCTTGTAAATATAACAGAAAAATAATTCAAAAATTCTCCTCATATTTGCATCTCAAAGCTCAACAGTTTACGACAAACTAGCTAAAATCCATTGACTCATGTAGAGTTCATACGATGCGGTTAACTTTTTCTCTTGTTTCTACTGGGGTTTAATCCAACTTGAGACATACAAAAATGTGATTCTCGTACATAATTGAGCTTGATTTTCAAATGTAATAAGCCTAGTCTAGGCTTTAAATTGGGCCTAGTGTTTAAAGATACTGGGCCAACTATGTGAAGGTTGGGTTCAAATTCCCCAAGCCCAAAAATCTCGGCCTTGGTTGTTCAACCATGAATACAAATTATTAGAGAGAAGACTTGTAATAGAAAAGGACATATCTAGTGCATTTTTTTTTTTTACTCTTTTGAATTATTAATACACTTATTATTGGAGAAATGCAATACTTGAAGTAAAAAGGGAACAATGTAGTCGAAATCATGGTTCAAAAATTCAGAATTGAAATCGAGAATCAACATGTTGCTAATGAAACCAGAATCAGGCAACTCTTAAGAATCAGTTGAGTCGTTTTGAAAACTTGGATTATTTTTCGAAATACTTTGTTTTGTTCTTAAACAAGAAAGCAAAAGAAAATATATAAATATAGATTTGTTATAAATTATAGTATTATATTTTATTATATTTGTAAAAGTCACTAGTTAAAAATTATTCTAAATTTATGTTAGTTATCTTTATCAGATCCTTCAAGACTTTAAAAAAATTCTCAGTTAGTTGATGCAAATTTACTCAAACTTACAAATAATTGAATACAGATGATAGAGGGGAAAAATAATAACCTAACTAAATTACTGAGGCATGTTAACTATCATTCAAAATAATAGTTCCGGACTCTGTGCATCACTCCTATCAAGTCATGTGAGAATCATTTATAATTTTAGCAATGAAATATTTGTTAAAATTTAAATTTTAAATAAAATTAATACTTATAAAAATAGATGACATATCTCAATAAAAATAGAGGAGGGATGAATTTGAAAGTTACAACATTTTACAATAATTTGATTTTGTGATTTTCAAAGTCCAAATAGTCGATCCAATTAAACCATTAACCATGATATCTATATTAAAATGTGCTTTAAGATCAAATTTTATATTTTTTTTTAAAAATTTTTTTACTATTTATTAATTATTTTACAAAACTTATGTTTTTAGATAATTATGTACTATTGAAAAATAGTAGTTTTGTAAAATACTTAATAAATAGTAAAAAATTAAAAAAATATATATAATTTGATCTCTAAGTATATTTTAATATAGATATTATATTGAACAGTTTAGATTAACTGTTTAGACTTTAAAAATTACGTGATGTTGTAACTTTCAAATTCTGGATCCTCCTAGTAAATATAATAGACGAATTTGAATTTTTCCGTGACAGCAACATCATTTTGGTAAAGTTTTAGCTGGCCCAATAAGCCTCTTATATTAGGCCCAAGAAAATTGCCTCTTCTTTTTCTCTGTTCACGCTGCCCCGAATTTCTCTTCCGATCATCAATCACACATCCAACTCGGGAGGATCGATCATCAGTGGCAAAGGATCGGCCGGTGAGTCGCCTTCGATTCAAGCGTTCTTTCGCCCAAAACCAGAACGCAGCCAGTCGGTTTGGAAAATAGCATCAATGAACTATTGCTTGATCTTCTAGAAGGTCCTAATTTAAGAAAGCTACTTCACAATCAATAGAATAGCCCGCTGGTCACCCCTCGCTCCGTCTCTGGCAGTAATCAATTAATGAAAGAGAGAAATAGCGTGTCTAGTGTGAAGCGTGTACTGATCAATTGCGCTTCTCAGGTCTGTTATTAATGTTTTATCTTGTCTAAGATTATTTTTAGGTAGATTAAAAATTGTTCAAGTATAAAATTGTCTAGATTCTTACACTTTTCTGTTCAATCTCCAACTGGATTTGTTTTAATTATTCAATGAAGGCTCTTATTTTGTCATATGAAGTATGAACATGTTGTGCTTCTATGGCATTTTCTGATATTCAAGGGAGCAATTTCATAATTAAGTGCTAATTAGGAACTTTTGAATATGAATGGTTTCAATTTCATTCATGTTATTGAACTAAACCAACTGGTGCTAATTTACCATATTAGGCTCAAGTGTATGGGAAATGCATAGCAGACAAAGTGCCTGAAGTTGGCCGTGATATGTGTCTGAAGGAATTTCTTGCTCTCAAAACTTGCATGCAAAATTCGGTATAGCACTATTACTCAAATAGATGCTGGCTAGTTTTGTTATTGGTTTAAATCAATTCTGACAAATGTATTTTTTTTTTCTTGCTCTTAAAGATCAGAAACAAGGCTTGAATTTAACAAGTTTACAATCAAGGTACTTATTCTCATCAATCAACTAATTTTTTATCTTTTTTTTATTTTCCATCAATGTCGTATTAACATATTTCTCTCATTTGGAAAACAAAGTACGCTAGCATACAGATAAAATTGAAAAAGAAAGATATACTAGAGAATATAGCACATGATGCAAACAAGGACTGGGTCAAGCGGATCAGATGCGCTGTCACATGCATACATCCAAAGCCCACCTATTCGGTGCAATATACCCGAGACTAGGGGCTTACTCTATGATGATGGGAACAAGTTGCTCCTCTCTCCTACTGCTGATCAGGTATCCCCTTCCTTCCTAACAGCATTGATACAGATATCAGGTTTCATGAGTACCGTACACCGATTGATGAATATGGCATTTTTTTTTTAATTGAGACAAGGCAAAATTAGTGAGAAAGAAAGAAAGACATATTTTAACAAAGCCCAAATTAAAGTCCGAGAAAGTATATAAGAAGCGGAATATAAGAATTTTTTGCAAGGTTCTAAATAGCGTTTATCGCGTCATTGCGGAGAGTCTAAAAAAACACTATTGCGCATCTATAGCTAGCTACAGCATAGAAAACAGCTGATAGCTTTATAGCTTTTGAGGTCCAAAAAATCTATTGCGTAGCTATAGGCTATAGCTAGCTATTTAGAACCCTGATTTTTTGTGATATTTTATTATGGAACATAATATTTTGAATCTAAACCTGAACAAATAAACAATGTAGCATATAATTCAACAAAACCGGAAAGCATTGACATTCACCCGTACCTCGTCTGATGTCACCAGAAAATTGCCAAGCTGCCCGTCTTGTGACATCATATTGTATAGAAAAAATAAAATGGAGGGAAATGTTGGGTATGATAGAAGATACTTCTAATTCTTTATAGGGGGCTTGTGTGAATCTTCCTATGTTTGGTGGCTTACACAATATTTGTAGGATTTTGTAAGGGTGGACATGAAATTCCATCCTGAAACTTCTTAGAAGATAATGATAAGAATGCTGTATACCCACTTTTTCAGGTGTTGTCTTGGAAAGTTGGTGCGCCAACTGAGCACAACCCACCAAACTCAGATTTAATTGGTGAGGGCCCTGTTTTATCTATCCGATACTCATTAGATCAGAAAGCAATAGCTATCCAACGATCAAACCATGAGGTTGAGTTTAGAAACAGAGAGACTGGCTTGACGTTTAGTCGAAAATGCAAACAAGATTCTGAACGAATTCTCGGCCTTTTCTGGACTGATTGCCCGACTTGTGATATCATATTAATTAAAACAAGGTTTATTTTTGGGCTTTTAGTTACACCTAATATTCTATTATTTGTGAATAAGTACTTGAACATTTCATATTTGCAATCAATCTGGCAAATTTTGTTGTATTTGCATGTAGCACCCAATCGCTAAAGCAATGAAGTTCACTGGACAAATTTCTTGTGATTTTTTTTTTTTTATCTGACTCGATTATATTTTCTCTAAGCAGCGGTTAGAAACTCAGAAGCCCTTCAAGATGTGTTGTTTTCTTCTTTGGCCTAATTTAGATATTGAAAAATAAAAATGGCATTTTTGGAATCAGGGGCAAATAGCCAACATTTGGCAGAATGTAGACTATTTTGGTGCTTTGAGCAAATATCACAAACTGTTTGCTGTCATTGCTTACTGATATTATTTAGTAGAATATTTTTTGAAAGTTCTTGTCTTTCTTTTCTTTCTTTTTTTCTTAATGTAGTGGTATAGAAATGCTCTTATATGATCCTGAGCAGAATAGTTTGCATATTATGGAGACAAAAAAATTGAATGTGACCTGGTATGTTTACACACATGAGAGTCGTATGCTGCTTCTTGCATCTGGTATGCAGTGTACAGTCTTTTCTGGGTATCAGGTGATACACACGTTCCCTTCCTTATTTGCATGCTTTATTCTCCGATTACAATATATTGAATTTTATCTTTCTGATTTGGTGTCTCAGTTCTCAGCAGCAGCAGGCATAGTTCGTCTGCCGAAATTTGAGATGAGTATGACTAAATCTGAGGCCAATTCAAAACCAGTTCTTTCTTCTGATGATGTTCATATTGTGACCATGTAGTTTTCTCTTGACAGAGTCTTCTATTATTTCTGTTTCCTTGTAGAGCTTTTAAGAAAGGATATCTTTGTGTTTATGTTGTTGTGTTTGTTTCATGCAGTTATGGTAGGATTTACTGCTTGCAATTTGATAGAGTTGGTATGCATATCAATGTGTACCGCTTCTACCGAGATGCTGTTGTGGAACAGGTACAGCTTATACCAGAAATCTGACAAACTTTTGTTTCTTGCAATTTTCTATGATATTTTTATATTTGTCCATTTCAGGGCAGTATACCAGCTTACTCAAGCCGGGTTGCAGTAAGCTCAGTTGACAATGTAATTCTAGCCCATCAACTGGATGCAAAAGTGGTCATGCTGTATGATCTCTTTCTTGACTCACTAAGTCCCATCTCTGCCCCCCTTCCTCTCCTCTTAAAGGGGTCATATGGGACCAATAGTAGGAGCACGTCAGAAGAGGCAGAGAGTATTTCCAATGCATATGAAGGGATGATGTATCTTGACAGCTGGAACTTTCTTGTACCAGATCTGATTTGTGATGTTGATAATGGCCTTGTTTGGAGGATTTGCTTGGATGTAGAGGTAATCTCATGTTAGCATTATTATAACGTTGAGAGTTGGGAAAAGGGCTATTTAGGGAAAATTTAATCAGGTTTGGGTCATTTACTCTAATTCACACTTCTTCAGGCTAGAGTCAATTTCAGTGCCACCTTGATGCCTGGGGTCATGCAGGATCAGTTTTCTAGTCAAAGGATATGATCACCTAATTAGCAGTCTGTTGGACTATGGATTGATTTGATTCGAGTAGAATCAGATTATGTTTTGTTTTGGTATGATCGTAGTTCAGTACATGTTAAGGATTGTTGAGTTAATCTAGGGTGGGTCAGATTTTTTAGTTATGCTTCACTAAATACTGATGGCATTCTGTCAAGGAAATTTCAGGTCTGGTGAATATACCCACCCATAGTTCCAGAAGAATTGGAATTGTTGAGTGTGTAATTTTTTTCTCCTCGTCTTTTGTATGGGAATTACATTGTTATTTTCTCTCTCTCTCTCTCTCTCTCTCTCTCCCTCCCCCCCCCCCCCCCCCCCTCTCAGGCAATATCTGCAAGTAGCTCTGATGTCCCGTCAATACTACAGTTCTTGCAACGTAGGAGGTTTGATCCAGCCATGGTAAAGCTTCTTATCCTTTGAAGGCAATTTTGTATGAGGAGGGTTCAAATGCCTCTATTTTTTGTGCATCCACCATGCCTCCATTTTTAAACGTTAATAACTCAAAATTTAAATCATAAACGCCAAAATAAAACCGTTAGATGTGATTTATATTATTTTCTCTCTGTGCTCATAAAAAATTATCAAATTTCGGTTTTGCTTTTATGTGAATCAATAAGTTGAAGAATCAACGTCTAGAAATTATCCACACTAGTACATTTTTGCAAGCTCTTGATGACAACCAAAACAGAGTTGAAATGTCATAATTTTTTACACGTTGATTGATAAAATGATGTAGATCATATCCAATGGTTTTATTTTGACTTTTAAGTTTTAAATTTTGAGTTATTAAAGTTTTTAAAAATGGAGGCATTTGAATCCTCCTCATTTTGTATTTAAATCAAAAAAAGATGTATAAATAATGCTTTGTAACCTTGACAGATTAAAGCTCTCTGTCTGGCAATAACACGAACGCTAATCTTGGAAAAAAGGCCTATATCAGTAATAGCACAAGCAATGGATGTACTCATTGCTTCTTATTCCAACTCCTTGAGATCAGGGAGTATACCATCTGCAACTCAGAATACAGGAAGCAACCATGCAACTGATTCTGGTGCCGCATCAGAGCAAGCAATAGCATCTGCAGATCGTGCCAAATCTGTAATTGGTGATTCTTCAAGTAATGTGTCAATTCATTCCCCTTCTACTTCTGATGACGCGGTGAATCCTGAGGAGGTAGGGTTCTATTTGCAAATTTCCTCACATCATAATACAAATCAACACTATCATTTGCTTTTGACATGAATTGTGATTGCTAATTGCACATAAAAAACTAACTTATGGACATTTAATCATTATACTAATCCTTAAAACTCATCTATATAATATATGTCGTACAAAATTGGTATCCGTATGAAGGAATAGTATGGCTGCTAATGACTACCAAAGTAAATTGCCAAATTTGCTGCCTAAACAACTACAAGCAATTCAAATGGAGTTATATTGCATCTTTGAATGGTGTTATAATGTTCTGGACTATGCTTCCTAGATATGCTTTGTAAGGCACCATACATGTAGCTACTCAGACGCAAGTGATCTGCATTTGATATGTATCAAATATGCCTGATGGCGTATCTAACTTTTGAATGCAAGTGTAAACCGGTTAGGAATAAATGGTTGTAAACTGGTTACCATTAATCAAATACATCATGGGCTGTACTTCTACATTTGACCTAAATTGTTGAGAAGCTTTTAGATCTTACATTTGCTCCCTAAAGCTTCAATATGATAGAAGTCACACTGCATCCACAAAAAGGTTAATTTTGGATCAGCAAATGTCTACTACACTGAAGAAGATATACTTAATTGAAAGAAAAGATTCCCAAGGTCTGTTGATCAGAAAAGAAGGAAAAATTATGTACCAAGTCAAAAGAGTTTTTCCGGATGTGCTGATTCTTGTGGTAGTCAAATTATTTCCATATATTACTTATTATAATAACACATCAAATTATAGAATTCTTCATCAATCGGTCATTTATAAGCAAACTGTAGAATAAGAAATAATTTTTTTTAACTATTTCACTTTCATTGGAAAAGTAGTTAATGAATGAAAGAAATATGAAACATATTAAATCCAAAATATTTTAATGCAGTCTGAAGAACCAGTAGGAGACAGATCTCTCAAGTCTGCTGTTCCTCAACCAATGGCATCTCATGGTACCAGCGTGGCAATTTCCCCAGATGAAATGCACCGCTTTGTGTTCACACTTGTTGAGGATGAGATGAGTGGAGATCCCTCATACCTAGTTTCTGTTATTGTCGAGTTTTTAAGAAGGTGCGTTGAGTTCAGCAAGTAATAGTTGATTTGTTGTGATTCTTTTAGTAGTTCTTTTACCACAGCTATTTGGTGCCAAGGTTGCTATAAATTCTTTTCTGTGTTACTATTGTAAATTCCCAAGCTTAAGCAACTGACTCAAACAAGTTGGGGTAGGCTAGAAATGAAACTCATCCCAAGTCACAAAGTCAAGGTAGATAAAGAGGCCAAAAACAAACCAGATAGGTTTTAGTGTGTTCATCTTTTGGCATCTTTATCTCGCACAAAAGGTAACCAAAAGGTCCTGAAAGTTTACTAGTTTTGTATCCGTAAGCATTCTTCATGCCATAAAACAAGATCTAGAGCTCGTATTTGTTACTTGAGATTTAGATTCTTTAAAATACCCTCTTCTTTTTCATGTAATACAGCTTTTATTTGAGTTTTTTTTTTTGTATGTTTTTGTAGTGCTTCAAGGGAGAAACTGAAATTGAACCCAGACATCTACTTGATGATGAATCAATTATTAGCCCGATCAAACCAACATACCAATATTGCATTGTTTGTATCAAACAAGGTAACCTTTTTTCTGGGTGTATTGTTTGTTATCTAAATATTGGTACTATGATACTATCCATTTAACTTGCAACTTTGACAGATAATAGAGCCATCGAAGGAAGTTGCAATGCAATTGGTAGACTTAGGCCAGCAAAATTTGAAAATTCGTAAATTGGGTTTGGATATGCTACGGCTGTTAGCATTACATCATGATTACGTTTCGGTTTTACTCCAAGATGGGTACTACCTCGAAGCGCTACGCTATGCGAGAAAGAACAAGGTGCTTTTTTTTTTTTAAATTTTCAGTCTGGGACTTCTACAAAAAAAGGTTAAACAATAATATTATAAAAAGCACCCATGTTTTGTGCAAAAAGCTATAATCACTAGCATGAGTTTTGACTGCGCGGTTTTAAAAAAGTTAGTGCCTACGTGGCCGTGCCATTGGATCGTAATTGTAAGTTATAAATTCATTGTCTATAATACTTACTGGTTAACAGTGATTCTCTCCGACCCCACCTGTAATCATTTTTTCATGTAAAGAAAGTTGAAATTAACATTTGCGGAACATAATGGAAGTGACAAAGATATTCTAGGGAAAAATGCTTTCAGGAGAGATCCGCTTTCATAGTCATGTTAAAATCAAATTGTGTTTGTCCAAATACCAAACAGCCTGGAGTAACTTTAATTTAAAAAGAAATTAAGTATAGTTTTTTTTGGCAAAAGGTCCCTTTTGTTTTTCTTATTTTAAAAATGGTTGCTCCTTTGTGTTTCTGTTGTCAGGTGATAACAGTGCAGCCTGCTTTATTTCTAGAGGCGGCTATGGCAAGCAATGAGGCGCTGCACCTAGCAGCTGTCATGAGATTTTTTTCAGATTTTGCACCAAGCTTTAAGACCACTGTAGACTATGGTCGATATCAGCAGATCCTCTCTGAACTGAGTTAGATCACCATTCCATGTTCTTTTCAGATTTTTCATTTAGGTTTGTCAGATTGAAACAGTTACGTCTCTCTTTTCTTCTTTTTTGCCTTTGTAATATTGGTCATGTAAGCAATGATTCCCTGTTGGCAAGGTACCTGGTGTAAAAATAATGAAGAGCGCTTTTCTTTCAGATGCTACGAATAGTATACTTGTTCATCATCTATGACTACAAGTATAGAGAACTAAGACCAATTCTGTTAAAGATCCAGAAACTTTCCTAGATTTCCTATTTCTTCAGAGCCTCCTTGATATCCTTGTAATTTATGTCTCTGTTCTCATTTTATGAAGAGATAACAAGCTTGTGTTTTCTACACCCAATGTTCAATTAACTTATTATGCGTCCACTTAAATCTAGACTGTCAGTCCGCGACAATTTATGATGGTCTGTGAGGATTTCTTTTAATGAAAGGGTGCTTTCACTAGACTTACCACATCTCAAACACCTTTCCATTTAAATAAGAGAGATAATTTCTCGGTCCAGAAAAATGAAAGCGAAGATACATTTGTTTCCAATTGGCTGTAATTGGTCTGGTCATTCATTAATGGTAGCTGCATTTGATCAAAAATTAATGTAACGGTAGTTGCATTTGATCTGGTCATTAATGTTGACAGACAAAAGGGGATATGTTTCCAATTGGTTGCAATTAACAAGCCAATAAAGGAAAGATTTTTGTTAGCCTATCATACCACTGTTTATAACAATTTTGTAATGTCCCAAATGGAGAACCACCAGGATTTCAAGAGCAATCTGCACGCCGGGAAGCGTTAGTTTACCAATTTTTCCTCGGATAATACAACTCATTTCTCGGTACACGTGAAATAAACCAGTTCACTCAATCATCACTTCATACACTTAAAAAGTATCATTCCTTTCTCTATCTCTTCTACCTTCTTGCTTAAAGACTTGATCTAAAACATGGCACAACACCTTCAATTATAGGCCTTGGAGGTATGATGAGTTCTTTACAGTATTTGATAGACATTTTAAATTTAGATATTTTAAAATAAAGAATAATGTAAATATTTAGATATTCCGACGAACAAAATATATAGATAAAAATAATAAGAGATACAAAATATTTATTTTTTAGAGCATAGATAAATATTATGGACCTCCAATTTTCAATTTGTATACCATAAAAAGTGGTGATGAATCTTAACACCCATCAATTCTGATAATCTTGTCTGATTGCAGATCCTCTGTGAATTTCACAAAATGTAAAACTCCGCCAATTTTGACTTTCTATCTTGTCTGATTCTATGTCCTTGGTAAAATTTACAAAATAGCGGAGCTGGTTGGCCGAAATTTTTATTTATACCATAATCAAAAATATAAATCAAAACCCTTTCATTTGAACATAATTCTAAATATACCTAGGCCACCAAATGTCTCTGCGCCCCTGTCTAGGAACCTCCAAATGATATAGCTGCCTCATTTTTTTATTTTTCTTACAAAAATTTTATTAACTAAAAAAAAAAAAAAAAAAATTTGGTCTATGTGCCACATCTGGCGAGGGATTGATTTCATTTGAAAATTGGTTTCATTGTTCAACCCTTCAAATTTTATTGTTCTTTGTGTTGTTCAAAAATGAAAATAAAAAGAATGGGGCGCTATTTCATTTGGAGGCCACAGGGTCAATTGGCGGTCCTCAGTCTTTGAAACAGCTAAACGGTTTGGTGACCTGGGTGAATTTTGAATTCTGATCAAACGGGAATGCTTTGGTTTGTTTTTTTGTGAATATGGTAGAAATAAAAATTTCAAGCTGGATGGTATCATATATACCATGGTGGGTGGAAGGAAATGAGAGAGGCGCAAGCATGTTTAGAAGAGCTTAATGTACTGGGAACATATTTAAAACTTTCATCAGGGAGTACAATAATTGGCTCGTTATAGTGCAAATTGGGCTGGAATCACAAGGACGAGCTTTAATGGAGTGTTCCTCTTACCGACACCAAATGGTCCCGATCTACATTCATGAAATGAAGTTTATAATGAGACAGTGTTCTTCTCACTGATGTAACATATCTGCACTAAACCAACATGATCAATGAAAGCGCCTACGGGCTTCTCACCAAAAAAAATGAAGTTTATTTATATATATATATATATATATATATATATATATATATATATATATATATATATATATATTTTAAAAGTATATTTAGAATTAACCTTTAAATTCTTATGAAAAGTTTTCTATGCTTGGATCTTTATATTCTCTTCAAGCAAAACTTTTTATAATTAAGGTTTATGTTTTTCCTCATTCAACCGTTCAATTTTTTTCATGCATGAATCTCAATGAAAATTAACAGTCGGATGAGAAAAATAATGTTCATGCTTTTTCAAAAAAAAAAATAGCATATATATTTCCTCGTCTCATGATCTCAATGTTTTGGCGTTCGAGAAACCCCTTTACTTTTAGGATCGACGGGTACAATATTTTATTTAATTTGGGTATGTATTCTACATGTGACATGTAATATGATTATGTAACTCTCTAATTTATTTATTGCAGCAGACTACAGACTGCGGCAGGGGCGGACCCATATGGTTTCAGGTAGCAACCCTCTCTGGATTTTGATTTTTAATGGTGATCTATTGGTTCCGATTGATTTTGTCTTTCCTGAAAATTTTTATGACCTCCTCTAAATGTTTGATTTGTAATTTAGGTTAAATTTAGTATTAAAATCAAAATAAATTTCTTGAATTATGATTGGTAATTAGAATTATAAGTTAGAGCATCAGAAAACAAGTCAGAGCATTGAAAAGTATAAGTCAAAGCATTTTTTTTAATCGAGTACCTAATTAGTTAATGGATTTAAATCCGATTCGATAACATTTTGCCCCTGACGAAAATTCTGAATCCTTGGACTTGTCACAAGTTAGCAAGAAAGACGCTATTTAAATCCGATTAGATAATTTTTTGCCTCTAACAAAAATTCTGAATCCGGCCCTGTGCTGCAGAAAGATGCTAGGAGTATCTGCGTGTATTGTTGCCTAAACAAGGACTGCGATGTGCACTGCAGTTTTGCGCATGTAGCATGATCAAGGCATTGGAATTTGCATTGTAAATGTTAATCACAACCATCCCACATGTCTCTGTTCTTTTCCCTGCAAATAAATTGTGTATTGCCTATGTGGTTTTTTTTCATACTATATGCGTTTCTCTCTTCAGTTTGGTTGGAGATTGAAGCCAAAACAATTTTGTGATTTCTAATGAAATCGGTGGCTCACCACTTTTTCAAAAAAAAAAAATTGACTACAGATGTCAGTATGGATATCTCTCTCTTACATCTCGACTACGTAATTTTATTTTGAAAGGAAGATATTTCCTACATAAGATTGTACAAGTATTTTAACCCAAGACTTCGACATTCAACCAAAAATATCAAATTGTCAATATCCGTTGTGTCTATGTTGATATGTTCATATATAGGTAACAGATGGGGATCATATACCTATATCCCATCCATGACATCAGAAACCTAATAAAATTCCACAATGTTTCATATACAATTTTATTTCTTTTAACACCAGAGTATATGAATGAATTGAACACACAAACGATTAATCACGGAACCAGAATTCTGCATTATTTTACAATTAATGATCTTAACATGACATGATTACTACGGGGCTGTTTGGCAACAAGGGATTAACCCTCCTCCTTAAAGCTTAATCCGTTTTCTTTAGCTTCCTTAGTCGCTTAATCCTGTCGAACATCAGTTCCTTAGTGCGTATTAAGATCACCTTCTTTAGCCTCATTTTGTCTAGATCTTAGTCCCCTGCCCGAACCGTAAGGCACATCCACCCCTTCCTTTATAGGGGCATAAACGGATCGGATATTATCCGATTCCGTCCAGATCCAAATTCAGAAAATTACCTAAATTATCCGATTCGTATCCGAGACTATCCGTATCCGTATCTGAAAAATTATAGTGGATAAGGATACCAATAAGACTTTTAACTATCCGTATCCGATCGTTTATACTTTTAAACCACAATAAATGTGCTATATGTTCTTAAATTAATTTATTAAATTGCATATTATATTAATAATTTATTAAATTGCATATAGATATATATTTTGATGAATAATATAACACCATGATATAATTAGTGACTAATATTTTAATAATATAATAGATGTTTTGTAATCAACAAGCTAATTATAAAAAATATTCATATCCATCCGATATCCAATCCGTATCGGTAACGTTTAATGTCCGATCCGTATCCGACCGTTTACACCCCTATTCCTTTGGTTTTCTTAGCTTTCACTCACATATTAAGATAATCGAACATCAGTTCTTTAACACTCCTTAAGCTCTTAATTCCTTGTTGCCGAACAGTATTGTTAAAAAAACGGTCAGTTAGGGGCCAATTAGTTATCCTATTAGTTAGAAACAGGAACCTAATGGTCACGAATTGTGTTGCACTGTGTTTTAATGATCAGCTATCAAATCCGATTAATTAGTTGAATTTCAAGATCGATTGGTACGTGTAAAATTCAAATATTAAAGTCATTATATACATTATTTATGTTAAGCGAAAAAACGAATTTGGCATGATATTTTCCTCAACATAAATTACAAGTATTAGCAATTATATTATAATATTTTGTTAATTATTATAGCATAGTTTATAATATATTTTGGAACTGTGACTTGCTTTGATATAAATGTGTACATAAATAACAGTTCAAGATGGTTTATTTTTTAAATAACCAAATTACTTGTACTCTTTCATGTCATTATTCTATATAGAGAGAGAAATCGCAATAAGTTTATCTTATTAGATGAGATAAATATATTCTATACAACTAGTTATATATATTTATACCAAAATTAACACGAATGCATAATTGTCTACAGAATTTTTTTTTTTTGACCGCATAAGAATTAGTTGTTTAGTAACACCTTATTTGTGTACAATTTCAGTATAGCTGAGGGTAATTTTTAATATACATTCAACTTTTATAGTATATTCTTTTGATATTTTAAAATATATTATTTAAAGTAACATTAAAAATTGCTGATGTGTTATCCATGATTTAGATAAAAAAAAAATGGATTAAATTTTAATTTTAATTGTTGTCCATTAAATAGTCATTAAAATTCAACTGCTAAGAATTTAAATTGTGTGATGGAAAAGACTAAAAATGACTTGAGTTATTCCATATTTGTCACATGTACTTAAAAAATGGAAAATCCGTCTGCAATTTTATTTTCTCAAGTTAAATTGTATCTTTTGTATTGACACACTTAACACTTTTGCTCAAGTGAAAATTGTATTCACAATTTTACTTGTAATTTTACTTGTATTGTTTAATTATCGAAATCTAGAGAAAGCAGCATTAGTTGAATGCTGCAACATCAAATTCCAGATTAACACAATCAAAATTTACCAACTAAAATGAAACAGTAAAGTGAAAGAGGAGGTAGCACAGTTAGCTAAAAAAAATCTAGAAAAAGTTCCAAGACTTTTGGTTACTCAAAATTCAAAAGTTCAATTCCTCTGACTTTGCAGCCTCTATGAAGGTTTTCAAAAAAAAAAAAGACAAAACCAAGAAAACACAAAAGAAAGAAATTGTTTGCTGATCTCCATTAAGGAATAACCAAAAAAGATTTGCTTTAAAGCAGTGTCCAAAAGGAACCATCCCTGAGAAATAACAACACACATCTTCATCAAACTCACAAACTTTGTTTGATGCAACAAAGATTACATGACATTAAAAACTAAACACACTTTTTCACCAACACGCTACACATTGGTGAAATTACCATAAGCCAAGGATGATTTGCCAGGTTACTAAAATTCACCGCATAATAGAGATACCATGCTGAGATGAAACATTGCCAATTCCAATTCCGTTTCGAAACCCATTTACAGCTTGAAACCCCCCTCTGAAATCAAGCGATCCATAGTTGAGATGCTCTGTTGGTGCATTCATGGAGTGAGACGGAGTTACAGTCATAGAAGAACCGGTTGCAGTTCGGTTAGTGCATGCGGCTTTTGGGACATGTGCTAAGGTGGCAGATGACTGGACCTGCTGAGGTTGCTGTTTGGTATTAAGAAACCTGCCACCAGATCCACGTGCCCGCTTCATCGCATGAAGATGGCGTGATTCATGGAGATATGGCTACAGAGATTTAAAGAAAAAATATTACTTCCAAGAAAATTTCTAACGATAACTTATTATTATTATTGTTGTTATTAGAATTATTAATATTGATAACAATAGCAGCAAAAGAAATTATAAAAAAGTCAATATTGTTTTAATACAAAGTAGTTAATGTAAGTAGGTTTTACTTTTTTAAAAAGCTACGTTATAAGATAGTCTGTGAATTGACCAAGTAACAAAAACCTTAGTTTTACACTATAATAAGTAGGTCCTTGACTCAACATGCGTTCGACCAAGTCATAAACCCTGTATCAACTTCAGTACCATTTTATTTCAAAGCATTTAGTCCAAATACATCATGGAAGTTTGACAGAGATGTTGTCAAATAGCCCATTCATGTATTCTCCCAAAAATAACAACTTCTGCATCAATACATCTCTAACCAACCCTGAAATTTATTTCCATCTTTGCCCCTACAAAAGTAAATTTCTACTCAATACCGCCATATTATAAAGCGGGACCAAAGATAAAATAATTCTTACAGTTGCAAACTTGGAAGCAGGCAAACATGTTATTAAATAATCAATACATGCAAATTCCAAGCCAATAATGGAAGAAATAAGTACCTTTCGAGCTTTGACAAGTTTGTTTTCAGCCTCCAACTTTGCACGCAGTTGCCTCCTCCTAAGAATTGCATGGTACTGCTTCGCATTCACATATATTGGTTCCTCTGCTGCCGTCTCAAGAGGTAGCGGCATTCGAGAATTGGAATTCATTCCCATCATTTGTGCATTTACCTATTAAAATAATTAAAAATATAAAATTCAATTCTCTATGCAAAGCCCCAATTCAGATCATACATAATATCTCGTAACAAAAAACATACCATATGAGGGGAACCATATGCAGCCATGGCGCCAACATAGCAAGGATCCGGATATGGGTATGGCACACAGGCCTGACAAATTTAAATTGAATATATATATCAGACCAACATAACCTGAAATGTTATAAATAAATAAATGAACCCTTGAAAATAAATTAGAATAACGTACAAAGGACTGTGAAATATCAAGCTTAGGAGCAGTAAAAGAAGAATCAGCATTCCCAAGGGATAAAACTGATTTCAGCTGACCGTCTCTCTTATCATAACTGCCTGTTTAGACTCAACAAAAAATTTACCAGATATTAGAAGAACAGAAATGTAGCCATGCCTGCTATGAGTAGCATTTTACATTCATGTTACTGTAATTGTAACCTCAAACTATAAGCAAGTTGATATTAAAGAAAAGTATATATATATACCAGAATGGATGGAAGTATCGCTCAATGCTGAACCATCTTGATGGGACCTACTTGACGACTGAGTTGTAGAGGAGACAGACTTGTCCATTACACTCTGATTTGTGTTATTTGCACAATAGTCCCTGTTCATTTGCGAATTCCACCAGGAAGAGCAATTTTGCAAATTGGTGGTTAGGCTTTGCATTACACCAAATACTTCAACAATCAAACTATGCCAGTAGCAATTTTATAGTGGTCTGAGGACTGATTTACAATGTAAACTTTATACTGCGATGAGAAAGATTGATTGTGTAAGGTACAGATTCAGTACATATTGTAAATCGCATTCAGTTTCCAGATTAAAACCAGTTTCCCCAGTTTAATCAGAAAAAAATATGCATGCAAGTAAAAAGTACACCAAGAATTTCATCTCTTTCGGTAACTCCCCCCCCCCCCCCCCCCCCCCCCCCCCCCCCCAACCCGAACACCACCCACACACACACACAAAGAAAGTTGACATGGGAATTTCAGGAGCTCCCAAAATTTATAACTTGGCTTAACCACAGATGGCCTGAAAATCTAAAAGTAAAGAAGAAAAAAATTCTTGTCATGGATCACCTCCAATTTGGAAAACCAAACTCCAAAAGTACAACCCCAAAAAGGAACTGTTAACTGACGACGCGAAACTAGAAACCAATAAAAGAAGTTTGTCAGAGTTAGTAATAAAAAGAAAAATACCTATTGAAGAAGGAAGCATGACACCTTAGTCGAAACCCTCCTCTCTCCCTCTTGGCTCTTGCCCCTGTTTTCGGTTCGCTGTTGGTTAAGAAAAGCTATGCCACAGAATAACATTTATATTAAAACAACCATATCTTCCCACAATATAATACGCCAACTTTACCCTATATAATACTATTTCAGTAGTTTAGTAAACAATTACGAAAAGAATCTCTCTTTCTCTCCCTCTCCCTCGACCACTTCAATTTATTTTCTCAAACTGGACACAGGTTCTCCGTTTAATTAGGTTTGTGAGATAAATATTGTATAGTTTAAGAAATATTTTAGTATTAAATGCTAAAGTTGCTGGTGTCTGTTTTGCAAGCTGGGCATGGTTTTTTGTCTATTTACCAGTATTGACACCTATTAATGTCCAGGAGCCGCCACATGTATCAATGCCTAGTGAGTCGTACCCGTTGGGTTTTGTTTGGTTATGAGAGGTCAATTCTTGTCTCTTTATACAATAACCCCTAAGATTTTTCTTATTTCAATAAAATTAATTTTCATGTAACGAACCTTACATGAAAATAATAATTTGCTCACTTGCAAAAGGTTCGACTGAAACGTTTTTAAAGCAAGGGCTAATGAAGTGGTTTTCACAAAATATTTTGGTTAACATATTAATTTTTTTTAGTCAATATTGAAATATGATGCTGAAGTAATACGGATCATTCGCTTTTAAACATTAACATAGAAGCTTTTAAACGTTGATACATATCATCAGTATTGGAGCATTGTAGGGGTGTCAATGGCACCCTTTTATCTGTTTACTCGACCTGTGTCGTATCTGAAAACACGGATAAGGGTAAGATATTTTTTGAGTTAACTTATCGGGTACGGGTAAGGGTAATGATTTTTTTTAATCTTACTCGTATATAGATATATATTTATATGAAGATGATACATGATACATGATACATGATACATGATACATAAAATTTTGTATTTTATTAAATTTTCATAATACATATTAGTTGTATTCATTATTATCTTTTCTTTTTTTCTTGTTTTGAAAAATATTTTATCGAAAACACAAATCAAGATGTCAATGGTACTTTTTTTTATTCATTGACCCGACTCATATCGTATTCAAAAAGACAAGTAAAAGTAAAAAAAAAAATTCATTATCATAATGGATACGGATATAAAAATATCTCCATCCGATCCGAATTGTACCCGTTGACAACCCTAAAGCATTGGAGCATGCAATCACTTAAAGCGTTTATTATGGAAACATTGTTTTGACATAACAATTATTGCATTATTGTTTATTTTAGTAAGAAATATTGGCGGTCATTGTTATATTACATGTCAAAGGACAGTTATATTATTAAAATTGCCTGTTGCATTAGTTTAATAAATATAATATGAAACCAAATTTATGTGACTCAGCGACAATATTCCGAATCTATGTTGTTTGTTTAATTAATTCATTCATTCATTTAATTTGTTTAATGGACAATGATGCATATGATTGCTGCCGCTGATTTCCAGTTGACTTGCTGCAATTCATGCTATGACAATTTCAGGTATGGAAAATAACAATTCACAAGTTTGTAGTGGTCTGTTTGTGTATTGTATAAACAGGTGCCGCATGTAGTGGTGGGGTGACTCATGCTCAATGCTTTTGGGAAATTTTTTTTCTAGAAAATTTATTAAATTCAGATGTACGAAAATAGAAAGAGTGTTTTGTTTTAAAAAAATATAGAATGATCTGACTCATTGAGTCCAATTCAAAATATATGAATCTGACTCAATAATCTAGGTTCAAATATTATGCTTTTATGAGATTATATGTGGATCAGAGTCTGATTGTCCTCTAATTGAACGGTCCAGATTCAAACTCAATGGAAAAAACATGGATCAGACTCAAATCCATAATATTTGAATCGGTCTCAATAAGTCAGATCTTTCTATATTTGTTAAAAATAGTGCACTCTTTTTATTTATGTACGTCTTATTTTAATAATTTCAATGGATAAAAAAATTTCCAGTGCTTTTGTTGGGTAGGTATATGCTGGCATGCTGCCAAGATCTTGTTATGTTATGAATTGGAATCTGTTTAAAAAATTTTAAATAATTAATTTACAATCATTATAATAATTTTAAATTTTAAAATCTGACAATTAAAATGTAATCTTACCATATATATATATATATATATATATATATATATATATATATATATATATATATATATATATATATATATATATATATATATATATAACAGGCACAACAAATTGATAAAATCTTATGTAAGTTTTAAATTTCATCGAACTAATTTTTTATTTGGCGGTGAAGGCAATGTCAATTGCGTGAGATATTGCAGATTGAAAGTTTGAATGAAAAATTTCTTTTAAATATTTAAAGTTGAAAAAAATTAACTTTCATATTTATTTCAAAAAAAAATCAGTGAGTTTCATCCAAAATCCATCTGACGACTCAAATAAAGAATTTAGATTGTTGTAAGAATAATTTATTTCAAACAAAGAACTCAAAGGAGATGAAAATATGATACGCGCATTAAACTAAAAGCATCATACATTATCAATTATCATGTCAGCATTTATTTCGGAGATGAAATTATGTTGCATCTCATTATATAACAAGTCCACCCAGTTTAAAAAATTATAAAGTTGAAGAACTAATATTTAATTTATAGAATAATTTAATGACTTTCATATAAAAAATTTGTAAGTTCGAGAAAATATTAAAAACCATAATTTTTCCCATATTTATTTAAAAATAATAATAAATTTCGATATAAAATTTCAGAGAATTTGCATTGTCAAGTGAAAAACAGCAAATTAATATTGAAATTATCAGATTAGACTTTCCGAAGTCTATAAAAAAAAGCAGCGAAATAATATTACATATAACATAATTGGATCTGAATCTGTTGTAATCCGAGATCAGTGAACAGTGGCCCTGAAATTCCTGCAATTCTAACCCAGTCGTCAAACTGTTTTGAGATGCGTGCACGAAAAAACCAACTATTTCGAGATGTATTTCAAAAAAAATCCGACAAATAGATTCGGAATTGCAGAGATTTCAGAATACTGTTCACTGAATTTAGAATTGCAGCAGATTTATTTTCAATATAATTAGATTAGACTCGCTACATTGTTTGTTCTCTTGGTTCAAGTTTTTGTTTGGGGGTGTCGGCAAGAACAATTCCAAATGGATCCAAATTGTTCATTTAAGTCCTGTCCTTTCCAAGCCAGGCTAGGCTTGAAAGCTCATCATTTGTGGTGGGTTATTAATAAAGACAATCATAAATAGCACCTACGTGATGAGATTAATTAAGAAATTATAAATAATTTGTTACTTATAAAATGTCAGTCACATTTACACCATTTATAGTACTTGCATACAAAATTGACAATCTATTAAATACAAGGTTCTAAATAGCGATTATATATAGCTTTTAAGGTCCGAAAAAGTTATAGTGCAACTATAGCACAATTATAAGCTAGTTATTTAGAATCATTATAAAAAAAAAGTGATTAATAGCGTTATAGTTTTTGAGGTCCGAAAAAGCTATACCGCAGCTATTGCGTAACTATAACTAGCTATTTAGAACTCTGATTAAATATAATGTTTACGGTAAACTTTTTGCTTATCCAATCTTTTGCTGTTTTCATCATATTATGCGGGTCTTCTATGTTAATTACTGAAATGAAATGTCTTTATTTATCTAAATATTAGTTGTTATGTACCCATTTATATATACAGTTATTATATTGTCCAGAAAAAATTAGTCCACAAACCAAGTATATATGTGGATATATAACTATGTCAATATACAACTATTTTTTTATAATTCAGCAACAAAATTTATTTAACTAGTGTTTGATTTTGCTCAACATATTATTTTCATCATTTAAAAGCAACAGTGTTTAAAAAAAATTCTTAGGAATTTCTCTCTTGATGACAATATTTGTAAGAAAACAGAAACTATGAATAATGTCAAAATCAATCTTCCTTTTCTATATATAGAAATCATGGAAAAGATCATAAACGGTACTTTAAACATGAGTTGCACTGTAGATGCTGAATTGTATAATAATTAATATTTCTTCCAGCAATGCTTAACTAACATAAAACGGACAAAAATATTAAATTTTCGTAATTATTATAAAAAAAAAATGTCCAAGAAAACTTACCTTTCCCTATCAAAAAATTTATTATGTTCTAATTTTTTTTGTCATTAAATGAGATTTTTCAGCCAATTATTCTTTAAAATAAAATAAAATATGGCTGCCTTGACCATAGGAATTAATTATAGAGAAAAATTCTCGGCGGCTCAACAACATATCTGCCTTGAATAAGATTTTTCACCCACATAGGGTCAGTCTGCTGGAGCAGCAAGGGATTCAGACATATATAGACACAAACACACAGAATTTTTATTTATACCATATTAAAAAATAAAAATAAACAAAAAAAAAAATCATGTTTTTATGAGATTTTGAAAAATACCAGGACCTCCAAGTTAATCTGCGACTCTATTTTTGGAAGACCGCAGATTAGTTTGGTGATTCCTAAAAAATTCAAAAATGCACTGTAATATTAAATATATTTAGATTTTTGAGGGGCCTTCAAATCAATATGCGGCTTTCCAAGAATGGAGCCGCATATTAACTTGAAGGCCCTGTATTTTTAGGGTATTTTGATCATATTTTTTTTTAATATGGTATAAATAATTTTTTTGGTACAAAACATTTATCAATTTTGCTTGTTATAAAACAGCGGAATTGCATTATGACCACCAATATGTGATAATGTCTATGTTTTGGCATTCGATACAGTAGTTTTCAATTAACATGCAAAAAAAAAAAAAAATTAACCTCAAATAGTAATATTCTCTGCCGAAAAGATGGCACCTTCAAATTTCGATTGAAATTTTTTTTATAAATATAAAATAGTTAGATAGTTTATTCTCTAATCCAATTTTTACTTATAAAATTACATATTAGTATCAAAAAATTAATTAAGATGGGTGTTACCAGTTTGCGGAGTTCGTTTATCTCTTCCTCATCTACAATATATGCATGTGTTAATTGCAAACTGTTGGCAAAAATTTATATGTACCGAGCATAAGTCAAGTTTATACTTTTAGAAATATGATGTTATATTGTTTTTAGTAAGAATAAGAGTCATGTTTTTATTTTATTAACCACAATTAGTTATATTGTTTTAGGATTTAGAGAGGAAACATCTCTCAACTTTCTATTATTATATTTTAAAATAACGAAATGCTTAAATGCTTATATGGTTGAGACGAAAACTCAAGTTTTTCAATAGGTAGGTTCGCTAACGAAAAATGGTATTTTTTTTCCGTATTCTTATTGGTTAACAAAAAATATATTAATTTTTATTCGATATCCTTATTGAATACAAGAGTCTATTGGCATTTGGCATGTGCTATGAATCGATATCTATATTTTGAAAGTCCAAACGTTGGATTCAAACAGTTAAATATAATTTTCATATAAAATGTACTCGTAGGTTAAACTTTATATTTTTTAGAATTTTCTTACTATTTTTTTGATAGGTAGAAAGTCACTTCTTTTGAATGGTTTAGAATTTTGAAATCAAGTGATATTTTTATCCATAAATAAAATAGTAAAAAAAATGAAAAATTATATTAAACGGTGTAAATCGAATGATTGTGCTATAAAAATTAAAATATAAATTCATAGCGCAAGCTGTGTAATATCCATATTACCATAGCCTCACTCTGAATACAATATGAATAAAATAATTTTGTTGACATTCTCTCAGGTAGAACTATTAGGTCAGGATAATTTTTTATTCATAGAAAATATATAAAATAATAGAGGAAAAAAAAAAGAGTACTTTCCATTTTCAATGCATAGAAGGGTCGGTAAAAATAAATTCAGATTAAAACTTCAGACCGGTAAAAAAGATTCTGATCCAAAGGATCTTTTTTGTCTGATTTCCTTTAATCCAATAGATCGGACAAATTTTGGATTTTCAAAAAAAAGTTGTCTTCAAATTCCTTATCTTGTTTGCCGACATTTTTATTTATATTCATTTTTTAATATATTTTATTAAAAACAATCAAGATTTTGATTTTTTTTTTTTTTTTTTTAAATGCCCAAGTCCCAGAAATTTTCTGCAATTTGAAATAAGGGTCCCAAGTCGCAGGAGATTCCTGCGACTTGGGTATTTTTTTTTGTTTTTCTTTTTTTCACTAAAAACTCTATTCTCTCTCCTCCCTCACAAATTCAACAGAACTCATTCGGAGAAGGGATTTTGGAGGCGAAAAAGGGTGATTTCTGAGGCGATTTTCGGGTATTTTTTTTCCTGCAACTATTACAACTGAAATCAGTAAACTGACAAAATATTTATCATTTACGAATGTAGTTTATTGGCCATGTCTATTGCAGGGCCATCAGGTACTCACAAATTCAACAGAACTGATTCATATTCTGACAAAGGCCACTCAGTCCCACAACCTGGACAAGCTCTTGATCTTAATCTTTGGAGCGGGGTTAGCAGATGTAATTTGGCTTTTATCAGGTGAAGTTGTATTATTTTCATGAATTTCTGCTGCATATTCTGGCAAAGGCCACTTATAATAAGATTAAGGTGATTTTGTGCTGTTAAATTAAAAATGTGTTTTATTTCTATTTGATGTTTTCAAAAAAGCAAAAAAAATAAATACCCAAGTCGTAGGAATTTCCTGTGACTTAGGACCCTTATTCCAAGTCGCAGAAATTGGCATTTTTTTTTTTAAAACCCAAAACATTGGTTATTTTTAATAAAATATATTAAAAAAATAGATATAAATAAAAATGTCGGTCTTGTTTGCAACAAAAGATCTCCAACACGTTTATTAAAAAAAAATCTTTGGATCAATAGATTTTTTTTTTTTAATTTGGTGCATCAAAAAAATATAGACACTCTTTCTCTTTTTCTATTTTGTTTTATAATATGTTTTTCATAAATAAAAGATTCTCTTAGTTGGTCGAATAGATGCAAACATCCCAGACAAAAAAACATTTATTAATGAATGGGATTTAATGAATGCAGCTGACAGGTAAGGATTTAGTTGGCGAAAGGTGAAGGCTAACAAATTAATAAAGCAATGATTGTTCTGTCGCAAGAGACAGGATCTCATATCATACGACTTCAACGAAAATACTAGATTGGTAAAATGTTTCTTACTTCCCTTTCTACTCTTTTTTAAAAGTCTTTTTAATTTGTTGAGGTTTGGATTCGTATCCTTCGAGGTACCTGGCTGAATCTGACTGAAACGGATGTCCAGATTTACTCTCAGCCAGTGATTACTC
The DNA here is from genome assembly GCF_964058835.1 of Carex rostrata. Taxonomy (NCBI): domain Eukaryota; kingdom Viridiplantae; phylum Streptophyta; class Magnoliopsida; order Poales; family Cyperaceae; genus Carex; species Carex rostrata. Next base: position 10,293,906 of record NC_135926.1, read on the forward strand.
GAGATGGCACAGGGGCAGTATTATTTGTACTTTGAAATTTGTGCAAATTGAAACATCTGGGCTGAGAGTAAATCTGGGCCGTCCGTTTCAGTTTGGTTCAATCAGGTACCTGGAAGGATACATATTTGGTTTTCGTTCTCCCTCAGATTACGTAGTGTCATACTTGTATTACATTTGTACATAATATGTGGTTTACTGATATGAAATTTTAGAACCAATTCATAAGGTTCTAAACTTATGTGATTGCACACAAAGATCATTATAATTTCTAAAATATATGTATTACATGCTAATTGGCCGTGTGAAGAAACGCAGTTGGATTGAATTTTTTTTTTTTTTTTCTTCTCCATTTTGTATAGGTTGAGATAAAAAATTGTCTAAAATCAATTTTCTCTTCTTTCTCTTTCTCTTCCTCAGCTGGAATGATTTGTGGATGGGCATGAGAGAGAAAATGAAAATTTATAGGGGGGTCTAATAGCTAACCGCTCCACAGTAAGACAGTTTGGTTCAGGTAGCAGACCACCCCACTGAGAGGTGGTTAGATTATATTTGAAATTATTTGAAAATTGCTATTTTTTTTGGAGTATTTAAAAAAAAAAAAAATCGGTCCGAGTTCTGAGAAAGTTTCTCAAAGAACAAAAAGAAAAGCAAAAGACATGCTAAAGGCCCATTGGGCTACATCAGGGTAACCCTCTTCTATTTAAGGCCCAAGAAGAGGACATGAGCTGGCACACACTGCGGTACCAACCAAAGTAACTTGAAGCCCATCATTAAAAACAAAATAGTTTCTCATTTACACTTAAGGCAATAATAAGATAATACAACGCCACAATAATCACAAAACAACTGCCATATTTATCATATAATTATAGTTTATATAATGAGTAACATGTTCATAACATGTCACCTCCCTGTTTATTTGCTGAACTAATAAACTAAAAAAAAAAAAAAAAAGTAAGGCCGAAAATCACAAATGTTCTATGCAGTACTGTAAGTCTGAAGTCTGAACTGTAGCTTTACTTGGATAATATAAATAATGCAAGTAGAAATACATCAAAATATTCTTTTAATTTTCATTAGAATATATCAATTATTACGATCATGACGAGTTGACATGGCCAGTATCAACTTCACGCGAAACTTGATATAGGTCTTCCACCAAAATATCACCGAACAGGAACACGACAATTCGCAATATCCAGTAAACTGGCATGGACTGATTTGATTCCCGCATGCATGAATATCACGCGGTACCTTAGCTAATACCTGCACAAATCACTAATTACCATAATTAAGTTTCATTTTTAAAATGAGTTTTTCTTGAATACTTTCTTGTTCAAAAGCATGTGTTTTATAAAATAAACTTCTAAGAAATCATAATTCCTTGTAGTAATTATAGTATATGCAATACAAACCTTTAAAAAATGTATCAACTACGCTTTATCATGATCATGTTAAATTAAATATATTTTATGAAATTGAACTTAATAGATGTACTTGTTAAAGTTTAGAAAGTCATAAAGTTGTAAGACACCATACCTGAATTCGTTGCAAAAAAGTTCGCTTGATCCATATGATTCCGAGCATCATTTCCTAATATTTCATATAAACCGTTTATTTATAAGTTATAACTAGTTTAATTGTTAATTTTTCAAAATTATTTGAAACTAGAAGCTAGCCTAACCTAGAATTTGCTTGGTCACAGAAACCTAATTCTCTAATTAAATTACAAGCTTAAACTTAAAACTTGTTTGAATCCAAGGCATATTCGGAATTAAAAAAATTGAGTCTATGGGTACTATCCATATCACGGATTGGTTCGTAATACGGATAAATATTTTCTTTTTCAAGATTCTAACGACTGATCCGAACCGTTCAACAAAATTCCCATATAAATATGTACTTTCAGACCAAATTCTATATTTTTTAGAAATTTTTTATTATTTTTAAAGATAGGTAGAGAATCAATGTTTTTGGAAGGTCTAGAATTTTCAGATCGAGTGATTTTTTGTCAATCTTCAAAAATAGCAAAAAAATTCTAAAAAATATAAAATTTGGTATGCAAGTACATATTTATATGGAATTCATGTTGAATGGTTCGGATCGACTACTAAAATTTGGACCCATGAAGGCCTGAACAGAGGTCTTACGGTACCAGTAGCTAACAGAGCTGGTACCAACCCGGTAACAGTATCAATTACCCTAATTACAGCATTCTGAACAATATAGGCTAAATCAATATAATAAAGGAACTCGATTTATTACCTCTGTCGATAATTTCTTAAACCGAGCTACTGACAGCCCCTCGCCATTATTCTCTTGCTCCATCTGCTTGATATTCACACCTCCTTTGAGAAAGAGGAAACGGAGGGATATATATAGCACAATGGCGCTTGGCTTTCAACACATGCCATTAATGGTTGGCCATTAAGAAAGGGAAGTAAAAGGCCAGTTCAGGCATTTGGGCATGCCAACTGCCAAGAGAGAGGGAATGAAGGGGTCTGCCATTGACAGGTGGGTCCTACCTCGTTTAAATGAATTTTATCTAATTTCCAAGTTAAAAATGTTCAAAAGTATATTTTTCTTAGTCGATATAAAAAAATCCAAAAATAGAAAAAAAAATAGATTGATCTAAACTTTCTAATTAACTATATGAGCATAGGGTTTCAAGGTTTCTTTCGTATGGTGAAAATTTATTTTCATAATTCTTGTATTAATATACGCATTTCATATTGTATAGATTTTCTATTTTCGAAAAAAATAAAAAATGTTACGGCTGTTACAGATCGTGACATGTGGTGGAATTATTGAATGATCCTGACAACATTTTCAAATCAATGCGAAAACATAAAACCAAAAAAATTTTACGTTGTATGTACAGATTGTTGGCTATTAAATTTGATATAATACAAGCATTAATGAATAGAAATCAAGAATCATTAAAGTTGAGATTGTTCAGAACTTAGATCATTTGATAGTGGGAGTAAAGGTTGTCTTTAAATATTTTCTCTGTCCTCATCCGTACAGCAAATATACTGAAGCGCTGAAATAGTTCATAGGACACTCGTCACATGTAAGACCACAAAGTAATGACCTCCCTTTAATAATTTGTGCAAGATTTTATTCATATTTAAATCTATCAATTTTCTTGTATAAGATAAGTTCTGATTTGTACAAATTATTTTTACTCTTTAAAATTTCACTCTCACTTTCTCCGTCGGAAATAAATCTGCTGCGATTCCAAAGATTACCTGCCATTCCTACTTTTTCAAATCTAACCATTAACTTTTTGAAATGCACAAATCTAAAAAAAAATTGTTTTTATGCACGAATCTCAAAACAAATGGACAATTAGATTTGAAAAAATAGGAACCTTAACCGCTGGTGAGAGTGAAATTTAATTGCTCCTCCGCTGGTGAGATTTTCTCAACTTAATTGCTGTATTTTTCTTCAAACGTTCTAGAATTCATTTATAATAAAAATGACCAGTTCAATTTTTCTTTCCTTCAATTTAATTATGAGGAGGGATCCGATTATACCCTTTTTTGGTGACACCGAATTACACTCTATTTTTAAAATTTTCAAAATTCAAGCAGTCGATCCATAAAAACAAATAATTCTTATACATTTGTTACTTGTGTAGTAAATTATTTTCTGTACTCGTAAGCAATAAGTCAAATTAGAAATAATATTTCATTGTGCTCAAAGAATTTTTTTCGTGTGATTGGAAATTGATATGTCAACAATCTACAAATAAAATAATCAATATAGCCAAAAAATATATATAATAATCAAAAGCTCTACTTGTTATATCGTTATAAATTAATTGGAAACCTACATACTTCAAATTAATGTACTAATTACTTAAAAAAATCACAAGAGAACAAATTAATGCACCAAGGCATATGACACTTTCACAGCAATGCTGCAATAAATTAATTTGTAAAAATATAATTTTTTTTTACAAATTGATTATTTTACGATAATATATAAGGTTTTATCATAAAAAAATATAAAAAAATACATGCCACAGTGATAATTAGTACTTCTACTTTAATATTTTTATTGAGCCACAACGTGCAACACGATTATTCAATATGATCTAAATATTTTATAAAAGAATCTCCTTAGAACATTATATTAGGGAAAGAAATGACTTAACGATTACTCATTGGATTATCCTTCTATAATGCAAGGATGGAAAATAAAAATTGTTGAAAGTGTCATTGCTTGTGGTCGGTTCAACTAAGATATTAATAGTTTTTTTTATTAATAATTTTAGCAGCAATATTATGAACAGCTTTCAAATTTCAATCATCAAAATATTAATAGCTTGATTGACACGAATAATTTTTCTGAGCGTTGTCTCAGCCTCTCAGGTACCTGACTCAACGCAATTGAAACGGACGTTCCAGATTTATTCAGTCGGTGCTGGTTCGAAATGGTGCAGGAACAGTATTATTTGTGCTTTGAGATTCGTGCCTAGTTAAAAAAAAAACATTTTTTTAACTGAGGGGCTGTCCGATTCCATTGTACTCGGTCCGATAACCTGAGGAATTCGGATCCAGGAAGTAACTCAATTTTTGAGCTTTTGCAACGAATTGAAGCTAAATCAACTGATTTGGGGATAGTCGCTAGTTGGATAAGGGAGAAGAAGCAAGAAAGGGTCGCGGGCAAGAGGGTCAGAGCGCTCGGTCAGGCTCAATTGAAAGAAGAAGCGACTGCAACTGGGTCCCAATGTTTGAATAGCAGTCAGGATCCGTTAAAGGAAATTATCGCTGACAAGGGGGCCCTTTGAGATCAGACTGAATTGATCGTTTCGCCTAACTGAGCCATCTCATCTTCAGCTAACGTGGCAGCAGACGTGGCAGATGCAGATTCAATAGGAGTCATTTATTTATCGTTTTTAGCAAATATAGTTTTGTTTGAATCGTCTATATAAGGCGGATGTGAATTCCCATCAAAGTGTCCAACTTTGTTGTTCTCGGTTATGAAATTTAAGTAATAGGCGGCCGTCAATCATACATAGGAAAAACTCAAATGAAACTTCTGCCTAAATCTAAACCTTAACCCTAATTCTATGAACTAACGAGAGCGAAAAAACCCCTAGTATGCTATGGAGGTCCAAGAGGCATTGCGTCAAGAGGCATTGCGCCTCTGGGAGAGGACATACATCCGATCAATCGAATCACAAGAAAAAGAAAAACCGCAAGGCTGGATTGATGAAGCCATTGGCTATTGGAAATCCCTTGACGATAGAGGTTTTTTTTTTCTTTCTTTCTTTCTTTCTTTCTATCTTTCCACGCGATGCATATTTGTCAGTAATTGGCATGAAATCTATGAATTCTCTATTTGATACAGAAGAGACAATTGAATTATTACTTTTTTATATCATAATCTTCACTGAACCAATTGAAGCGCATATGTAGTAAGTATATCTATTCAAACCATTCAAGACAATAATCTTGGTCAGATACCTAATTTTTTGCCTCAACAAGATGAAAATCATTGCAACTGTTATTGTCTTTAAGCCTGACTGTTGTTCCCTAACACAAGTTTCTCAATATGCTTCTCACCGCAGTAAAGAAGAGCTTCTTGCTTGTGAATACCTCTGATCTGGACTATTTCTCTTGTGAATATCTCAATATTCCATCGCTGAGATATTTGCTTGCGGATGTGGTCGCATTTCGCCAACTTTACAATCGATGGGATGTCTACATCTGCCCAAGCCCTGGGTGCCTCCGTTGGTTTGTAATTAGTGATTTTCTCCTTATTCACCTGGCATGTGAGCACTTACCAGGGATTGATCAAACTAATGCATGGTCATTAGAATGTGATTTGGCCCACCAGAATTGGTGTGTCCAGACCCTTCCCAAAACTGTCTGGAAACCCATTGATGTTGAGCGTGCATTTGGCTTCCTGTATGATGCACGTGGGTGTAGTCACGATGGTGGCAGCTTGTTTAACAATTTGCCGTTGTCAGAGGATTCCAGGAGGTCAGAACTCTTGGAAAAATTGCGCAAGGGATTCGAAAAGTTGATAGAACACCAAGAGAAGTCTTTCTTTTCAATGCTCTCTAATGGACGCTTGAGGGCACTTATTCACCTGGCGGCCAAGCACATTGTTTACCCGACAAGCAGTATAAGCCTCACTTACCCATTTAGAAACCTTTTGGAGCATTTGCCTATCTGCTTCTGTTTTCTGGAGGAGGAGCCCCTCTCCTGTTTTGTTCAACTTGTAGATGACATGGTTCATTTTGTCAACCAAGTTAAAGCCGCACCTCCAAATGGGATAATGGATCTTAGCACGTCTAATGTATTCTGGAGCAAGAATGGCAATTGCCTAGATGCACTTACCGGTCCCTTTAGAAATGGCAGCCAGTATTATTTTGATTTGGATGAAGACGAGATAGAATGGCAGCTTAGTGACTCGGGCGGGCTACCACGTTGGGTTTTTGAAGCACCGTGTATCCCGTCAATTGAACTAGTCCCTGCCAAAGCCTCCGAAATGTTTCATCTGGTGGAGAGCAAGGTAAAGTCCTTTGTGAACCGCCTCACCATCTCTAACATGCAGTCTGCACCTACTGAAGTTGTCTACTTTAAATTGTGGAGTGTGATGTGCGGAACCTATGAGTCACTTGTTGACTCCCCACCTTCTTTATTGTCAACTGAGGAATTGAACTTATGGAACAGTGAATCAGCCCGTGGTCCCTTCAACCACAGGTTTTTTTCTTGCTCTCCTCCTGAAGAACTTGTTGAATTCCAGAGAACTGCATTTCGTTTTAAGGTCGGTGATTTAATGATATCTCCACTCAGCTATTCTTCCTCCCACCCTTCTATTTATGTTTCTTATTATTTGTGTTGATCCAGTAATGTAATTTTTGGATTGCAGATCATAGAGCCAGGCTATCTTGAACTCATCAAATTATCTTTTGAGCTGCAATGCTTGAAGCCTCAAATTGAGGAGCTCTGTAAGATTGACCTCCGCAAGTGTATTTTGCCTCTCTTAAGATCATATTTGCGGGTATGCAATTTGTTTGGTAGCCTCACTTGCAGGACGGTATGCATATTCTTTCTAGCAGGAAAATATCAAATATGACTTGCTTTTTTTTTATTCATTTGCAGATGAAGCTGTATGCGTATGTGAATATGTACAACTACCAGCCTGTAGAGGATACAGGTGTTCAAATCAGCATAGAAAATGTAAGAGGGTCATGCCTCAATCCTAAACATGATAAATTTTGCTAAATCCTGTAGCAGATAACAGGTCTTATATGCTGCTAGTCCATCAAGAGGGTCCAGATTCCAGACTCAAAAAATATAAACATGGTGTATTGTATAACTCATAACAGATACCAGTCTAGTGGTCAGTATGTTCGACTACCAGATATGACTGGCACAAATTGAAACTCAACATAAAAATCTGTCTGGTGTTTTCAAGGAAACCTAAGTTGATGCTCCAATGATCGGCTAAAGGGCCTCATGTCAGCTAGTTTGTTATTGCAGAGATATGTTAAATGGACAGAAGAAGTGGGAGAGGGACTTACAGAGATCAGTGATGAGCTCTCTGATGAGACAGACGAGGATTATAGAGACATCTCAGTTTCTGATACCGGATATGAGGATGAATCAGCATCAGTTCCCATCTGGGTGAAACATACTACAAATCGTAGCTTGTATCTCTTCCTGAGTGAGAGCGGGCTTTTGGAGACTGAAGTCACTGGTCTTCTTGTCTGGGGTTCAATCACTGATGTCATTAAGCATTGTGTCCAAACTGGCTGCCTTTCCATTGCACTCCAAATTTGGGAACGGAAAACCTACAGGTCCCTAAAGTACTGGTGCTGCTGCTGTAGGGAGTTGGAATTTCCATATCGGGAGCGTCATATGGAGCATATGGAGAGGGTGCACAAGCTTGGCTTTCCTCTTAATGCGTACTGGTTGATGCCCATGCCACAAAAACAATATGAGGTCAAGGGTGAGCTAGGCTTGGAGCTGGAGAAGGCTCCCTCGGGAAGTACTGTTAATTGGGATGGCTCCGTCACTTTTGACCACAATTACAATTGCTTTATTGTAGATGCTGCCAAGCTAAGTCAAATACCCTCCAATAACGGTGAATTTTGTGATGATGCATTACTGAGTGATAAATTTCGGCATATACAGGATCAACTCTCTATCTTGAAAAACCTTTTTGATTAGAAACACAAATTTTTGAGGATGCACAATTATGTTTTCTCCATGCAGAAGGTTTGCTATTGCTGTTAAATTTCCCCCACTCTCTCTCTCTCTCTCTCTCTCTCTCTCATAGACTCATGGTCTCTTTGCAGCTTGAAATGGACACTGAAATTGTACAATCTTGTGCTCGAATTGACAACCTAAAACTGGAACTCTCTGAATGCGGCCTTTCTGAGTACAACATCTTTTCTCCCATTGGATCTATCACACCTGAGGTATGTATTAAAATTTATAAGCCAGTCTTGCCTTGTCAATAGCAATATTTTCTTGGATACACAATTCTGTTAATCAGCTAGGACTTCCAGCATGTGAGATGTGTGAGGTATGCAGACTGCCGCTTCTCTAGTTGTCATGCTGCATGGTTTCTTTTGACACATATCTCATGGACCCATGGTCTATTTGCAGCTCAAGATGGACACTGAAATCTTACAATATTGTGCTCGAATTGACAACCTAAAGCAGGAACTCTCTGATTGCTGCCTTTCTGAGTACAACATCTTGTCTCCCATTGGATCCTTCATACAGGTCTATATTACAATTTGTAAACCAGTCTTGCCTTGTCATTAGCAATATTTTATTGGATACACAATTATTATTATTATTATTTGTGTGTGTGTGTGTGTGTGCAGGCTAGATTTGGCATCAAGTCTGTTAATGAGCTTGGATTACCAGTGCGTGAGAGGTTTGAGGTATGCAGACTGCTGCTTCTCTATTTGTCATGCTGCATGGTTTCTCTTGAGTCTTGACACATATCTCATTCTCAGCACATTTTATCCCCCATCTGGTGGTGTTTTATTTTTGCTAAATTAATGTAGCGTTAATTGATTAATTGATTTTTAGGCTTTGCTCCATGCTGTTACATGCTCAGATGACTTTCCCTCAATTAACTTGGAGCTAGAATCGCCTGGCAAGGTCAGTAAACTTTTCAGCAAATGATCCACCCAAGAAAAACACACGCACGCACGCACATTAGTAATCCTTTAGTTTGCATGCTATTCCTTCTTCCATATAGAGCCAAAGAAATAAAGGGATTAATTAGTCAGCAGTGCTCTGCTAGTCTGCTGAGCTAATGCATGCATTTGTCTTAACAATGCTCGTCCTAGTTAAGTTTTGTATGCTGATAAATATTATTAGCAGGTGCTTATCAAAATTAAGGAGCACGGTGGACAGTTTGGATTCGCTTATGTTGGAATGTCTTGGAAATTTAATGGTGCGTAACTTTTCATTTTTCTTACACTTGTTAAAGATGTTCTGTCATAGGAAATATATAATTTTTGTTATAACTTAATTACTTGTTTGTATGTTAATTTTTGTTGCTTAATTATGTAAATCTCAGGGGAGATTTCTATCAATGGGATAAAGAGGGCAGTTAATGGCTCTTTCCAAATGGTTGCATCAAGAAATTGGGAGTCAGATTATTTTCTAACCGATGAAAATATGACTTTGAATGTTGATGGGGTTAATGATAATGATGAGTATTGTAAATGGATAGTACAGAGCACTCTTAGAGAAGAAGTGATTGACAAGTTATGTGAGTTTGAAGCCGAGTTTGCCAAGGTGGTCCTAGAAGGAATATAGAGGCCATGTTAATTTTGTTTAGCTATTTGTGGGTTGATCTGTTCCTTGTCTGTCTTTTTGCCTGTTTAATCAAATGCACTAGTATAACTGTGAGATTGTGCTAACTGGTTCCTTTTTCATCAATTATATTTTCGTCTTGGACAGTTTTGGTTTACTGAAAAATTGTTAATCCGTCAAAATCTGCCGAATAGGATGTCCGCGGATCCGTACAATTAGTAGAAATATGAACTGTTTTTGTAATCCAGCGATTTTGATCCCCTAATTTATAATAAAACAGAAAATATTTTTGGTTGGTTTTTTTAAGGTATTATTTTCTGTCAAGGTACCAAACAGAGAAATAGAAAATAAAACTATAGTCAAACAGAGAAACACTACAATCTTAAAGCTTTTACTAAGGTAAGTTTCTAAATATAGGCTGTAATAATTTACTTTTATATATTAGGTATTTTAACAAGAGGAGGGATCTACACCGACTTACAATCTACATTTTCAAAGTCCAAACAGTTGATCCAAATCATTAAACATGATGGATATATTAAAATGTGTTTGAAGATCAAATTTTATATATTTTTTAATTTTTTTTACTATTTATTAAGATGGGTATAAAAATTCAATGGTCTGAAAATAACGATTTTGTAAAATACTTGATAAATTGTAAAAAATTCAAAAAAAAAAAAATTTTGATCTGGACGCATATTTTAATATATCTATCGTGTTAAATTGTTTGGATCAACTTTGAATACTTTGAAAATATAGAGTGCAATTTAGTGTCATGAAAAAAGAGTCTAAGTGGATCCCTCCTCCTTTAACAATTCAAATTATAATCTTGAACAATGGTCTTTAGATATTATTTTTATTAGATAAAATTATTGTTTAAATATAGCTGTGCATGATGTTTTATAAAAGAACTATTACTTGATGGTTTTGACATTAAATTAAATTGTATATATCGAATGGAATTTCTGAGGCCTTAGATATACTATTTCAACCTCAAATATCAAAATATATAAGTTTTGAAAGCTCCAAATAATGTATAAGTTATGACATAAATATATTAAGAGTAAGACTTAGTTGCTATGGATAGCATAAGATCTTCCGTGCTACGGTTTTAAAAACTAATTTTATAAATTTCAAATTTCGATTTTAAGTAGCTCAATAAAATTTTTATATAATGAACTTGTAGAATACTAATTTTTACTACTTTTTATAATTTATGAAAAAATAGTAAAAAATGGTTAAATAGAAAAGAATATCAATGTTTTTGGCCATTTTTTGCCATCTTTAAAAAATAAAAAATAGTAAAAATTGGTATTCTACAAATTCATTATATAACAAATTTACTGAGCTATTTAGATCGAAATTTGAAGTTTATACAGTTAGTTTTTGAGACCGTAACACAAAAGACCTTATACTATCCATAGTACCTAAGCCTTACTCATATATTAAATAACATTTCTACACTAAATTTTAAAAATTAATATTCCAATGGACCATCCAACTATCCAAGTCATATACAATGCTCTTTTGTCAGTTGTTTTTGAACACCCATATATTTTTGGCGACATATACATATATGGTTAAAGTACATAATCACTGAGATTAGAATATACACTTCTTTCGACCAAATATAACGCTTAACATTTTAGAAGGATAATCCAATGAGTCATTGTTAGGTCATTTTTTCCCTAATATAATGTTCTAAGGTATTTTCTTTTATAAAATATTTAGATCATAATGAATGATTGTATTGCACATTGTGACTCAATAAAAATATCAAAGTAGAGTAGCTTAATTATATAACTACATTATATTTGTGAGTAGGGCTGAAATATAAGGTTAATTTTCTATGTACTTTCGAAGACTTTTTTAGTTTTCAATTTACTCTTAAACTCTTTATTATATTTAATACATCTCTTTACTCGTTTTATATTTTCCTATTTACCTTTAGAGTTATTTAACATTTAAATGTCAGTAACTAATTCTAATGGTAAATAGGAAAATATAAAAAGAGTTAAGAGATATATTAAATATAATAAATAGTGTAGGGGTAAATAAAAAATTAAGAAAAATATCACTTACTCACACAATTAAAGGTTCAAAATTTTTTTATTTTTTTTATTTATAGGTCAAGATAAACATTAGATGTGGTTTATATTCTTTATCATATTCATATAAGAAAAATATCACTTACAGATTTTAGTTTTGTATGAATTTATAAGTTGAATATTTACGTTCAAAATTTATTTACATTGCTGTATAAATATCAAATACTAATAAAATCAAATCAAAATGTCATGATCTTTTACCTTTGTATAGAAAAAAAATATATAAATGATATTTTATTTTAACATTTATATTTTTAAATTTTAAATTACTTTAGTTTTAAAAATAGAGACATATCTAGAAAAAAACTCAGTATTATTTCTATTTTGAGATTCGTGCAGAACGCATTTAAACGGTTGAGATTTTCCATAAAGTCACGCAAAGTTTGAGATATCTCGGAGGATACGAATTCCTTGGGGACCATGACGAGGTTGTGTGAACATCAGCGATGTCAACTTTCTTTCCTCAAGTTGGTACGAATGAATAATAATTTAATATTATTTTTACAATTTGAAAAGGGAATTTTTGTACGGCATTTAAAAAAAAATTCAAAATCAGTGAATTTTATTTTCAATAATTCAGAGTTAAAATACATTATTAGTTTTATACTTCAATCGCACTCTACAATTTTATCTTTATTTTTAAAATTTAAATATTTGAAGATCAAATTTTATAATTATTTTTACTATTTCTTAGACATATAGAAACAGTGATTTTATACCTATCTAAAACTAGTAAAAATTGTCAAAAAAATATAAAATTTGGTCTTCAGGTATATTTTAATATAACAATTATGTTGAGCGGTTCGAATTAATTGTTTGGACTTTAAAAACGACAAAAAAAAATGTAGAGCATGATTGGAGCACATAACTGATAATATATTTAGGATTATGTACCCTCCAAGACTTTCTTAATTTAATATATTTAGGATTATGTACCCTCCAAGACTTTCTTAATTAAGAAAGTCTTGGAGGGTACATAATCCTAAATATATTATCAGTTATGTGCTCCAATCATGCTCTACATTTTTTTTGTCGTTTTTAAAGTCCAAACAATTAATTCGAACCGCTCAACATAATTGTTATATTAAAATATACCTGTAGACCAAATTTTATATTTTTTGGACAATTTTTACTAGTTTTAGATAGATATAAAATCACTGTTTTTATCTGTCTAAGAAATAGTAAAAATAATTATAAAATTTGATCTTCAAATATTCAAATTTTAAAAATAAAGATAAAATTGCAGAGTGCGATTGAAGTATAAAACTAATAATGTATTTTAACTCTGAATTATTGAAAATAAAATTCACTGAAATTGAATATTTTTTTTTAAATGCCGTACAAAAATTTCCTTTTCAAAATGTAAAAATAATATTAAATTATTATTAATTCGTACCAACTTGAGGAAAGAAAGTTGACATCGCTGATGTTCACACAACCTCGTCATGGTCCCCGAGGAATTCGTATCCTCTGAGATATCTCAAACTTTGCGTGACTTTATGGAAAATCTCAACCGTTTAAATGGGTTCTGCACGAATTTCAAAGTACAAATAATACTGACCCCTACATTAACCCCGAATAGGCGCCTGACACGTCGGTCACGCAAAAATTGAGGTATCTCAGAGGATACGCACTCGTCCCCAAGTCCCCATACTCGAAATTATAGAACCGAACAGGCCATAAATTTATATGCTGCCAACATCCTAATTATTAGGCTATGTGCATCTGTGGTCGCACGATTGACAGAATTTTGGGTAATATTCAAGCGGTTTTTGGCGAACCTAGCTTACATTACTCTGGTGCACCGAATTTTATTATGTCGGAGCCGAAGAATTTACATCCAGGGAAATAAATGTCATATGATTTTATTAATGGATTCGAACCTAGCTTTCAAAATGTCATGATTTTTTAAAGTACTTAATAAATAGTAAAAAAATTCAAAAAAAATATAATTTGATCTGGATGCATATTTAATTTTAATATATCTATCATGTTAAACGGTTTAAAAATGTAATTCGATGTCACCAAAAAAGAATGCAAGTGAATCCCTTCTCCTTTAACATTTCATATTATAATCTTGAACAATGGTCTTTAGATGCTATTTTTATTAGATACTAAAATTATTGTTTAAATATAGCTGTGATTTCCACTAACCTTCAAAAAAAAAAAATATACATATAGCTGTGCATGATTTTTTATAAAACAACTATTACTTGATGGTTTTGACATTAAATTAAATTGTATATATCGAATGGAATTTCTGAGCCTTTAGATATACGATTTCAACCTCAGATATCAAAATATAAGTTTTGAAAGCTTCAAATAATGTATAAGTTATGACATAAATATATTAAGAGTAAAGCTTAGCCGCTATGGATAGCATAAGATCTTCTATGCTACAGCTTCAAAAACTAATTTTATAAATTTCAAATTTCAGTCTAAGTAGCTCAATAAATTTTTTATATAATGAACTTGTAGAATACCAAATTTTACTATTTTTTATGATTTATGAAAAGATGGCAAAAAATGGTTAAATAGAAAAAAATATCAATGTTTTTGGTCATTTTTTACCATCTTTAAAAAATTACAAAAATAGTAAAAATTAGTATTCTACAAATTCATTATATAACAAATTTACTGAGCTACTTAGATCAAAGTTTGAAGTTTATACAATTGATTTTTGAGACCGTAGCACGAAAGACCTTATACTATGCATAGCACCTAAGCCTTACTCATATATTAAATAACATTTCTACACTAATTTTCAAAAATTAATATTCCAATGGACTATCCAACTATCCAAGTCATATCCAATGCTCTTTTGGCAGTTGTTTTTGAAAAGCCATCTATTTTTGGCGACATATACATATATGGTTAAAGTACATTGTACATACACTTCTTTCGACCAAATATAACGCTTAACATTTTAGAAGGATAATCCAATGAGTCATTGTTAGCTTTCCGGCCGTTGACATAGCTGATGTCCGCACAATCTTGTCAGTTGTCACGGTCCCAAGTCCCCATACTCAAAATTATAGAACCCAACAGGCCATAAAATCTATATATGCTGCCAACATCCTAATTAATTAAATTATTAAGTTATGTGTATCTGTGGTCGCACGATAGACAGAATTTTGAATAATATGCAAGCGGAAGCGGTTTCTGTAAGCTCTGCTGCACTGAATTTTATCATGTCGATTCACATCCAAATCCAAATATCCAATGCATTATATGAAAAGGGAATCTTTTACAGTTAACGGATTCGAACCGTTAATTTAACTCTACACGAATCTCAAAGCATCACATAATACTGCCCTCTGCAGCCCTGCACACCGCTTTTGACAAAATTTGCAACTGGTGAGACCCACCGTCCAATACTACAGAAGAACTTGCCCCCCCAGTTATCAATCTTTTGTGGCACAATTAAAGGTTCAAATATTTTTTTATTTTTTATTTATAGGTCAAGATAAACATTAGATATTTATAGGTCAAAGATAAACATTAGATGTGGTTTATATTTTTTATCATATTCATATAAGAAAAATATCACTTACAGATTTTTGTTTTGTATGAATTTATAAGTTGAATATTTACGTTCGAAATTTATTTACATTGCTGTATTTTTATAAATATCAAATACTAATAAAATAAAATAAAAATGTCATGATCTTTTACCTTTGTATAGAAAAAAAATATATAAATGATATTTTATTTTAACATTTATATTTTTAAATTGTAAATTACTTTAGTTTTAAAAATAGAGACGTATCTAGAAAAAACTCTGTATTTGAAGTTTTGAACTATCCTCTTGAAACAATACCGTCTTCATATAGGACTGCAAATGAATTAAATTGAATCGAACTTAATTTAGTTTGAGTTCGAATCAATTACGAATTGAACTAGTTTGAAATCGAAGCAGGGTTTCAAATTGAAAAGAAGAGTTCGAGTCTGAACTAGTTTGAAATTGAAGCAGGGTTTCAAATTGAAAAGAAGACTTCGAGTTTAATTCGGTGCAATTTGAATTAGTTTTGAATCAAACTAGTTCGAAATTGAAGCATATTTTAGAACTAAAAAGAAAAGTTTCAAACAGAGTCAGACTCACTTCGAGTTCGATTCGAACTAATTTTGAACCGAATGAACTTGACTCGTTTCAGAACCGAACTCATTTGATTCGTTTTAAAACAAACTTTTTTTCAAATCGAATAACCTCGTACGAGCTTTCTGTGCAGCCCATAGTCTTCAGCGTATCTATCAACCAATCCAACGGCGAGGAATTGTTCGATCTGATCCAATATTGTGGGCCTTACCCCACCGTTGCCCCTCACACCCAATGGGCGACAGCCCACTGAACTAACCAACTACTTCCCACTAATTTCTTTTATTTTTTTCATGAAATTTTCTATACACAAACAATAAATTCTACAATTAGACACTACAAGGCCCTCTGCCCTATCACGAACCTAACAATCCAGACAGTGTAATATAGCGTAGAAAATTTGCGTGAATGTAGAATAGCAGAGTGACCTGGAGAAACCGGTTGCGAGCGCACTGGAACCGATAGAGTTCTGAGTTCTGACAAAGCGGAACGGTGGAGACGCGGCACCTACTGTAACCGTCAACGAGAAATCAACTACGATCACGGAGATTCGGAGAAAATCAGTGAGCACGCAGAAATAGAGGTGCCGATATTCGCACCACCGGAAACGAATCTGCTGAAATTCTCAAGTGTGAACAGTGTTTCTGAAATTTCTGCCTTTTCAAATCCAGCCATTAAACTGTTTCGAGATGCGTGCACAGAAAATTCAGTTATTTTGAGATTGGAGCATTAAAAAATTGAACGGATGGATTTAGAATTTCAGGGATTTCAGAAATACTGTTCATGAATCAGAGATTGCAGCAGATTTCAATTCCACACCACCACCCTATAACAGAACACTGCATAATTCTTTTTTAACGGATAGACAATTTTGTCCCTAATTATTTCTCCAAGCGTTGAATTTGCTTTCCTATCTATTAAGAATTTAAGATATAATATTAACTTTCTTAGATTCCAATATAATAAAAACTTATAATTATTATATACATTTGTTAAAATCATTTTCTGTACTCGTAAAAGTCAAAACTAGAAATAATATTTCGTTATTTGAAATTGATATGTAAACAATCTACGAATAAAATAATCAAAAGCTCTACTTGTTATATCGTTATAAATTAATTGAAAACCTACACACTTCAAATTAATGTACTAATTACTTTGAAAAAATGACAAGAGAACAGATTAATGCACCAAGGCACATAACACTTTCACAGCAATGCTGCAATAAATCCTCTTTACATTACTATATAATATAATTTCGTAAAATAAGCTCTGGATTGATGCTATTTTAATAAACAGCAGTATACTTGTATGTTAAAATGGTAGTAATGAAGAAAAATATATATTGATTGTATGATAATAGTGAAATTAATTAATTAAATAGTTATGTATTTTTTTTTCAAACAACATCAACCGTCTATTCTATTGCTATAAGATCACTAATGTAATTTTTTTTAACATATTTTAGATGGTAAATTTATTTGATTGAAAATAATGAGACTTAAAGTAGACTTAAAATATACTTTTTTAAGTATTTATTTAAATTATATAATATACTATTAACAAAAAAATTAGTCCCAATAAATTTAAAAACATAATGAGACTTAAAATATTTCCATTTATTCTTATGGTAAGTTATTTATTTTGTCGGGGAGGACAACAAATTAAAAAAATGATCTTCTAAAGCTTGTTAATTAAAAATAAATAAATAATATCTAGATAGAGAAACTAATTTATGGATAAAATTGTCTATCGATTAAAATATTAAAAACGAGTCTCTCAGCCCTATGCTCCAGAGAAGGGTAGAAACTCTTTTATTAAAGGGAAGGAAAGAGAGCGAAGGAGAAGAGGAGAGGAATGCGGGCTACCCACGCTGTTTACTCGCTCCAGAAGAACAAAATCGGAGAGAGAAAGGAGGGGAGACGCTACTATAGCAAAGGTAACGCTCTATATGAATCTTCCAAATCAAGGTGTAGAAAATACTGTAGCAAGGAGAACCACAGCTGCCTCCTTCCTTCCTCTTCCTTTCCGTTCCTCTCCGTGTGGATTTTGTGGAGCACAGCCTAAAAAACAAACATTTAATTTTTATTAACATGTTCTCAAAGATGATATGTTATTTTTTAGATTTAAGATGACATTATCATACATATTAACTCTATAAGTATAATTACTATTAAGGAATATTTATATTTTTACAAATTATTTATTTTACGATAATATATAAGGTTTATCATAAAAATATTAAAAAACAAAAATTGCTACAATGTACTTCTACTTTAATATTTTTATTGAACTACAATGTGCAATCAATCACTCAATATGATCTAAATATTTTATTAAAAAAGTACCTTAGAACATTATATTAGGCAAGAAATGACTTAACAATGACTCATTGGATTATCCTTCTAATTTCAGTGATCATGTACTTTAACCATATTATATGTATACGTCGCCAAAAATAGATGGGTGTTCAAAAACAACTGCCAAAAGAGCATTGGATATGACTTGGATAGTTGGATAATCCATTGGAATATTAATTTTTGAAAATTAGTGTAGAAAATATATTTAATATATTTATGTCATAACTTATACATTATTTGAAGTTTTCAAAACTTATATATTTTGATATTTGAGGTTGAAATCGTATCTACCAGATAATATATAAAGTAAATTATTACAATTTATTTTTAGCAACTTATCTTAATAAATGTTTTGAGCAAAAATCTAAAATATTAAAACGTTCACGGTATTACTTAGTTCTATTCAAGAAAAAAGAAAACGTATCTAGATATCTTAATGCATATTTATCTATACACCAAATCCTTTCAGATATCTGTCTTCCTCTGTCCCCGCCCACAACCGGGCAACGGACACGTGTAGGTAAGAAACGACAAATCAGCCCCACTATAATTTCTTATGAACCCTTTCGATATCCAAAGTTTGCTCTCGCTCAGTGTTCACTGTCTGTCCTGCTCTCCTTAGTTCGGCTGTAAAACCCTAGCTGTAAACCAAATTTGGACCCTTAATCCGGCGATCTTCTCCGGCGATGTTACCGCTGGAAAACCTCATGTCGAAATCTATCACTCTCCTGCACTCTTCCCGTGAGATGTTTCCTCCGATCTAAGTCACATCCTTTCTCTTTCGACTGTATATATACTGAACCAATTAGGATCTCAGATCTGGTAGAACCAAGATATCTGTACATATACGTAGCGTATTAAAGTTTCTTGTACATATAGAGAGATAGAAAGGAAGATCGTGGAATGAATTTGACAGCGGTGAAGCAAGAGATAGCGTGTATGCGGGGCGGCAGAGAAGGAGTCGCCTCCTCCCGTGAAACTGCCGGATCCTTACCGGCGGAAGTAAGCTGGGAGATGCTAGATAAATCCAGGTTCTTCGTCCTTGGCGCTGCGCTATTTTCTGGTGTATCGGCCGCCTTATATCCAGCTGTAGTTTTAAAAACACACCTTCAGGTTATTACATATTCCAATTTTTATAAGGATATGTTTTTTCTACATGATCAATTTGGCAATATGCTTGCTTGAAGTTCGGGTTTAACCTTTGTTTGGGAATTGATATTTAACGAGCCAACACAAGGGTCTTTATATGAAACTTAACCCTGATTATTCTGTCATCTGGAATTATTCTTAGAGAAAGGGTGGTCTAGCTATCTAGCTTAATGGAATGCTTTACTTGGGAGTTGGGGCAGAATAAATTCTTATTCTAGCTGAACATGATTTAGACCTTTATGCTTGCTTCCTTCACATATTATCAAATGAAACCTGATTCTTTCTCTAATTGATTAGTCTAAAAGACAATGTATTAATTATATGCATTTATCTTTCTCAATTCCACAGGTACCACAACATTCCCAACAGCCACGGCCCCTTTTAACAGCAGCCCAGATCCTTCGTACAGATGGTCCACGTGGCTTTTACCGTGGCTTTGGAACCTCCCTGGCTGGCACAGTCCCGGCCCGTGCTCTATACATGGCAGCTCTTGAATCAACCAAGTCGGCTGTGGGGACCGCTGCCCTCCGCATGGGGCTTCCTGAGCCGGCCGCATCCACCACGGCTTCTGCTGCGGGTGGCGTCTCTGCTGCCATTGCTGCCCAACTCGTGTGGACTCCAGTTGACGTCATCTCTCAACGTCTCATGATACACAAACACAAGTACCTTGGCGGTGTTGACGCATTAAAAAAGATCGTCAAATATGAAGGTTTAAATGGATTGTACCGTGGTTTTGGCGTATCAATTCTGACATACGCACCATCTAATGCTGTCTGGTGGGCCAGTTATTCTGTGTCGCAACGGCTCATCTGGCAACTCGTTGGGTATGATAACAGCAATTACAGGTCAGTAATGGCGGTGCAGGGATTGAGTGCAGCAATGGCTGGCGGTGCTGCTGCTGTAGTCACAATGCCGTTGGATACAATCAAGACGAGGATGCAGGTGATGGATTGTAATGGTACGGTGGGGATGACGGTTAAAGGGTTGCTTAAAGAGGGGGGTTTGGGTGCTTGTTTTAGAGGTCTGGGGCCGAGATGGGCCTCCATGTCCCTGTCGGCTGCGACTATGATTACAACCTATGAGTTTATTAAGAGGTTGTCAGCAAAACAAGATTTGAATGAAAATGGGTAACTTCTTGTTTAGATTAGTTGCTAAATTTAATAAATTAGGATTTTCTTTGTTTTTGGTTATTCCCTAGCTTTGTTTGGTAGAGGAATGGTGGTTTGCAACTAATGAAATATCCCTAGAATTTTGTGTAGTTTGGTTTCTGTTATAATGAATCATACATAGTTATGGTACCAGAACCTACCAAAGTAATTGAACACACAAAAATAATCAAGTCAGTCCTATTAATAAAGGATTAACTTATTAAATTAGATGGTTGCATTTCAGAGGGACCCAGAATTCGGTGCTTGTTGTTGTGGTTTGCCAAGAGAATTTTATTATATTTAAGACATTATCTTGGTCACTACTTAGTAGGTTGACGTATAGGTTGTGGGACTGATGGTTTGATCAATTACTATATAAGAATCTCTTCCAGTGGTTGATTTTAATGCTGTAAAAGAAATCCATGCATTTAACTGGCTAGCATGTATTGGTTTGGTAAATTAGCACAGGAGGAACTAATATCAAGGCTAACCTATTGGTTTGGGCTGAAGTATGCACAAAGGGGGATGTAACAAGTGAAGTGAGCACTGAGGCGGTGCTCACTGCTCAGTAGTCAGAATATAATAGAATAAGCAATGTGGCACCAATCGTGATAACTAGTAAGATGTATGACTTGTAGTAAAAATACATAACGTACCTTTCCCCTCAGAAATTATCGACTAATTCAAAGACTTTATTATCTTGTGCTTGCGTCTGATAAGAAATTTTTTTTTTTTTTTTGATTAATTTGAGTTGACGGATGCAGCGCTTTTTTTATATGGTTCGGCAGTGAACATCAAAAAATTATTATTGAAATTTGGAAAGAAAGCAAAGCACAATTTTACAAGAAAAATGAAATGATAGGATGATTTAAATTAATTAGCTAACTGTTTATTTCGATTTCTTCGAGAAAAATGTTGAACTTGAAAGAGACCATACCCAAATTCCACGTATTAGCAATGACATGGCTATTGCCTATTGTAGCAAGTCGTTTTCTGATGTCACTTAAAAAAAAATAGGTCGTTTTCTGATGCGGTATGGCCGTATGGGTCACTCGATCACTTCTGTAAATGCGTATCCTCTGCATTAACTCAAAAAGGAATCTTTTGAGTTAATAAATTTCAACCGTCTGATTTTAAACGGAGCCAATCCGATCTTGGCTTATGATATAGGTCCTTCAATATTGGTGCGGATTTAGTCTGCAATAATCTTCAAACAGATCGGATGGTCAAGATTCATTGACTCAAAAGATTCCCTTTTGAGTTAATGCAGAGGATACGAATTCGACTTCTGTACCGTTCAAGTTTCGCTCCAGACACAAAAAAAAAAGTTTCGCTCCAGACATTCAGGATTGGATTAGGTAAATAAAGTGGGGCCCAGTGGTGGTCCCTTTGATAAGATATTATCTTGGCCTTTAGGTCCCCATTACCCCACCACTATCTGCTTTTTTAATTAAACCTGTCACTATGATACATGAAAATTAACGCTACAAAACACAAAAAGCAAGATAACATCATGAATTCCGGATCGTTTGTCAAACTTGTGAGATTTATTTTATTCTCATTATGAATCTGTAACTCCGTGACAGTTACGGACATTTTAATCAGTTAGAATCCTGTTTCTGTAGGTTCCGCTTAGTATTTAGTTTGAGTATCCATGTGGTATCTTCAATTATTATTTTTTATTATATCAAAATTATTTTCTATCTGTTACGAATTTACGGTGCAGAAGATTCCTTCTAGCGGTGTTACAGATCTCCTAAACTATCTCAAAACCCAATAACCATACAACCGAAATTTTTATTAATAGCACAACCAAAAAAAATTAAACCAAAACACCCTAGATTTGAGGGATTTCCACATTTACCTGGGCTGCACAATCAATCTGCGGCCCATTTATATGAAACCGCAGATTGATTTAGAGATCTCTCAAAACTTAAATATATTCAATATTATTATATTACATTTTTTTTTGCTACAAATAAAAATTTCGAACCATCCAAACTTCATTGTCGCCTTTTGTCCATCGTGAAAGGAAAATCACAGGGAACTCTATCAATTGAGAGGAAATGACGAAACAGCATACTGCTCATTTTCATACTGGAAACAAAAACGCTGATAATATCAACATTTTTTCTTCCAATCAATTAAAAAAATAATGGTTCCTGATTTCATTCGACGAGAAAGATATATATATATATAGTTTATTATGATGTAACGCCAATGACGTTTTTATATTGAGTTTTATATGTCTTAAATCTTGACGGGATTAAAATGTTTTTATATTGTTCATATAAGATAAGCACGAACATGTGGCATTTCACTGGCCCACGACCATTACTTAAAAAATGCAAACATTTAAGACATGTCTCGTTGGAAAAATATTAAGATACCTTTGGCTGGTTCTTAATTAATGCATTTTTTATTTGTCTGGATTGTAACAGCAATATTTAAGGATTGGAAATATATTTTCTCATCCATTTAAAAAATGCAAATTTTACAAATAGAAAATCTGGATAGGGAAAATAAAATCAGCTTGGGTCTCTTATCAGAAAAAATAAAAAACTGGGAATTTTGCAAAACAAGCATCCACGTGCACTTTTCTCAAAAAAAAAAAAAAATCGCAGGAGTTGCTCACAAGCCAGGAAAAAAAAACTGGGAATCTGTTTTTTCAAATCCAACTGTTTAAAAGGTAATTAATTTTTGTGTACAAATCTCAAACAAAATGAAGTTGAATTTGAAAAATCAGGCACCCTGCGATTTTTTTGGAATCGCAGCAGATTTATTTCCCACAAGCCACAAGCGTGTTTAAAAGGTAACCAGAGGCAAGTGGTGGAGTAATTTACCATCATTACCCACGTTGAATGGGTAAATACTAAATTATATTGCCTTTTTTTTTTTTTTGGCGGGGGGTAGTAGTAGGTGACCTTTTATGTATTTTTTGCATTAGTAAGTTGGCAATTTCGTGGCATTGGATTGCAGCCACGTATGTATATAACACAATAATCTTTCGGGTATAAAATGATACTTAGAGTGGAAAAAATATGTTGTGTCGTGATTTTGGTTTCGTATTGTACCGTGACTAAGTAAATAGTGATCTGTGTCGTGATCAAAATATCAAGGAGTGGTTATGGCACGCGACTACTCGCGTACCGTGTTCAAACGTAACCAGTCACGTTTCTCACGTTTAACTATTTTTTTATAATTTAAGTTAGTTTCTTCAAGATTCATCATTTGATTAAGACCTAACTGTTCTAATTACACGTGACTCGCGTGATTACGTGCTATGTCATGCCGTGACCAAAATGTCAAGGGGTAGTCACAGCACACAACAGTAACAAGTGTCGTGCCGTTCCGTGGCGGAGCCGGCTCTGCCGTGCCATTTTCCCCACACTATACTGTCCTTTTCAGTTTCAGATTTTCTCAATTTCTCACGTAGAATGGAAGCATCCATTTGTAGTCAAAACTCAGCATGACACTGCTAAAAGCCTAAAACTATATCATTTTTGGATTTTGAACTTAATTTAATTGTTTTTTATTTTTATTTTCTACTCTTGGGTTTTTGAATTCAGATCCAGTTCGGTACCAGACAGTGAAACTTTTAAATTCAGACCGTTCTTTAACCAAACACAAATCTCAAATTGGACCTCCTATAGTCATCATAGACACCGAAATTCAATCGCTCGTCTAAAATTGTGCCACGTTTATTGGTAACTTATACGGTACCGAGGAGGATACAGACTGGTTTTTAACCTACCTTTATCATCGAGGCAATGAACCGTGTGACTTGATGGAACCGGATCACCTACTTTCAGGGGTAGAAAATTTCTGCCCCTAGAGTCACTGTCGGGTAGATCCGGGATAACTTTTAACATTTAAATATTTAATCCCGAGCTCATCTCAAATCCACCTGACAGTGACTCTAAGAACATAAATTTTCTGCTCCCAGGAGTGCAAGAGATTCGGTTACTTAATTACAAATTCTACTTGCAATTTCCCTTGAATTTATTTAGTTGATTAAAAATGTCTATGAAGTATCCATGCAATTTCTCATCAGTCATCACTGCTAGAGAGGAATCCTGGATCAAAAACTTTTACCGAGTCTTAAAGGAAAATAATTCATAAACTATATGCTTATGAAATTGATTTACAGAACGCGCGTTGACATCAACGATAAAATTGTTTATGCAAGGAGATACAAGTGTGCGACCAATGAAGAAAAGGAAAATTTATCTATTAATATATCATGTATATATTTATAGTGCTTAACTTGACTCCAGCGGTTCTGACAGGGTACTGATTTTAACACAACTATTTTTTTTTTTATTAACACAACAATTTCAAACTTTTTATGTGTATAGACAACTTTGTCCCTCTTTTATTGTTGCTATAACTTGCCTTATTTGATTATGCAATCAACACTTTTCTTATTTTAATGATTATGATTATTTTATTTTCAAAATCAAAATATTTTTCTCTAGATGCATTTCTTTCCTAAAGAACCAAAGACAATAATTAACATTTACAACTCATAATTAACGAACTGAAAAATCAATTTACCAATCAACAAAAAAAAAACTTATACTTAAATTAGCAGATAATAAATTGTAGATTTTAATAATTAAAATGATAAGATATAAAGATAAAATTATCTAAGATTTAATTAAATTATATAATTTAAAATTAACAAAAATTACTGTCAACATTATTTTCAATTAATTGAGTATCATAATTAAAAGTAGGAAGCAATTACATCTATAGAAAAAGAAAAAGAAAATCTAAGTGGCAATTGGGGTATATTATTTCAAAATTTAATTGGGTAACATGCTAAATATTTTCTTCTTCTTTCCATCGTATAGTATACAATTAGAAGATAATATGAATGAAGGATAACAGATTTAGAAGTTTATATTTTAAAAAAACTTGTTAATTAAAAAAAAAAAGATGACTGCTTGATTGAGAAACAAATTGAGAGATAAAATTGTCTTTTTATTAAAATATTTAAAGTTTTTTGTGTTAATAATATTTTTTGTGGTGTGAATATCGGCACCCGTTCTGACAAGTAAAGGATGCATATAATATGCATTGATGGATGTCATTTTCATTTCGTCGGTCTGATGATGCATCCCGATTGTCTAACAAGTTTGTAGTGGGAATTAGGGAGCAATTGTCTTAAATTTGTTTATTGCTGAGGAGGCTACAATAGCTACCTTTTGTATCTTTTTTATGTCGTTTCTTCCATTTTCTTTGACTTTCGGAAAGAGCAACACCTGTCAGATATTTTGGAACATAGCTCGCTAGGGGGCTAAGATATTTATAGCTTTAACTGTAAAGAAAAAAAATAAAACTGCATCTGGCCCGGCCCAATAATTTTAAATTTCTTTTTGGGTACAGTCTCCAGGCCCAATTTTCCCAACCATAACACGGCCCTGTTGGTTGTGAAATACATAAAGGTGTTGACATGTCCAATCTATAGTTTTGACCAGTAAAAATCAAATCTTAACATAATAAAGTGAATTTTAAATTAATTAATGGGTTGAATATATGTCATATGTTTACAGTGAATACAAATTTTGTAAATTTTTGAATTAATTTAGTACAAAGTCAAATATTAAAAAAATTACAAATTAATTTTAATGCTTTAATTTTTTTTATCATTTTCTTAGTTGCTTAAATTTATATTAAATTATTCAAAAATATATAATTTTTATATACAAACACATTTCTCGTTAAGTAAATCAGTTTCAACTTATAACTTTATATTAAGTTCGATATGTTTTAAAATTAAGTCCATTTGATGATCTTAAAATCACTGTTGTAAAAAACGATCGTTTAAATTAATTAATTGGTCGATTAGTTGTTGGCGACGATTAAATTATTATAAAATTTTCTTACTAGTTAGATGATTATTTTTTATTATTTATAATTAATCACTTGACGAGCGCATAACGTTACAACAGTGCTTAAAACTACCATAAGTTTACTCCAAATAAAATATGATGTAATAGTTTACTCATTCATTTTTGTTTACTGGGATGAATGGCTTGCCTCTGTAATTCGGAAGTGTATTCTCTGTGGAGGTTTTACCTGCGGTGCTGTGCGGTGGTTTTGATTTGATCTGTTCGTTTCTAATCGGACGGACCAGATCAGATTTTGTCTGAATTTTAAAAAACCTCAAAATTTGATGAATCCTTAATCCAGCTCGTCTGATCCAAAACGAACGGACCATATCAGAAAAAACCTCCGCAGAGGATAGCGTTTCCTGTAATTCTGTTCGATTGAGAGGGACTTGCCTCTACTGTCTACACAAGCAATCAAAATTAATCACCGGCGGTGATGTTATGCTACGCGTCACCTTCCCCAAATCCTCAATCTCTCCTTCACAATCGCTCTCACAATGAGATGAGAGTTGCTTTCTCTCTACTTCGACCCGCCTCAATTCGTTCCCTTCCTCTCCTAAGAAAAACCCCAACAACTCCAAACCCCTACCTGGTTAGATCACCGGTTCACCGCCTCAGACTCACCACCATGGCGTCCGCATACAAACCGGAGGATGCCAGGGTCCCTCCTGCGGTAGAGTTACCGACCCCTCCAGTTACCAAGGTACCTTCTCATACTAATTTGCTATTGCTCCTCATGATTTCCCTAATTATTGTTCTTCCAAATAATTTTCAGTTTAAGATCGCACTGTGCCAGCTGTCAGTGACGACTGACAAGGAGAGAAACATCCAACACGCCCGTAAAGCAATCGAGGAAGCAGCTGGAAAAGGAGCTCAGCTTGTTGTTTTACCGGTAAGTCGAGTTGCATGTAACTAATACTAACTGGTAAGTGGAGTTCACAATTGCCTACCAATTAGTACTATTCCCAATTGTAGGAGATATGGAATAGCCCGTATCTGTCCGACAGTTTCCCGGTGTATGCTGAGGATATAGAAGCAGGAGGTGATGCGGCTCCATCATTTTCTATGCTGTCAGAGGCAGCTCGACAGTTAAAAATAACAATTGTTGGTGGGTCCATTCCAGAGCGATCTGGGGATCACTTGTACAACACCTGTTGCGTGTTCGGCACTGATGGCCACCTCATGGGCAAACACCGAAAGGTTATCAAGTTTCATACAATTTTAAGGCTTATTTCCTCATCAAATTACCAAAATAACCTATCGTGACGTGATGTATTTGTGTGTATAGATACATCTATTTGATATAGATATACCTGGGAAGATAACCTTTGTGGAATCAAAGACTCTGACTGCCGGTCAAGTTCCAACTGTTGTTGATACAGGTTTTCTTTTGTCATTTTTCACTATCAAGGTACAATTGAATTCTAGTCTAATTTGAATTTTGCTAAAATCAGCACAAAGTAATCTGAAAACAAGAATGCACTCCTAGGAGACCACATCAGGGGCAATGCGTTTAGGTCAGATTGAGCTGATAGCTATAGTGCTCCCCTGTATGGCTTTAAAATTAAAAGCTGATTTGATGCTCTCAGTATTTTTTAACTTTGCCTTCGCTTCATGAATAAATAAAGCTTCCAAGAAATTACCTAACGAACAGTGGTTATTTAGCCACAATTATTCCTTGCTTTCGAAGGTCCTGGGTTCGAATCAGCCTCCTTGCAAAAATGCAAGGGGAAGGCTGCCTAGAAATTCCATTCCCCAGACCCCACAAGGTGTGGGAGCTTTCGGCACTGGGTACGGCCTTTTATTCCTTGCTTTCAAAACAACCCTGCACATACATGATGGCACAAGCTTAGTTCCTTTACCCTGTACCCTTTTTTTTTTTGAAAAACTTGGTAGCGGCTTAGTTCCTTTACCTAATCGTAAATAAAACAAAACCTCACCACGAAACCCAGTACAATCAAGTTCTTTTAGAGGACTTTAACCTACTGTATTTACCACCGGATGGTGAATACTGACGAGAACAACAATCGAGCCAGCACCAGTTTTTGCAAGCATTTAAACTGCTTTTGGGCCTTGTTGCATGAAAGACATTATTTTGAAAAGAAAGGTTCTACAAATATTCGGTTATATTAATATAACGTGCATATTCTTATTTTAAAAATAACAAAGACAATATAGTAGAAAGGGCTCTGGTAGCAGAATTGCACAATCTGTAAGTAGATTGAGCAACCTTTTAGTCATAAGAGATGCTTTTGTCGGGATCAATGAAGAGTTGGTTGGTAAGATGTTGATTAGAGCGACTTTTGCTTGAAGACGGTAGTTGTCAATCAAACTGTATTAGAATGTTAGTTGACGGGAAAATTCTATATTTTCCTCCAGTTTTGAGCATATCAAAACAGCCACACAATTTAACACCAGATGGCTGATAATACTTTAAACATTTGCGCGATAGTTTTGGAAACCAATACACAGAACCCTGGATGCTGTTTGACAGTAGAGGAAAATGTGGGGTGTTGTTTGCAAAATATTCTGTCTTTCATATACAGCTTTATGTGTTCAACTTTTCATGGCATCTTAATCTTTTATCCATGCAGAGGTAGGGAGAATTGGAATCGGCATTTGCTATGACATACGTTTTCAAGAGCTTGCAATGTTGTACGCTGCACGTGGTATAGTCTTTCTCCGTTCCTTCCTCATTTTTTTTCAAATATATTAGAAGTAAATCTATCAGACATTCATTTCATTGTGCATCCATTTATATCTTTGGCACCTGCTGATAATAATTCTCCAAATAAAAGGAATAAACTTGTAGATGTGTTCCCTGATTTAGATGGGGCTGTATATCAAATTTGGCCATTTGTCAAATGATGGATGACGCATCTATGATTATAGTTTTTTATTTGGACAATTTTTGACAATGGTTGTCAAAAATATTAAATGGATATATTATGAAGATATCATGCTACAATTACTCATATTAGAATGCCTACAGTCCTTGCTTCAACAAAAAATAATATTTAATGTGACCCCATAGATTATGGTGGATTTTTATGGGAATTTATATAAAAGCATGGAAAAGTCAGACACTACCAGTGATGATTAAATAGGTCCAAATCTTGTTCTATGAGTATGTCTTTTATTCTAAGAAAAATGATGAAATGACATAAAAGTTATTGATGTGTTTATTTTGGAAATGACATAAAATCATGTTCTATAATCATGGATGACACATCTATGATTATAGTTTTTTATTTGGACAATTTTTGACAATGGTTGTCAAAAATATTAAATGGATATATTATGAAGATATCATGCTACAATTACTCATATTAGAAAGCCTACAGTCCTTGCTTCAACAAAAAATAATACTTTAATGTGACCCCATAGATTATGGTGGATTTTCATGGGAATTTATATAAAAGCATGGAAAAGTCAGACACTACCAGTGATGATTAAATAGGTCCAATCATGTTCTATGAATATGTCTTTTATTCTAAGAAAAATGATGAAATGACATAAAAAGTTATTGATGTGTTTATTTTGGGCATGAAGGTGCACATTTGATATGCTATCCTGGAGCTTTTAACATGACAACAGGTCCCTTGCACTGGGAATTGTTGCAAAGAGCCAGGTAACATCTTTTTACTGCACTTGTTCTTTTAAACTCTGTAAGGATATGTTTTGCTCATGGTTGGGTTAAATTTTGAGTATCATTCATTCAAAAAAATCTGTTGCTTGGATTTAAGTTTCTCAATTAGAATAGATGAACTTCAACAAATGGTGATTAACCTAATCATGAACTCTTTTACTTTGTTTCTTGAAGATGCTTTCTTCCTCTTTTCCCAGAATAGGGGTATGGAATGGTACCTGCCAGCTTAATTAAACAAGCTAATACTGTTTACAATATCCAAAACTTAAACACGTCCACTTAGCTCAGCACAACTTTATTGAATTTGCTTACTAATGGTTTGTTTGTTTCATCTAAACAGGGCAGCTGATAATCAGGTCAGCTCTTTTCTCCCTCCTATTGCGTATTGTTAATTACCGTTTTCTATCTATTTGTGACCATTTGAAGTATTCCAACCCTTGTCATTTTCATTACAAAAGCAGAAGAGAACTATACTGAATAAAAAGGCTACCAAATGAAATAGATTTCCTGCTCCGTGGTGACCTACTCAATGTATATCTTTTATTAATCGTGTTGTGCTACATATTTTAAATGCATTCCTGACTGAAATGATAGAATTATCTCTTTTTTTTGGTAAATGATACCTGTTATAGATTTTTTATTGGTGTGTGTGTTTTTTTGCAAAATTCTAAGCAAAATTACATTATTTTCATGGTTCAGCGTTTTGAACGATTGTCCAAATTTACTCTTCTCAACCTATCAAATGAGGTCATGTGATGCATGAACTCAGTTCATTAACATCCCAATAAACCTTAGAAACTGCAGATGAAGAGTGCCAAAAAACATTGCATTTATCTTGTTGTAAATTGTATTTGAACTGATGTCGGTTCACTTTTTGTGATGCTTAATTTGTAAGCTAAAACCATTCTCTTTGTTGTCATGAAATTTTCAACTTGATGTGTCATTTAATTAGAAAATAGCAACACTAGCATCTAAGACCTGTATATTTTGCAATGCAGTTATATGTAGCAACTTGTTCCCCTGCTCGTGATACTAATGCAGGCTATATTGCTTGGGGCCATTCAACTCTTGTTGGACCTGTCAGTATTTAGTTTATATTAATATATGCAATAGTTAATATAATTTAATTTATAATTCGTTTCCCTTTTGACATTTTATTTCAATTGGTTGGTTGGTTAGTTTGGAGAGGTGCTTGCAACTACAGAGCACGAGGAGACGACTATTGTGGCAGAAATTGACTATTCGTTGCTTGAGCTCAGGAGGTAAATTATATTTGTCTTATATTTTAGCACTTTCGTTTATTTCCCTTTTTTTGGGCCTTTCATATGCAAATGGTACCGACCTACCGTCCATTATAAATTTATACGATACCTTTTTTTTTACTTATTGTTTTCCTATTTTTCTTCTTTAATCATGTTTTGTCTTTACTTTTCTTTTATGTGGATTTACTAGTTCTAGTTATAGCATACACAATAATTTGTGCATAAAATACTGACATGGCTAAATAATTTTGCAAATTTGGTTACCAGGACACACCTTCCTCTGGTAAAGCAAAGGAGGGGCGACCTGTACCAGTTGGTAGATCTTCAACGTCTGAGCGCTCAAAAGTGATTGATTACATTTAGCTCCTCCATAATCGTTGTTATTTGGCAAACAAAAATCGCTTTTTTGTTTAATAAAAAGAAGGAAAATCCTGGAAATTGATTTGAGTGGATGACTATTGGTTGTTGTGCTAACAAAGAAACTGGTTCTGCCATTTCATTTGAGGATTTAAGATTTCAAAACGCTATTCATCATCTCATACTTGATTTCTGGTCCCTATTCTTCATCTGTCAAGTTATGACAAAAGCTAATGAAAAATAGAAAGCCAGTATAGTGTTGGGATCTTATTATTGGGCTCTTGGGCCACTAAATTCGTCTGTAGCTTAACTCCATTAATTGTTTGTTGGGCCTCAATATCTGCTCGACAAAAGAAAATGAATTATTACGGTACGGTACTACGATACCTGTCCTTAAAATGGAATTTTAAAACCAGCGTCACCTCGATTAGTCTTTCTTAGGCTGTGCTTTACAAATAGAGGGGGTGAAGTGTCATTAATAGAAGGGGAAGGAGGGATGGTTTAGTTCACCTTTACAAAGTAATTTTTTCATGTCAATTTGGAGGTGAATGTTTTCCTCAAAAATCAACGAGTGAGTCTATGGTACTATGCATATTACGATTTGGCACCGTGCTACAGCTCTATATTCGAGTTTTCAAATCCTAACGATCGATCCGAATCGTTCATCTTGTTCTCCATATTAATATGTGTTTGGAGACCAAATTTTACATTTTTTGAAATTTTTTTACTATTTTTTTAGATTTATTGAAAATCACTGTTTTTGAATGGTCCAGAATTTTCAGATCAAGTGATTTTCTAAATATCTAAAAAAATAGTAAAAAAATTTCAAAAAATGTAAAATTTGGTCTCCAAACACATATTAATATGGAGAACAAGATGAACGGTTCAGATCAACTGTTAGGATTTGAAAACTCGAATATAGAGCCGTAGCACGGTAACAACCCGTGATATGCATAGTACCATAGACTCACTCAAAATCAACACACCAATAACATTGTCTTCCCTCCGCACAGTGTTTATTCACTTTTCCTCCCTCTCTATTTCTTCTTTTCTGGAGTAGATGACATTGTCGGTCAGCTGTGGTCCGAGGTGTGGCTCCCCTCCGCACAGTGTTTTTCTCTTCTCTTTCCTCTGCGTATCTCCAATTGGAGCAGACCCTTGGAGGCTGTTTGGAATGAGGGTAGTCCGCAGTTGTAACTTGTAAATGAGGGATGGTTTAGTTCAACTTTACACAGTAATCTTACATGTCAATTTGAAGGTGAATGTTTTCGTCAAAAATCAACACACCAATAACCTTTTCCCTCCTTACAGTGTATATTCACTTTTGCTCCCTCTCTGTTTCTTCTTTTTTGGAGTAAGTGATATCGTCGGTCAGCTGTGGTCTGAGGTGAGGCTCCCCTCCGTATAGTATTTTTCTCTTCTCTTTCCTCTGTGTACCTCCAATTGGAGCAAACCCTTGGAGGCGTTTGGAACGAGGGTAGTCCGTAGTTATAACTTGTAAATGAGGTATTTTCAGATGTTTGGAAGTTCGGACATTGTAATTTGATGACTTAACGCAATTGTTTTCTTATTCTAGCAATTGAAATGAATTTTTAAATAGCTGTCAACAGGGGCGGAACTAGAAAATTTGAATAGGGAGGGCTAATCTATAAAATGTAATAGGTAGAAAAGGCAAAAAAAAATGTAGTTAGTGGGAATTGAACCCATGACCTTGTATATATTAATTAGAGCTCAAACCACTAGAGTACCATCACATATTTGTTATTTTATGAGGGGGGACTGGACTATATAAAAGTTCAAAAAACTCAAAAATTCAACTAAATTTTAATATACATAATTATTAATTTTAAAATCATAGGGTGGCTTAGCACCCTCTACGATATACTTAAATCCGCCCCTGGCTGTCAACCACTATTTAGAAATTAAAACCTCTTAATTTTTAAATCTTCACATTTCTGAAATTAATTATTAGAGTTTCTGTCAAAAGAGAAAGAGTGCCACAAAAACATAGAAGAAAGAATTTGAATGAATTGTTCCACCAGTATGGCGATTAGAAACAGTTTCTTATTAATAAGAAAGTTTGTCCAATAATTTCTAAATAAGGAATTAGCGTACATCTTTAAAATTAAAATAGAAATCGCCACGTTAGAAATCTCAATAATTTATGGAATGGAGATGCTCTTAGAACTTCTGTAGTTTCGCTTATGGTTATAGTACACTTATCATTTTCCTAAAAATAAAAATATTACACTTAGAATGCACGAATGTCAATAAAAATTGTTTTCATGCACAAATCTCAAAACAAATGAAAGGTTGGATTTGGAGTAAATGGGTCCTCCAATTCCTTTGGATCACAGCAGATTTATTTCCAAGTTTTTAACATGATTAAATTAGAACAATACATTGATTTGAGAAGAGAATTTACCTGTCGAATAGCCTCTACTGTAAATGATGATTATTGCCATGGCCACTGGGCAATAATGCTCAGACATGAAACCCCTGAAATTTTACTTTCAAATTTTACAAGCAAAGTTTCCGGATTTTATGGATGGTTAATGGTTATGACTTATGAGGGATTAATTGGTACCGGGCAACGAGAAAATTAATTTGTTTTAATTGTCAGCATTTAATTTACTGATTTTCAGTGGGAAATGTTATGGCTGTTCTTTGGTACCTTCAGATCTCTTTTAAGAAGAGCAAAAGAAAATTATAACACAAATTGACAAGAAAGAAAAAAAATAAAACATAGCAATTATTTGAGAAATTATGGTTCTTAACCATTATTCTTTTTGCCGAGATGATGAGGTTATTATGTGTATATCTTTAATAATACTACGTGACTAACTTTTTCATTATTTTTTCTAATTATTAGATCTTTATATAGATTAATGATAATGATTTTTTTTTTAAATCTTGACAGTGGCTGTCAAGGTTTATGATAATGAAATATTAGACATAATTTTTAAGATATTTGACATTTTTAAGGTTGATTCTCTTGAAATTTTAAAGCCAATGTGCTGTTCTCTGGTTGACATTTTGTATTTTTCTTTTTAATTGTTAAAGGTATTCCAACTTCACATGCATTGTTTCCAAATATAAATAGAGCAAACAGCCTAAAAAGAAGATGGATAGAATTGAAGAGCCATAAATGTACATGACAGATCATGTGCAGTTGAACAGATAGCAGCAAAAGCAACTTGTGAGTAGCAATGAATGAACAAATTAATGATACTCCATGTATTTAATTTTGCATGGCACCTGATTAAGCATGAGATCTCTCACCTTAGCCATAAAATGTTCATGTAAAGCAACTGTTCTTCTGCTTTGGCTCCCACAGAGGCCAGAGGAACAGGTTTCAGATATTGGGATCGATTTCATTTTCATAGCTGGAACTCAAATTTGGTAGGGTTCATGCACGTGAATCCATTTATTGTATTTATTCTAGATACTATTTCGAGTATGTTTATTACACTTCTCAATAAACGTGAGCATTGCTTAGATTTCTCATTTATTTATTTACTTTCGACGACAAATTATGCAAATTTAAGTGTGCACATTATGAATTTATGATTGTTCAGTCAGTATATTAATTTTGCGAATGGATATGAACCGATCTAAGGAGACAGAGCAATAAATTTTGTACAGTTTTTTAATAGAGTGAGTCTATGGTACTATGCATATCACGGGTTGTTACCGTGCTACGGCTCTATATTCGAGTTTTCAAATCCTAATGGTCGATCTGAACCGTTCATCTTGTTCTCCATATTAATATGTGTTTGGAGGCCAAATTTTACATTTTTTGAAATTTTTTTACTATTCTTTTAGATATTTAGAAAATCACTTGATCTGAAAATTCTGGACCATCCAAAAACAGTGATTTTCAATAAATCTAAACAAATAGTAAAAAAATTTCAAAAAATGTAAAATTTGGTCTCCAAACACATATTAATATGGAGAACAAGATGAACGGTTCAGATCGACCATTAGGATTTGAAAACTCGAATATAGAGCCGTAGCACGGTAACAAATCGTAATATGCATAGTACCATAGACTCACTAATATTATAGGTAATTTCTAACCTCTCGCCTTCTAGATACTTCTAACTATTTTTTTTATCAACTAAAAAAAATGAATAATTGACCATTAGCACAATAACTAAGTGTGCATTGAGCAATAAGCAAGCATACATTTTAAGATGTTTGAAACATCAAGACAATTATTAACATTATTTAAAAATGTGTTTTGACTAGGTCAATATCATGCGACAGTTGTTAATGCTTATGTCTTAACTAAAATTGATAAATGTAAATCAATATAATCAGAGACAGAGTCAGATTTTCAAACTATGGAGATCAAACACAAAATAGGAATCAATCATATAAAAATTTTCTATGAAGAATGAAAGTCAATGTTGTAATACCATAACATTTTACTATAAATTATATTAAAAATCATAACATTTTAAACTTTCTTCACCTCATTGAAACAGGGACCTGAACCTCTCACCTTCCCTTGAAAAAGAGAGAGAAGAAAATTGACATTTATTTTGAAGTCAATTAATTAAAACAAATCTTACTAGAATAGACTAAACATTATGCAACTATGTCTAGATTCGGAATTAAAGCTTCTTCTGCACTAAGCTTGTACCTAGCTTAATTATTGATGTCCTTTTCATGTAAATTAATAAATTATGCATTCAATCAAGCAACAGCAATTCCTCAACTATATGAACGACTTAAAATACTAAGATATTGATTTATAGGCACCATAAGTTTTACGTTTGTAGATTGAGTCTATGGTACTATGCATATCACAATTTGGTCCACAATACGGATTAATATTTTCATTTTCAAAATTCTATCGGTCGATCCGAACTGTTCAACATGATTTACATATGGATATGTACTTGCATATCGTTTTAGAATTTTTATACTATTTTTTAAGATAGATAGAAAATCACTTGATCTACAAATTCTAAATAATATAAAATTCGGTATGCAAGTACATATTCACATGGGGATTATGTTGAACGGTTTAGATCGACCGTTAGAATTTTGAGAACAAAAATATTAATCTGTATTACGGACCAACTCATGATATAGATAGTACCATATACTCACTCTTTTTTTTTTCTTTTTTCTTTTTAGTTGAAAATCCGTAGATAGTTTTATTGATATAAAAGTAGTTGTTACATGAGATTAGACAACTAGAGTTCTCACTATTCAAAACAACAAAATCTTATGCATATTTCTTTCTTACATTTCTTATTCTAGGTATTGTGCTATGAAGATGATCCAAATCAAAGGCTATACATTATAAAAATCTTTGTAAGTACATAAAGCATAAGTTCTCTGCCAATTTCTTAGGGAAAACATTCAAAGAACCACAATTGTCGTTTACTGAAACAGAGCAAGTGCAAAATGGCCTAACTTGTTATGCCTTCTCATTTTTAGATATGTTTTGTTGTGCTCTTTTTGTACGGACTCCATGATTAGAGGCTCAATTAAAGGACCTGCCTTTTACTTTGTTAACGAACATTTCAGATGAAAATATTTGTTGCTTATGTATGGAATAATACGGCATAACGAAAATGTAAAAAAAAAGAAAAAGAAAAAGAAAAAAAGGTAATTTGCGATAACCGTTGTTGCATGAAAAATGGTAATTGCTATAACCAATTTTGCTCATGAGAAATGATCACTTTCCTGTATTTTATTGTGCTGGTAAACTAACTAATAGGTAGGGGTGTCAATTAATGGGCACGGATCGAATGGAGATCAGTGTTGTAGATAACGGTATAAGCTCGTTAGACGGATAGAGTACCGTTAAGTGATTATTTGAAAAAAAATCGTGAATAATTGGCAGATTATTCGAGAAAATCCATGACAGTTTGATCACCACCAACGACTAATTGGACGATTAATCGGCTTAAACGGATGTTTTTTACAGCATAGATGGAAATATTTTCATATTCATATCTATATCTTATCCTTACCCGTTAATAATTGTATAAGAAAACGAATAGTAATTATAAAAAAGTATATCTTACTTAGATCCGATAAGTTGGCAAAAATAAATCTTACCCATGTAGTATGGATCAGATAAATAAATAAAAGGATAAGATTGACACCCCTACTAATGGGGTTTTCAAATATCAACTGGTAAAAATTGGGATTAGGAGAGATCTTTTGCAATTTTCGGTGGAATCTCTGTAACAGGGAGTGCTCAATAGGTCAGAATAGTAAACAAAAACTTGGTTTCGTCTTAATTGATTTGAACTAGTATGATAAACACATATCTTAAAAATTGTACTGTTATGGGTAGCACCGAAATTTTTATTAATACCACTGTTAAAAACAACTATAAATTATGGAGAATTTGAAAAATATTAGGGTCTCCAATTCAATATGTGGCTTCATTTTTAGACGGCTGCAGATTGAATTGGAGGCCTCCAATATTTCAGTGTATTTGACAGTTCAGTTTATATAATTTTCAATTACCAAAATCAGACTGAAAATAATGAGTTGAGTTACTATGATTTTTGTAACCAATTCGAATAATAACAATTAATTATAAAGAATAAATGTGGTTTAACAAAAGTCAAACAAAAAAAATCTCAAACAGAGTTGTACTTATGTGGTTCTTGAATTAATAATTTGAATTAACCATATACTATTTAGAGTTAAACACGTGAAGTTTCATGAATAAATAAGTTCCCCAACTCAGAATGGTTATCCGGTTTAACTGCCATGTTCCAAGGGAAACCTACAAGTTAGCCAGGTCAAGATTGTGTTTTGCAATATTATTTTAACAGAAACAGAAAAAAAAAAAAAAGGTATAAAATGTTCCCCTTTTAAAAGATGATTTCATAGAAAACATATATTTTGGATGTAGCGAGAATAGCAGGAACAATGAGAATAGTGCTATTCCGATCCATCCAAACATACTCAGGAACAGCGAGAATAGCGTTGTTCTCGTTGTTCTCGTTATTCCTACAAAAACATGGAATAGCAAACTACTCTCTCAAATGTTCAATCGCTGTTCTCGCTATTCTAAATGTTCAATCCAAACAACATTCCGAATAGCTTTGAGTTAGCGCTATTCTTAAATAGTAGTTATTCTAACTATTCTTAACCTACTATTCTCACAGTAGCTATTCTAGCTATTCTCTAGTGCATCCAAACGTATATAATCAACTTAATTAACCCATATGATTAAAGAAAAGTTACTGGTAAGAAATAAATTTTGTAAGCACGTATCACCGATATAAATATATAGATTACTATTAGAAGAAAAAAAATGTGCAATGTTCCCATAAAAAGTACCAACGACTGGTGAAATCTTTTTTTTTAAAATTAGTGACTTCAAATACATACTAATAATTTTATTGATAAAAAAATATTTACAACACGTCAAATAATTCTGATTTCTAGATTCACTCATTTATTCTATTCAATTTCTCTAAATCACTCTATGCTTCTATTTCTATATATTTACACTCTTATTCTCACAATTCTTACTATTTTTCTAATCGCCTATTCTCTTATTCATCATCCCTCTCAATGATTGAATATGCTCTAGTTAGACAGCCACCATAATCCGACGACCAATCCACACTGTGCCACGCTCTACACTGTGAACTCCAAAAATTCTGCACTCACAACGATACCGCTCCCTCACCATCCTCTCCGCTCGAGGTAGAGACAAGAGAGAGAGGTGGGAGGGGGAGGATATTGTTGTGTAATGAAAAAAAATATCATTTTGACTCATGACTCAAGTAAAATAATTTTGAGAAAGTTCAAAGAAAAATCTTTATGAAAAAATTTCTTGAGCTGCCTATAAGCTCTTTTGTTTGTCTTATCTCTAAGAAAGATATTTAGATTAAAATGATCCAATTACATTGTTGAGATAATTTCAACGAAGTATTTTTTTGTTCCGGAATCCTTTATATTTTCTTTTTGGAATCTTTAGGTGTTGACGATCATACGTTCCAGACCCGCTTCTGCGAATCATCTATTCAAAAGAGCGAAAGTCATTTTTATTTATTTTGGAGCCAGTTCAAAGAGACCATATAGTTATGCTGACTGGGAATATCAATTAGTACATTCAACAGTGGTAAAGACAATGTTTTTCATGGGAGAGGTGCATGTTCGAAATCTAAATGAAAATTTTATTTGTAAATATTAAATAGTTAACTGACTTAAATCTCTAATTTTTTTTTTTAAAAAACTGGTACATACAACATAAGCTATAAAAATGACTCTCAAAAGATAACTTCATAAACTAATAATAAAACTTAGTTCACTTTCTCCATTATAAAAAAAAAAAGTAAATACGACTGAGAAACAATTTTTCAATATATCTATTATTTAAAAGTATAACTGAGAAAAAATAATTATTGCCCAAAATAATATTTTCCGTATGAAAATTGTCCGTGAAAAACTGACTAAATAGTTTCGTTTGAGTGTTTAGAATAAAAAGCTAGAATTATTTGGCTTGATCACCAACCTTTTCATTAAAAAAAAGGCTAAAATTATTTCGTTAAATAAAAAAATCAAATCCGTTGGGATCTTCAATTGCGAAGAGATGAAGTTCCTACTGATTTCCACTAAATAAAAAAAAATCTTTCTAAATTATTACTGGTGGTAACATAGAAAATATGAACAAAAATCCTTTGAACTTTATTGTTTAAAACAAGCTTATATAAATAATCGTTTTTATTTTGTATTAATGAATTGTTCAATGTTGTGTACATCTTTTTTCTGACAAAGTTTCTTTATCTTTGTTGCAAAGTTCTTGACTAAGCTATTTTGTCAGTTTAAATCTATTAATTATATAATAAAAAAATAACTAAATAGGAGGGTTAAAATGCGTTTAGAATCTTGCACATCTTAAAATGTTCTTCTTTTTATTTGATACTTTTTTTATGTACTTTTTGTATATAAAACAAAATTTTGTTTATTAATCTGGCGAATTTCTTAACATGAACTCTTTCTAGAAATTAATTCTGAGAAACAATCAAAATAATGATAACGAGAAAGATTTAAGTATGTCTACTATACATTGATTTGAAAATTTCAATAACTTAATATAAAAACCCCAAATATTCAAATAAAACAGTTAAATGTGATTTGCATCACTTCAAATAAAACAGTTAAATTTTGTTCATGGCCTCCTTGAAACTTCCAATTTCATATTCTTAAAAGTGAAAAAAAAAAAAAAATTGTAGTGATGGAGAATTGACCTTTGATTTAGTGGTTAAAAAGTAATGCAATTTGTCGATTGCATGTCTGAGAAATCCGAATGATAGATCTTTTATGGACATTTAAAAGTTAAGATAGGCCACTTTTTTATCTTAAAAATAATTAGATTCACTTTTTACCTTGAAATTGAAGGCTCGGCTTTGAACTTTCCTCCAATAAAGATATTTCTAATTACGAGCTTTCAGCTACTTACAAATTATTATACGTATTTTTTTTTAATTATTATTGTCCAATGTAGTAAAAAAAAAATATCAAAAACATATTGTATAACGTGCATTGTTTTTATGTCATGATATAAAACTAACATTTTTTTTTCTCTCATAAAAATATAAACTTTAAATAAAACTGGGTATACTACAATCAACGCAGTCTTAATTTGTTGTTATTTTGACCAGAAATGTAAAATCTTTCTGTTCAAATTTCAGATTTAAATAAATATGCCAAATTAACCACCCACACATTCAAAGAATTTTTTTTTTAATGTGAATTACGAACGTCGTTTTGAGATCGAACGGTCCAAATTAAAATAACACACCATGACATTCTAGCGCTACGCAGTTTAACTGGCGAAGACACACATGTTCTCCTACGAAAGAACCATAGGTTCAAATAAAAATAAGATGTGGGTTGTGGGTGTTGTGTGCTTACGGGTTTTATTTCAATATTTATAACAAAAGAATTCTCTCATCTCAGTTCGATCTCAAATAAAAAAAAAACAGACCCTTACATTCTAGTGTTGTACAGTTTAACTGGAAAAGAAATATGTTCTCCTACATAAGAACCATAGGTTCGAATGGGAATAAGGTATGGGTTGTGGGTGTTGTGTGCCTACAGGTTTTATTTCAATATTTGTAACAAAATATTTCTCCCATCTCCACATAAGAAATATGTACTTTTGCAACTAGACCAAATGCAGCTCTAAGCCACAGTGTTTTATATTAATATCCAGTTATTTCCCTATCTAATTCTCTTCAAACACTCTGTTTTTGATTCAGAGGAGGTGAAGAGTTGAAAGAAAGGCAAATGCACTAGTTACTACATTTTTCGTTGTCACATTTAGTTGGTCTTATAACACTGTCATAATGCACTTTAGAAAATAACGAAGTATAAGTTTTAAACAGGACATGATGTGAAAGGTTTTTGTTAACTTTATTTCCTATTAATTATCAAATCAACAAGAATCGTTTGTGAGCCTTCATTTCGTCTGAACAAGGCCTTTTGAAATCAATTTCTCAAATATTTCTTTTAATTCCGGATTTAACAAACTAAATTTTATCAAATTTGAAAGAGAAACGAACAAGTAAACACACAAGTAGCTAAACAAAAACGAACTAACTGATTAAATTGTTTTAACCATATTACAAAAAGAAAAAGAAAATGCCAATATTTTCTTGAAATCAAAGCCCTACAATCTTCTAAATTATACCCAGATTAGTACTCCCACTCATCATTATTCAGCAACCATTCTTTTCACAAATTTTGCTCTGCCCCTAATTTTCCAAATATTTAACAATATACATCTCCAAAGGTACTTAGTTACTTTCCAGGCCTAATCTTCAACTACGTCAAAAGAAAAAAAAAAGTCTGGACTCATACGTAAAAAGTTCCTCATAAAACAATTACTCAATTAGTCTATTTAATATCCAGAAAATGAAGGTTAAGATCTAATAATGTCTAGATTACAGGACGACACAAACCGTGAGGAACCCCTTTATTAATCCCTAGACTTGTTGTACCGTACACCGGCAGTTCATCCCTAAACCTCCGCTCAATCCCAACCGTCAGATCCTCCAGCTCAAACAGATCTGAGCTCGAATCGCTAGTGTCTTCTTCCTCCTCTTCATCCCTCGCCAGCCCTCGCAAAATCTCCTCTACTCTCTTCTTCTCCTCCACCTCTCTCCGACGATGGACGCTACCCTCCTCCTCCCCTACGACAACGCTCACCGGACAAAACCTAACCGATCTCTTCACCGTTGAAGGAGTCTTACTGAGGCACGACCTGGTGTAAGACGAGGCGCTGGAGCAAGTGGACCCCACCTCCGGCGCTTGGGTACTCCCTTTCGCCGCCGGCGAGGCCTTCTTAGGGAAAATCGCATTTATAAAGCTCGTTAGCCGGGCTCCAGGCGAGGCAGGCAACTGTTGCTTCGTTTTTCTGAACTCCTTTATTCTACTCTTTATCGAACTAGAATTTTTCTTGTTCTCAGTTGTGGTGGTAGCAGGGGATTGAGCCGGGAAATGATATTGAACTGGATCGGGCCGGGGAGCAGTTCGTATAGGTTTGAGCCGAACTGACTCGGCCTCAGACGAGGAGAAACCACCGTAGCTTGAACAATCTGACGAGCTGGATGTCGAGTGGGCCCAACCGCCAGACCTGTGTTTACCCGTCGGCGCAGACTTAGTTCTAGCTGACGAACGTTGGTGATTTGTCGTACTGGTACTCTTCCAAGAATCCAACTTGTAACTGTACCGGTCTGACTGTTTCAAGGCATGTTTCTCTGGTTCTGTACCAGTACCATCCGACTCATCAATGGACCGGTATATGGCATCCAGGAGAGTGGACGAGAAAGACGGTTGTTCGTACCGAGGTGGTTTGCTTCTTCTCTCCATTTTTACAGCGATCACCTTTTTCTTTGTCTCTGTATTACTCGAGTAACTCTAAATTATGCAGAAAATGCTGAGAGGGAAATGAAAACTTAGAACAAAGGGGTGGAATGAAAGGAAGGAGAGAGAGAGAGGAAGTGTGAGAGGAGGGGAAGAAAGCAAGGGATCTCGCGTGCAGTGCTGGTCCTTTTGAGGGACGAGAGAGGTGACGTGGCAGTCCCCTTCTTACCTAGGAAGCGGGACCTCAGTTAAACTTGATCGTCAGATTTGCATCGAGATTTAAACTAGGGTGATTCGTTAAAACTTAAAAACTCTTTGTGGGCCCGTGTTCTGCCCGTGCGTGCGATCTCGGATCCTGGCTCTTCCTATGTTTTTCTGGTTGTAATTACCTCCGGTATGGTTACCGTAGTGTCCTCCTGTCTGTCTCCTCTAATTTAATGCGCTGGTATTAGTATTACTTGGTTTTTAAGTGTCTGGAAAAGTAAAACACTCTCATTTAATAGGTACATATGCCATCCCATGATCCCATTTCAATTTGGTCCAGACTTCCAGTGGAGTCTGTACGCCTGCTCTTCAAAAATTTATATCCCCTCCTTTTTCAAAACCAACTTCACTGATCGTGCAGCAAACCGCCTCAGAATACTAAATCAGTACAAGTATTTTAGGGTCATAAATACATACTTTGTTCAGAAAGATTTGACAATATTTGAATTTGATGAACCAACGGGAAGAACAATTAT
The DNA here is from genome assembly GCF_964058835.1 of Carex rostrata. Lineage (NCBI taxonomy): Eukaryota > Viridiplantae > Streptophyta > Magnoliopsida > Poales > Cyperaceae > Carex > Carex rostrata. Next base: position 10,338,340 of record NC_135926.1, read on the forward strand.
GCTAATTAAATAGTCTCCACAATTAACGGAATAATTAAAAGGTGACGTGAGAAAAAGCGGCTGATTTTCCTTGAAAGTAATATGGAAAACAATTTTAAATACGGGGGAAGGCGAGGCTCGTGACACCTGTGTATACATAGTACACAATTATTCACTTAAAAGGTTGTCACTTGCTATTTCCGTACATACGCGCTTAGTTAATTGAAAAGTTCATTAATTATTCAATTCAATAAACGAATTTATCGGGAGAATGTATGTACGTACATAAAAGGAAACACCGCTTGGAAGATGGCGAGGAGTGAGGATTTTTAATTCTATTTTGGCGATTTAAATAATAAATTCTTGAAAGAATTTAATTTGGGCAAGAAGGGAATGAGGAGATTAGGATGGATGAGTATGTTTGCAACGTGGGGCCCAAGATGCAGTGCTTTTGTGGAAATTGTAATTAATTGGTAGGGGACCATGCTAGGAAAAAGAGAGAAGAAGATGTAACTAGGCAGGCAAGGCGCACGGGCGATTCCAATCTTCTTTCGTTCTTTTTTTTTTTTTTTTTTTTTCTTTCTAAATCAAACCCTTTAATTTGGATGGACGACAACTCTTTCAAATTCTCCTCAGTTCTTCTATATCCAATCCTGTGTGGTCTCGTGTGATTTCTTTTGGTATTCAGGCCTTCAGGGTGACATGATATGGCAGCACGCAGTACTTCATCTTCGATTCAGTTCTACTTTGGCATGATTGGCAGTGTTGTATGACTTGTATCAGATGCAAATATAATCCATATCATCTATGAACACGACATGACTCTATCAAAAAAAATCATCATCCATTATGTCTTCACAATTTTTTATTATGAACACATGCCTCTATTAGAAACTTTGGAAACTTATTATTTGTCATATTTACTTATGCCGGTATTATTTTTTATCAAAAAAATCATCATCCATTATGTTTTTCTTAGAAGTCTTTAATTATTCAATTATTAATTTCATTAACAAAAAAGGTACATATATTCTTTATTTTTATAGTGTGATTAGGATTGTTCAAACAGTCGGTCCGATTAAAATCGAATCAAAATAGTCAAATTATAATTTTATTCGGTTTTTAAAAAAAAGCCAAATTAACCAAATTAAACTTGTCAACCGAATAACAAACAAATTAAAAAACAAGAAGCAAGTTTTAGTTTGTTTGGTTAAACCGAAATAAGAAAGATAAAATATCAAATATCAAATATCAATACATACATAAATACACGGGGGCGTAACTATTCTGCACTTTTGACCTTTAAAATTTTAATTTTTATAAAAAATATTATTATTAGTCCCTCTCATAAAATAAAATTACATAACGCTTATTCATCTAGCTCTCTTTATCTAAATTTTCTTGTTTCGCCCCTGCAAATACATTTAATAATCATAAAAATAAATATCAAGATATATTAGTTGAAATGAAACAAGAGAGATTAAACATAACCAAATATAAAAAAAAAAATTAAGTAATAGAAGTAAATATCAAGTAAATTTATGATTGTTTGATTGAATTGAAATTGAAAGTTTAAATTGAAGTTAATATATAAAAGACCGAGTAATTAAAAATCAACTGAACCAGACTATTTAAACTGAAAATCCGAACCATTTAAAAGGAATATATATATCAGTTCTATTGAAAGCCAAATAAACATAATACAACGAAAACTCTAAGTGTGATAAATATCGCCTGTATATATAATTCACAAGTAGAACTAGGGTGTTCTTAAGTTCACTAAGTTCTTTTGTCAATTCAATCTAAACAACTAAAATTCATCTACCTTACGAGTGATGTATCTACATGCAAAAATTCTAAATTTTAAATTTTTTATATTGTACAAAGTCACATGATAAAAAAAAGTTCATAAAAATGAATGTCTTATTTTTTTTTTTAAAAAAACCTTATAATTTTGATTGCTTGACGGTATACTGAATTAATAAGTTAAAAAATTTCACTTGTAGACATTTGATTCGAAAAGTAGATGAATTTCAACGATTCAAATTCATCATTTAAAGCCAGCATAATAGACTTTAAAATCGAGTTGACAAAGGAAATTGGTGAACCTAAAAGACCACCCTAATTCTACTATATAATTCACATGACAAAGTTGGTATTTCGTGAGCCATGTGACTCACACTATTCTTGGGAAGAATATGATTTTCACCAAGTAAAAAGGGCATAGGCCTTTGGTGCCCCTTCCAGCTTGTTGTCAAAGAGTAAAATAATGAAATATGAGAGCACTCATCTTGAGGTGGACTTACTACTTAGCTGAAATCATTATCATTTTAATCTTAAGAATCACATAACTTCAATTTAATAAACTTTTATACTACATTCTTTTTTATTGCAAACTTCACAATATTTAATAGCTTTTTTTTTTGTGAAATGAAATATGTATTTTTACAATAAACTTAATTGCTACAAATAATTAATGACACTATTAAGCTAGGTGATTATAGGATTTATTTACTTCTATTCTTGCAAAGATAATAAATAAGAATGACAAGTAATTGTTTAATATATAAAATGAAGAGTTGAAGGAAATAACAATTGATTTACAGAGCTAAAGTTTTGTTTTCTACCCTGTAAATTTAATTAGTAATTTCATTGATAACACTAGCATTGATTTAGACAAATGCTCACCAACCGTCACTTGTTAAGTAAACTTTACTTCTTAAAGTTACACAACAAAAAAAATCACATATAAAACCAGGGTTATAAATAGTGCTATAGGCTATAAATTTTTCAGACCATAAAAGCTATGGTGTTGTAGCACGCTATAGCGGCATACTACGCTATAACGACACAATATAGCAATAAGTCGTATTTTTAACCGTTCCGCTATGACAACGCAATAAACGCTATTTAATCCTTTGCATAAAACAAATAGAAGCGTTAATTTGTACCATGTAAAATTTTATTGGTAAGAATAGTGACCAAGCACTTTCTCCAAATCTTCCTCACCAACTGCTAAATGAACTTTTACTTAATTTGAAAGTCACATAAACAAAAGAAGTCGACACGAAAGGCCACAATGTGATGAAGTGCGCAGAAGATCATAGAGTAATTTTAAGGAAGCCAAGCAGTCTTTTTCATGAAGGGATGGTATAGTGCACATCATGGATGCTTTTCTTCTATACCTGGTGCTTCTACAAATTAGACCAGCAACTGATACGCCCCCTGAAAGAATTATTGCAAGGACCATTTTGTAGGTGGGCATGGCATGAAGTCGCTATTGAGAAATCTAGGAGGTGAAAACAAAAAAAAAAGTGAATCTTAATTGGTGTTCAATTATTTTTTGATGTTTTACAATTAATGGCTAGAAGTTGAGCATTTCTCATTCAACTTTGCATCCTTTTTCCATCATTATCAGTTAGCAATAACTAATTAACAACCTTTTTAATAGATTAGTGGTTTCACCATAACATCCAAACCCTTCTAACGGTTAATACCTTACTCTAGCAAAAATTAACTTGATCTTACTATTTCTGGATATAGAATTTTCCTGCACACCTGGGCCCATTCATAATTACAAAACACAAGGCGGAGAGATCCACTTGCACCCTTTTTTGACATCCGATTACATCTTACAGTTTCAAAGTTTTCAAAGTTCAAACAGTCAATTCAAATTATTCAACATGATGGATATATTAAAATGTGCTTGCAGATCAAATTTTATATATTTTTTAATTTTTTTTATTATTTATTAAGCATTTTATAAAATCGTTGTTTTCAAATTATTGAATTTTTTTTACCCATCTTAACAAATAGTAAAAAAAAATTCAAAAAAATATAAAGTGTGATCCGCAAGCACATATTAATATATCTACTATGTTGAACGATTTAAATTGACTATTTGTATTTTGAAAATATAGACTGTAATCTAGTATTATCAAAAATAGTGTAAGTGAATTTTTCCTTGTAGCATATACATATATATAGAGAGAGAGATGGGCTATGGTGCATTGCAATGCATGGAAGGGTTTGTGCATTGGACCATAAATCTAAAATTCAAAATCCAAATGGCCGATCCAAACCGTTCATCTTGTTCTCCATATTAATATGTGCTTGGAGACCAAATTTTACATTTTTCTGAATTTGTTTACTATTTATTAAGTATTTTACAAAATTGTTGACCCAACGGTGGCTGCTGATTTTACTGTTTTGTTAAGCCACCGTTGGATCAACAATTTTGTAAAATACTTAATAAATAGTAAACAAATTCAGAAAAATGTAAAATTTGGTCGCCAAGCACATATTAATATGGAGAACAAGATGAACGGTTTGGATCGGTCATTTGGACTTTGAATCGGTGATTTATAATCCAATGCACAAGGATACCTATGCATTGCAGTGCATCATAATCCATCTCTCTCTATATATATATATATTAGCCGTATCGTATACTCGTACCGGTATCTGTACAACATAGGTTTTTTCTAACATATAAATGTTCTTCCAATTTTTTAGAAATATTCAAATGTGTCTCCCTTATACCGTAACAGTCACACTGTCGGGGTCTCTGACTCTCTGTAAATTTTTGCTGTTGTTGAGTTGTTTTGCGGATCTGTTTTCCATTGCAACAGGCTTTAAATATGATGCAGTCTCCTTGTAATTTTTCTGACAATTTGAGTATGTTCGCAGTGAATTCATGAAGTATAGTTTTTAAGTTAATGCAATGGATCATTCATCTTCCTATTATTGTGATTATATAAGGGAAGTTTGCGTATTATAGAAATGATTTGAATGAAGATTTATATATATATATATATCTGTTTAAAAACCTTTTGGGTAATACTCAAGTACGACATAGAAAACTTTGGAATGCTACATTAGGAAAAGCAGGAATAATACACATGATTATGTAAATTGTTCTTTTTGGTGTAGCCCAAACTGTGTTGGAGTCAAAATAAAACCGAACTGTGTTGGAGTCAAAATAAAACCGGTGGAATCATGAAGACGGGTGTACGAAAAGTCAGAAGACCAGGGAAAAGCGAGGTAAAACAGTAAAATTACTCAAATAAAGCGGTGCAAATCTATAAGATCCAACTCAAATGGCAGCTGCGCTTTTGTTGGGTTTGAGTTGATTTGTGATGGGATTGAGCATGCGATGGTATGTTGGATCTCAATTCCTTCTCTAAAACAGTAATTCGCATCGTCTGCATTAACTCAAAAAATAATATTTTAAGTTAATGCATCTGGACCGTTCGATCTGCTTTAATATCCGCACAAATATTAAAAGGCTCCTGCGTTATAGGCGGGGAGGCGGATTGGTTCTGTTTAAACTCAAATGGCTGATATTCTCTTTTGAGTTAATGCTGAGATCCGAACTCGTATAACAGTAGTTTGAATAACTAGGATCCTCTACGACGATATAGAAGGACAAACTGTGTAACAAGTTACTACGTGCAGATCACATTGAACCAAGAGTTGACCTCTGGATTTTAAAAATTGAATAGTGATTTATGTATAATCGGGTTGTTGTCTATTTTTGAAGAAAACTTTATCTATCTATGTAAAGTCCACACTCTGAATTTGTTAATTCATAGCTATGTACAGCTCGCTAGTCGTACTAATAAAAAAATTACTTACACTTGATAAAAATTCTAACTATGCCTCTAATTAGATAGAAACTTAATTAGAAATTAATATCCATCCATTTAAAAGAACTCCTATAATACTAAGAAATCACTTCATAACTATATATAATGTCATTAGGTATTTTATTAAAGATAATTTCATGCAAATATAATGTCATTAGGTATTTTATTAAAGATAATCCAAATTTAAAATAATTTGCTGAATGGTAGATTTTATTTCAAATTATATCAAACTATTTATTCTCACTATATCCCAACCCGTATACTACAAGAAATCACTTCATAACTATATATTTTGACGATTTTGCAATCTTAAAAGAAAATAAATTCTAACTTTGAAATCCAACTTACCGACACTATCTATGGTGCACATCAAATTTTGATAGTGGACTACTGAGCAAAACTAGGGTGTGTTGTGCTCACCAAGAGGAGTTGGTGAGCACACATCCAAAAAGCTATCGGATTGACTTCAAACTACGAATTCAAACTGTTGAAATCCATATACTTCGTGAGTGATACATGTACATCAAAATTTTTGAAGTTTCAAATTCATTTAACACATAGTCAAGCGGTCAAAACAATGAACATTTTATAACTTATTTTTTAAATTGTTTTATGTATTCATTTTTCATCATTTTTTTGACCGCTTGACTATGTACAAAAATGAATTTGAAACTTAAATTTTTTTTAAATGTATATGCATCACTCATTGAGTACATGAATTTTAACTGTTTGGAATTATAGTTAAAAGTCAATCCGATAATCTTTTGGAGGTGTGCTCACCAACCCCTCTTGGTAAGGACATCACACCCTAATTTTACTCATCGACTATTTATATGTCAAATAATATATATATCTATAAAGAGTAAAGTTATTTTAAACTTTGCAAAGCTTATTTTAATTGGTTTGACGAACTTACAAATATAAATACACTTAGGATGAGAGGCGGAGCTAGACTTTTAAACTATGATAATCAAAACATATAAAATTTTCCTGTAATGAGAAAATTAAAATTTATATTATTTAAGTTTTCAGTCGATACACAATGCTTAATTTGATCTACATATTTAATTTTTCTATAAGAATATTAAAATTTATATTAGTTAAGTTCTTTATCTTTCTCAAATAGGGGAAAGTTTCATATTAGATGGTCAAGAATATTAAAAAAAAAAATTCTTTATATTTTTAAAAATAAGAATATATTTTGGATATCTTTTTTTTTCATTTTCTATCATATATTTTAATGTGTATATCTTGAGAAGCTCAACTTAAATCTTTCAAATCACAAATAGAGGTGTTCAAACATCAGATCGGTTAATTCCAAATTAAAATAATAAAACCAAAATCTTATGTAGTTTTTTTTTAAAAATACAAGCAAACCAATTGAATTGAACTTGTCAACCGAATAACAATCAAATAAAAAAGATTGAAGTAAATTTTGACTTCTTTGCTTGAACCGAAATAAAAGAGATTAATTAAGCTTCAAAAAAATCAAGACACAATACATACAGAATTGCATTTATTAATAATAAAAATAAATTTCAAATTTACATTTGTCTAATCCGAATAAAATATTAAAGTAATTTTGAGTTGTTTGATTGAACGGAAATAAAAAAAGATTAAGTTTCAAAAATTTAAAACTCAATACGTACATAAATATATATATATATATATTTAGAGAAAGTGCTAATGTCTAATGTACTATTATTATTATTTTTTTGAGAAAATCCCGTAGGACTAATGTACTATGTTCATAGCACCGCCATCTCGTTATTCGTGCCATTTTACGGTTAAACAACTGACAAAAGACAGTTGGAAACTGGACATGGTCGTAATTTACACGCCATGACGTCAGCACCAAGGTGCTCCAGTCCAGACAGACATAATTGATAATCGTTTTGTAAATTTAAATTTGTAATCCAAAGGAATTTTTCAATTTGCATGCAGCAAAATTGTTTTCTCCGTTGATTTCTGCTTCTGCTCCTCTTGGAATTGAGATTGTTTTGTCCATGTCAGGCAAAACCTGATATTCGAATTGGACTCTGTGTTTCTCTGGTCGGGTTTCCAACCTACAATTGCACTGCCACCTTCTCTTCTAAAGAAAAAGGTGTCATGCATGTTCTCATTAGGTGCTTGTTTTTAACCAAATCATTTTCCGTTGACATCACAATCAGAATTAAACCTAACAATATTTAAGTCATTTTTAAGAGAAAGATGCATGCGTTGCTAAAATCACAAGTCTGTCTATACATGTTAGATACTTAGATGTGTTATTTTACATGGAAATTTGGAGCTACTTGCTTGCTGTGAATGTTTATGAAAAAAAAAAACCCCCTCCTCTAATTAGCTGTACATATAATTTTATTGTTTGTTGATTACAAGAAATAACACATTGAAATATGAAACATTACATTTCAGCACCATCCTTCATGATGCATACTGATCCAAATGCTACTATTATAAAATAACCGACAATGTATCGGTACAGAATTAGAAATATGGAAGCATTTGTTTAGAGCTAAAATCGTAGAGGTGAAGTATGGTTGTCTTGTCGCCATGCCTAGCTGTGATGTTGTGTTAGATTAATTAAGAGAAGACACATGGGGCAAAAAGGCAACATGGCATGAAGAGATGTGTCAGAAATTGTCCAGAGATGATGCACTCATCATATGTCTTCTATCCTAGCTATACAGGCTTTTGGAAATAGAGCAACTTTTATGGTAATAAAATGCAAGCTAGCATTTGCTTTCTCTCTGGCTATGGAAGCATGCTGTCCTTGTTATATCTAGCTAGGTTCATAGGGGCTTCTACTATGTATGAACAATGGTAAAGTACTATTTGTTAAGAGTTCAACATGCTCTGTAAAGAATTAAGACACTATCATGCTATTATGGATTTAAATAAGCTTAAGCTATATGCTCAGAGCTCAAACAATGGTTGCTAAAGATAGTCACCGTACTGTGTATATAACTAAAATAGAGATGAGAGATAAAATGAGCTTTTAATTAATGAAATCATCATGCTTTCATTGGCTCAAAAAATACTTTAGATACTATCACAAAAGGAAATAGTCATGCATGCATGCTTAATTTCCTTTGTAAAAGGTCTCAAGTAATTTTGATTATAACTTTAGGCATATATAGAAGCAAGAACTGATTTTTTTATAATTTCTTTAGAAAACCAAAAGATTTTTTTTAAGAATTGGAGAAAAAAAAAATTAAAGGTACTTACCAATTTTTTTTTTTTTTAGAAAAGAAATGTGATGGTCAAGCTTTCAAATTCCATTCGTTGATAAAGACACAAGAGTGTCAGTTTGTTACAAAATTAAAATAAAAGAGAAAATAATAAAGAATAGAAGAAAAGAAAGAAATTAAAGATATATACACATTTGCACTGATCCTTTACCTAATGTTAAACCACATGAAAATTTCCTGTTTAATTTCTATAACCAGTAGAGCCACCGGTTTGTCCTTGTCAGTAAAGACTCTTCTGCATCTCTCTCTCCAGATAACAAAATAGAGCGCTACATGCAACTGCAAGGTCCTTACCAATTGTTGAATTACATATTTTAGACTCCCATATAATGCATTTCTTTTTCTACCGTAGATAGTTAGCAAAGGAATCTAGCAATTAAAGAATGGTGGATTGATTGGTTAGCAACATATTTGCATGGTATCTAAAAGAAAAATGCGTTAGATACTTGGATAGACTGGTCACCAGCCACTTTAATTTGCACGGCTATATTTGTTGCCAACATATCTCAAAAAAGGGATCTTAGCCTGAACATCATCAACGATTGATCCCTGTCTATCATGGTCACCTTTGAAAATATAATAAAGTGGGTGTGAAATGGATCGAGTCAAAACAGGCAGTCTGAGTGGATTTTATATTTTCCAACTCCATTCTATATATATATCTTGTGAAGCACATGCTTATACGCTTGGCTTTATCTATGTTTTCGGTTCTTCTATGCAATATTCATTCATATATAGAGGTGCTAAGTAATCTATATAATTTTTAAATTTTAGTTATGTATATTGAAATTAAAAGAATTTTTTCTATAACGTTTTATATATAGTCCAGTTATTTCTTATAAAATATTACATATCTATGTATAACCTAGTAGTTAGAGATTATTTTGTAATTGACAAGTCAACAACATTTTGTTTCGATCGAAGTATTTCAAATAAAACATTAGATGTAGTTCATTTTTTTTTCCACCATTCTTTAATCTACATAAAATAAACAAGCTATATTTAAAAATTAAAACAGTAATATTTTTTGAAAAAAAAAACTAATTATTTTTTAATCACTTGGTGACGATTTGTAAATGTCGTTTTATGCATAAATGTGGATTTAATAAGGTAACAGTATTTGTGATATGAAAATAAAACAAAACATTATATTTCCTTATTATACAAACTATATGTAATTGTACGGATAAAACCGATTTAATTTCTTGATAAAATACAAAATTTCTATACAGCTTGATTACAAAATAAGATTAATTTACAAAAAAATATTTTTAAGAACGATTTCAGATATTATCAGATAACCAGGAACGCTATGTACCCTTTTAATTAAAAATTTACACATTTAAATGATACACAGGAGAATGCACACACGTTAATATAACTCTCATTTTATTATATATATAAAACCTTTAAATTAAATATGTTTCAAACGAAGATATCTAACAAATTATGAAGATGAAAATAAAAAAAAATGTAATATAAGATTAATATATTAATTTTGTTTAATGAAATTAGAGCAACATTCTGAAAAAAAAAAAAATTAACTCAATGTGTGATATTTATGGTGGAAGATGAGCATATCAAAGAAATCAACAACACTTATTTTCTGGAGTTGTTCATAATTATTATTTACAAGGATAGCTATGCAAAAAAAAAAAAAAAAATCAAAACAAGGCCTCGTTGGATTGAAATTCCGAAATACGTATATAAAACTGCATAATCTTTCTGTTGCAGTTCAGGATACAACTTACGCTCTTCAACACACCCATTCTACAAAGAAATGCTAACAGAAGATCTATCGACAGAAAAATAACCACAATAATTCAAATATTTCCCTTTTTTTTTAAGAGTAAATTTATTATCCGTATCTATAATATAGATGCAAATAATTATGTAAATATAAATAAAATATCCATAGATAACACGCGGTGATTTAGCGACTAAAGACAATATTCTGTCTAAGATCACATGTTTTAAGTTACAGTAAAAGTCTCCTGTGGATATTTAAAAATTGAGAACTTATTTTTTTATTTTTATACTAAAAAATAGTTAGAAAGTTCTGTACGAATATCTATCTCAGAAATAAATATTTAATTTAATTTCAAAAAAGAAAAATAATCACGTGGAACCGTACAGAACGAATGTTGTTCGTTCAATTACACCCCTAATTTCGGTTATAAATTTGTGACAATTTCCTGTTTGTGCATAAGACCATAACTACAGCAAAGTTAAAAAAAAAAAAAAAATGCTCAATTTCTTAAGGGACCTTGTTAGCTGCTCGAAAATGTACATGGTTTCGTGCCACATAAGATCCTGGCACTTTTCCGTAATGACTCTGGTTAGTGAGGTATCTGGTGGCTCATGCTTGCATATTAGACACGAAATCTCAGATATAAGATTTTAGGCCGCCATGGAATCCACTTATGCGCAATTTCGTTTTCTTTTGTTGAATTCAAAAAGAATTGAAACGTCATTCTTCTTTTAATGAAAAGTAATCATGAATCTTGATTAAGCACACATTATCTTCGTTTTCTTATAATCATTTACGAACTTAGAATTGTGCTGTTACAGATTTTCTTTGAGAAAGTAGAATTATCAAACGAGATTCCATATATTTTTTTAGTGCTGAAAAGAGAGTCCAAATCGATTGAAATTCTTTCTTTGTCTCTATCTCTCTCCTCTCTCCTTTTTCCCTCTCTTCAAAGATTTGAGAAGAGCCAAGAGAAATAGAGACGTAGATATTTTTTTAGTCCTGAAATTTGACTGAGAATTTCAGTAGATCCCAATTTCTATAGAGAAGCCTTATTCTCAGTAGATCCCAATTTCTATAGAGAAGCCTACAACACGATGATTTATGTTTTTAGACTAATATAACTGATAAACCCCATCATAACAACAACAACAACAACAACAACAATAACAACAAAAACAAATTAATTTGTTTTTAGCTTAAAATAAAGAGTTAGAATTAATTATATATATATAGATATCAATATTATTTAAGATAAAAATATAATAAAATATTTCAACTTTAAATAGCTATAAAAATTATCGTCTGAATTTTATATCTTATCAATTTGATTGAAAAAGAAACAAATTAATTCTTTTCTTATACTTTTCAAATCCTATATAACGGAGTATTTTTCAAAAAATCCTTTCCGCTGAGTGAGGGATCGTCTTTGGATAGATGTCTGCATATTTAATGCAGATTATATCATTCAATTTTTAATGAATAAATTGACAAAATTTCCCTTTAATGCTAAAGAAAGGAATAGTATGCGAATACTTAAATGCACGCTAGAAACACGCTATATATTCTCTTGATAATTGGATCTTGTAACGAATTTGATCGAGGCCTATATTAGTCTAAACTTCTCGAATGAAATACACACATGACACTCAAAATTTGATGCCATAAAAAATAATATTATGGATTTATTGGGTTGACGTAATTGATGAACACAAGTATTTGATGATTACTTACTTCTTTCGATCGATCAAGTAATCCTTTTTCGAAATCAACCCAATCTCAATTAACCATCATTGGAATCTCAAGTAAAGACCCAAAGTCTGAACCACACGGTTTCGGGAGCAGAGAAAGAGCTAAAGCACAAAAACGAAAAGCAAAAGAGAAAAGAGAGAGAGAGAGAGAGAGAGATGGGGAAGAAGTAGAACAGAGACAGAGAGATAGCTAGGGAGTGTGAGAGAGAAGGAACAGAGGAGGGGTTCATAGCTTAGAACTTGAAACAGGAACCTGTGCTGATCCCGAGGGATCGTACCAGAGGACTAATCAGTTATAACCAAATTTGAAACTAGCCACATTCTTCTCCAGTTCAAATGTACTGTATATGTCCCTATCTATTAAAACTTATAAAGATAGAAGAAACAATGGAAGGAGGAACAGGAGAAGAGAGAGCAAAGCAAGAGAGGAAGTCTTTTGATTTTGTCTGAGCGTGTGATGTGTTGGGCCAGGATTGGTGTGTGGGTGTTTATCGGGATCCGATAAAGGATAAAGGGTTGCGGATCTTTGTCATGTGGTCCTTTGTCGGATAAGAGAAGATCTTCTTTCCTTTCCTTCGGTCCGCTCTCATTTTCTCTACTTTTCATGTGTTATTGGGATCCGTGCCAAGTAGGCCTGACAAATCAGATTATCAGAAGAAAGAAAAATTCCAAAGTAGCTCTACAGAAGAAGAGCAGTGTTGGATAACACAAAAAAGGAAGATTAGGCAAATCAGTTGGAAACGGTAGTTTATATGGCTGGGTCGTTTTTTCGAAATTGATTAATCATTTGTTGAAACCAGTATTGTAAATAACATTATGCGGTTGTCGGACAGATAAGGTACCGTCAAATGATTAATCGAAAATAATTGATCGTATTTGAAAATAATCGTCCGATTAGTTAAAAAAATTTATAACAGCCGCCAACAATTAATCAGCATATTAATCGATCTAAATGGACGTTTTTTACAGGACGGGTTGAAACTGCCTAGGTCGTCTAAAAATTTTTAATTAATTTTTGTTATATACAATTGGTTAAGGGAAATGAAATCTTATTATAATTTCATCCGTTATTAGGGATGCAAATGGATGGGATAGGGATCGGATAGTGGTAAAACTATATTCATATTCATTTTTTTTTTTTCGGAAACGAATAGGGATGCAGATCGGATATTAGACAGATACAGATACGAATTGAATATTAAACGGATACGGATATCTACTTTTTATAATAGTGAATAACATACAATTTTTTCATAATATATATTAAACCATGAGGAGGGATCCACTTACAACATCTTACAACAATTCAATTTTGTGACTTTTAAAGTCCAAATAATCAATCCAAATCACTCAACATAATATATATATATATATATATTAAAATGTGTTTAGAGATCAAATTTAATATTTTTCTAATTTTTCTTACTATTTATTAAGTATTTTACAAAAATATGTTGTTCAGTGGTCCAAAATTATTTAAAAACAACAGTTTTGTAAAATACTTAATAAATAGTAAAAAATTCAGAAAAATGTATAATATGATCTCCAAACATATTTTAATATAGATATCATGTTGAACGGTTTGGATCGACTATTTGGACTTTAAAAGTCACAAAATTGAATTGTTGTAAGATGTTATAACTTACAAATAATGTAAGTGGATCCCTCGTCTTAAACTATATAATATATATTTACTATTTGAATACGAATAATTAAAATTTAAAACCATATCTGTATCCGTATCCGCTCGGATATTCAGATATCCGGATATCTGAATATCTGTTTCTAATTTGCGGATACAGATTATAATACGGTCGAATAATATCCGACCCGTTTGCACCCCTATCCGTTATTCTGTTCGATCCTTTTAGTTTGTAAACTATGACTACTCTAATATAAGGTAGATATTGAATTTTTTAAATTTCAATATTTACTTTTGAGTAAAACTAGGGTGTTCTTAAGTTCATCAAGCCGGCTCCTTGGTGAACTCAAATCTAAAAACCATATAATCGGCTTCAAATGACGAATTCAAACCGTTGAAACCCGCCTACCTTACGAGTGATGTGTTTACATGTAAAAAAAAAAAAATTTAAAATCAATTTTGTATAGAGTCAAGTAGTAAAAAAAGATTCAAAAAATGAATACATTAAAATTAATTTATTAATATTCTAATTTTGACTGCTTGACTTTATATTAACTTAATTCAAATGTTTAAAATTTTCACATGTAGACGCATCACTCGTAAAGTAGGCGGGTTTCAACAGCTCAGATTCGTCATTTGAAATCGATTTGATGAGTTTTAGAGTTAATGTAAAGTATGCCATGAGGTTTCAACACCTCACGGGTTTCAACGGCTCAGATTCGTTATTTGAAATTAAATTAATTTGATGGGTTTCAACACCTCACGGGTTTCAACGGCTCAGATTTTTCTTATTTCAATATTTAGTTCAATTTAATGGTTTACAACACCTCACGGCATATGATATCCATTGGAACCGAAATTAATTTGATGAGTATTCTCAATTATTTAAATTTAATTTAGACTGACCGAGTTATAAAAATAAATATAACAATTAATTACATCTTATCAGAAAATCAGATGGTTGGGTCTATTGCGTCAATGTCTCAATGAGCAATAGAATTTGTCTGCCCACTGATTTGTGGATTTTGATATCTTATCCAAATGATCTTCTAATGATAACAACTGTTTAGGTATATCTCTTAATTAATCATTTGATTTTGCGTGTGGGCCAAAATGAAAAATAATAGAGATAAGTTGGATCTATATATAAGGTGAAAACGGAGCGGATACAGAGTGGATAGTGGTAAAATCATAACCATATATATATTTTTTCGGATACGAATACGGATACAGGTTCGAATCAGGCCGGATATTTATGAAATAATATAAGACAATATTAAAAAATATTAAAGTTCATAATATTTATCTAATTATAATGGTCAATAACATAAATTTTTCATAATATATATTAAAATATATGGTATACATCTACTATTTGGATATAGATAATTGAAATGTAAAACCATATCAGTATCCTTATCCACACGGATATTCGGATATCCACATCTAAATTTTCGAATACAGATCGAATACGAATTGGATATTATCCATACCGTTTTCACCCCCATCAATATATGTACTTCTGCAAAAAATGATCATTATAACTACAATATATTACATTCAAATTTTTTTTTCACTGAAAGAAGTCGGTATAATCCATCGATTCCATTATGTTCAACTAGAAACCATTATTACAATCACATTTAAGATCGAGCAGCATGATAAAACTTAACATTACCGATCATAAAATTTCTTCGACTGTATGTATGACTTTGTGTTTACTGAGGGTTCCTAATTTTACAATGAGATTTTTCTATTCCATTTTATGATGCAAGAACTATCATTTGCTGAAGTTGTTTGCATGTTCATGGGCAATTATTTGAGCTTGCACATAATGACATAATGGACGAACTCACAACTTATCAAATTTGGTTAAATCATTGCTCCCTGTATAGTCAAAGGACGGACTCAAAATTTTTATCAGATAAGACAAAAAAATATCAAATCAGATTTAAACTCATTAACTAATTAGATACTCGATAAAAACAATGCTTTAACTTATACTTTCTAATATTTTGACTTGTAATTTCTAATTCGCTAACCTATAATTCTAATTACCAATTATAATTCAAGAAATTTATTTTAATTTTAATCCTAAATTTAAATTGAATTACAAATCAAACATCCAACGGAGGACAAAAAGTTTTCAACAAAACAAAATCAATCAGAATGTACTGATCTCTACTAAAACTCAATATCCAAGAAAAACAGCTGCCCTCCAGATCCATGTGGATCCGCCCCTGTATATAGTATTATTTATGAACAAAATTCATACCTGCATTTAAAGTTTTCAATAGTCTTGCAAAATGAAAAATCAATGTTTAATCTATTGATAAATGACAATTGATGTTCTTCATGTGAACAATTTGTAAGTTCAAAATCTGAACGGGTGGCTTGAGCCCTAACTTCTTCTAGAAAATTAAAAATAAATCTTCATTCAAATCATTTCTATAATACGCAAACTTCCCTTATATAATCACAATAATAGGAAGATGAATGATCCATTGCATTAACTTAAAAACTATACTTCATGAATTCACTGCGAACATACTCAAAATTGTCAGAAAAATTACAAGGAGACTGCATCATATTTAAAGCCTGTTGCAATGGAAAACAGATCCGCAAAACAACTCAACAACAGCAAAAATTTACAGAGAGTCAGAGACCCCGACAGTGTGACTGTTACGGTATAAGGGAGACACATTTGAATATTTCTAAAAAATTGGAAGAACATTTATATGTTAGAAAAAACCTATGTTGTACAGATACCGGTACGAGTATACGATACAGCTAATATATATATATAGAGAGAGATGGGCTATGATGCACTGCAATGCATAGGCATCCTTATGAATTGGATCATAAATCACTGATTCAAAGTCCAAATGACCGATTCAAACCGTTCATCTTGTTCTCCATATTAATATGTACTTGGAGACCAAATTTTACATTGTTTGGAATTTTTTTACTATTTATTAAGCCATTTTGAAAATTGCCGATCCGGTGGTCTATAGATTTTTACTGTTTTTACTGTTCACCGAGATTTTCAGATTTTCAATAAATATAAAAAAATAGTGAACAAATTCCAAAAAAAATATAAAATTTGGTCTCCAAGCACATATTAATATGGAGAACAAGATGAACGGTTTGGATCGGTCATTTGGACATTGAATCGGTGATTTATGGTCCAATGCACAAGGGTGCCTATGCATTGCAATGCAACATAGCCCATTTCTCTCTCTCTCTATATATATATGAGTTAGGCTGGGGTGCTATGGATAGCATAGTGGCCTCTATGCTGCAGCTCAATATTCGAGTTTTCAAAATCCAAACGGTTGATCCGAACCGTTCATCTTATTCTCCATATTAATATCTGCTTGGAGACCAAATTTTATAATTTTCTGAATTTTTTTACTATTTATTAAACCACTTTGAAAATCGCTAATCCAACGGTTTTACTGTTTTGTGCAGCCACCGTTGGATCAACAATTTTGTAAAATACTTAATAAATAGTAAAAAAAATTCAGAAAAATGTAAAATTTGGTCTCCAAGCAAATATTAATATGGAGAATAAGATGAACGGTTCGGATCGACCATTTGGATTTTGAAAACTCGAATATTGAGCCGTAGCATAGAGGCCACTATGCTATCCATAGCACCCCAGCCTAACTCTATATATATATATATGAGATTGACTTGGGTGAACTATGGAGTAAAACACATTTGTACTCCACGCCTTATTTTCATTTTGAAAATCCAAACAACCGATTCTAACCTTCTAACATGTTCTCTATATTGAAATGTGCTTGGAGACTAAATTTTACATTTTTTGGATTTTTTTTTTACTATTAATTAAGCAATTTTGAAAATTGCTGTTTTGCTGTGAACAGTAAAAATTTCTGGACCATCGGATCAGCGATTTTCAAAGTGGCTTAATAAATAGTAAAAAAATTCTAAAAAATGTAAAATTTGGTCTCCAAGCACATTTCAATATGGAGATCGTGTTGAGCAGTTCGGATCGGTTGTTTGGAAATTAAAATATAGTGTCAGGGAGCACCAACTTGTTTTACTCCATGGCTCATTTTAGTCATCTCCTATATATATATATATATATATATATATATATATATATATATATATATAGAGTTAGGCTGGGGTGCTATGGATAGCATAGTGGCCTCTATGCTACGGCTCAATATTCGAGTTTTTAAAATCCAAACGGTCGATCCGAACCGTTCATCTTATTCTCCATATTAATATCTGCTTGGAGACCAAATTTTATAATTTTCTAAATTTTTTTACTATTTATTAAGCCACTTTGAAAATCGCTAATCCAACGGTTTTACTGTTTTGTGCAGCCACCGTTGGATCAACAATTTTGTAAAATACTTAATAAATAGTAAAAAAATTCAGAAAAATGTAAAATTTGGTCTCCAAGCAGATATTAATATGGAGAATAAGATGAACGGTTCGGATCGACCGTTTGGATTTTGAAAACTCGAATATTGAGCCGTAGCATAGAGGTCACTATGCTATCCATAGCACCCCAGCCTAACTCTATATATATATATATGAGATTGACTTGGGTGAACTATGGAGTAAAACACATTTGTACTCCACGCCTTATTTTCATTTTGAAAATCCAAACAACCGATTCTAACCTTCTAACATGTTCTCTATATTGAAATGTGCTTGGAGACTAAATTTTACATTTTTTGGATTTTTTTTTTACTATTAATTAAGCAATTTTGAAAATTGCTGTTTTGCTGTGAACAGTAAAAATTTCTGGACCATCGGATCAGCGATTTTCAAAGTGGCTTAATAAATAGTAAAAAAATTCTAAAAAATGTAAAATTTGGTCTCCAAGCACATTTCAATATGGAGATCGTGTTGAGCAGTTCGGATCGGTTGTTTGGAAATTAAAATATAGTGTCAGGGAGCACCAACTTGTTTTACTCCATGGCTCATTTTAGTCATCTCCTATATA
Source organism: Carex rostrata (assembly GCF_964058835.1). NCBI lineage: Eukaryota > Viridiplantae > Streptophyta > Magnoliopsida > Poales > Cyperaceae > Carex > Carex rostrata. The sequence goes on from NC_135926.1 coordinate 10,357,348, forward strand.
TATATATATATATATATATATATATATATATATATATATATAGAGTTAGGCTGGGGTGCTATGGATAGCATAGTGGCCTCTATGCTACGGCTCAATATTCGAGTTTTTAAAATCCAAACGGTCGATCCGAACCGTTCATCTTATTCTCCATATTAATATCTGCTTGGAGACCAAATTTTATAATTTTCTAAATTTTTTTACTATTTATTAAGCCACTTTGAAAATCGCTAATCCAACGGTTTTACTGTTTTGTGCAGCCACCGTTGGATCAACAATTTTGTAAAATACTTAATAAATAGTAAAAAAATTCAGAAAAATGTAAAATTTGGTCTCCAAGCAGATATTAATATGGAGAATAAGATGAACGGTTCGGATCGACCGTTTGGATTTTGAAAACTCGAATATTGAGCCGTAGCATAGAGGTCACTATGCTATCCATAGCACCCCAGCCTAACTCTATATATATATATATGAGATTGACTTGGGTGAACTATGGAGTAAAACACATTTGTACTCCACGCCTTATTTTCATTTTGAAAATCCAAACAACCGATTCTAACCTTCTAACATGTTCTCTATATTGAAATGTGCTTGGAGACTAAATTTTACATTTTTTGGATTTTTTTTTTACTATTAATTAAGCAATTTTGAAAATTGCTGTTTTGCTGTGAACAGTAAAAATTTCTGGACCATCGGATCAGCGATTTTCAAAGTGGCTTAATAAATAGTAAAAAAATTCCAAAAAATGTAAAATTTGGTCTCCAAGCACATTTCAATATGGAGATCGTGTTGAGCAGTTCGGATCGGTTGTTTGGAAATTAAAATATAGTGTCAGGGAGCACCAACTTGTTTTACTCCATGGCTCATTTTAGTCATCTCCTATATATATATATATATATATATATATATATAGAGTTAGGCTGGGGTGCTATGGATAGCATAGTGGCCTCTATGCTACGGCTCAATATTCGAGTTTTTAAAATCCAAACGGTCGATCCGAACCGTTCATCTTATTCTCCATATTAATATCTGCTTGGAGACCAAATTTTATAATTTTCTAAATTTTTTTACTATTTATTAAGCCACTTTGAAAATCGCTAATCCAACGGTTTTACTGTTTTGTGGAGCCACCGTTGGATCAACAATTTTGTAAAATACTTAATAAATAGTAAAAAAATTCAGAAAAATGTAAAATTTGGTCTCCAAGCAGATATTAATATGGAGAATAAGATGAACGGTTCGGATCGACCGTTTGGATTTTGAAAACTCGAATATTGAGCCGTAGCATAGAGGTCACTATGCTATCCATAGCACCCCAGCCTAACTCTATATATATATACACACACACGTGTTTTACTTTGCAACTCACCGTAGCCCATGGCTCATTTTAGTCATCTCATATATATATATATATATATATGAGATGACTGTTATCACATTATTAGACCTATCATTTCGACTTGTTTCCATACGAAAAATCTATATTTTGAACCAACAAAGGGTACCTTTTACATTGAATATCCATAGAATGTGGTACTGCTAAGTTTTGGTTCTTACTTTGCAGGAATCAGGCGAAATTGGGCAAAATCAGGCAATTGGTAGACTTCAGGAAGCTCTGATGCGACTCGCATTCACCTGGTGCGAGTCGCAACCAAGCCCAAAGCGACCTGCGATGCGACCCTCACTGCTCTCTCCTGAAGACCATCTGATGCGAGTCGCATCCACCTGATGCGAGTCGCATCAACTGTTGCCGCCCAGTTCAAATTAAATCTGACAAGCCCAAAGTCAACTCTGTTGCCTATATAAGGAGGTCCTATGCCAGAATTCAGGGAGCTTTTTCCCCCTCTACATTCCAGAACACAAAAAGAGCGAAGATCAAGAGAGAAGAAGGAGATTGGAGCTTGCTTGAAGAAGAGGAGAAGAAGAGAAGATTGCAAGATCCTCTCCAATCCACCTTGGATCTTCGAGCTCCATTATGATCTGCCTATTCTCTCTCTCTTTCATGTTTACTTTTGTTATGCTTGAGTAGATCCCTGTTTCTTAGGGTTAAGATGTAATCTCCAAACCTTTTCTTTGAGTTGAATGATGTTTTGATCTAATGTTGAACTTGTGTGATTGTTGTTTGAGTATTCATTGTTTGCTTGATTGTGATTTCTTGATTGATTCTTGATTGTCTACTGTTAGATGTCTATAGCATCTCTTCTAGTAATTAGGCCTTGATGTATCTTGCAATTGTAATTGAGCACTTGAAGTAGATCTAAGATCAATAGTAACCGAGAGGTGAAATTTCTATTATCGAGAGGTTATAGATACTTCTAGTTAACCAGACAATCAATCTAGGTTAGATACCAGTAGGCGAGAGCCACAGGTCGAAGCCTCGCACAAGAAATCAACTTAGATACGAACTCATGTCAGCTCTGCTCGAGGGCCATGCGACCCGCATCAGAGATGATGCGAGTCGCATCACACAGGTCGCATCAGAGATGATGCGAGTTGTATGATAGGTCCAGAGAAGGAAAAGTTTGGAGATGAAGTCTGAAACCCTAAGAACACATTTTATAATTGATTCAAAACCAAATCTTTTAATCGCTTTCATTTACCTTTAATTGAATTGTCTTTTGAAATTTAGAAATTGAAACAAATCAAACCCAATTCTTCAAACTTCTAGTACCTAACTTGGATTTGTGAAAGTCTAGAATTGAGTTTAACCGTCCCTGAGGATCGATACCTTATTTTACTACACGGATAGGATTGTACACTTGCAATCCTAGACGTGAGTGGATTCAAGGTTTAAAACAAGTACAATTAGTTGTATTTGGAACTTTGTAAGCACACTCTGAGAAGCGAACAAGTTTTGGCGCCGTTGCCGGGGACGGCTATCAATTCCTTTCTAGATTTACACTTTTCTTAGTTAATCTAGATTTTAGTTTGTATCTTTTCTTTTGCTTTACTTCTTTATCACTAAAAAAAAAACTGGCTTTCATCCCCCCTACTGCAGGTAAATACAAGCTGACTTACCAACTGAGGAGCAGAGGACCACTCTTCGACGAAACACCTCCAGAAGACACAGTCCCTGCTCAGACATCGACTGAAGCGACCTGCACAGAGGTTGACGCGACTCGCATCACAACCGAAGCGACTCGCATCACAACCGAAGCGACTCGCATCACAGAGACAATGTCAGAACATCCGAGCAGGGAGGACAGGGATGCAGAAAGAAATAGAGAGCGAGAAGACTTGACTGACCAGTCTGACGACGACATGGATGTCTTCATGCCAAGGACCTTGCGAGAGTTCAATGTACCAAGGGCTGGAGATGTGAGAGGTGCAATCCGGCTGCCGCCCATTCCAGGACAACAACCCAACTTCAATCCGGGAGTTGTCAACATGGTGCAGCAGAACACCTTTCATGGACTCGACCACGAAGACCCGCACTCTCATCTCCAAACATTCCTCGAGTGCATCACGACCATCAAAACCAACGGTGAGAATGCTGATTACACCAAGCTTGCTCTATTTCCTTTCACTCTTAGGGACAAAGCAAAGAAATGGTTAGGATCTTTACCTAGGGACTCAGTTTTGACTTGGAGGGAATTGTCCAAATTGTTTCTGACCAGATTTTTCCCTCATAAACGAACTGCCAAGGTAAGACATGACCTGACCAGCTTTAGTCAAATTTTTGATGAACCCCTGAATGAGGCATGGGAAAGGTTTAGAGAATTGCAATACTCTTGTCCACACCACGGTATACCGGACTGGCTCTTGATCCAAACGTTTTATGACGGCTTGAACGAAAGCACTCGTGCTTACGTCGACGCTGTTGCTGGAGGCGCGCTGATGTCAAGGGAGCCTTTAGAGGCTATGAACTTGATAGACAGCATGGCGCAGAACCAGCAATGGTCCGGCCGTGACAACTCACGACGACGAGGAGGCCAAGGAGGTAGCCAAGGAGGTGGCAAGGACGAGGTGGATCACATCACGGCTCTCACCGCTAAGATGGACGCCATGCAGAGAGCGATGGACAAGCTCAGCGTCAAAGCAGTTGAACAGCAACCCCAAGCATGCGTCATGTGTGGTGATGAGAGACATGCTTACGAGCAATGTCCATTGGTGCAAGCTGATGAGGAGAGCGAGCAGGTCAATTCCATCAACAATGAACCTTCCTTTTTCCCAAAACCTCCCTTCAACCGATCCTACTCCAAGGATCCAATGGAACAACAGAATTGGAATAGGAATCAAAACAACCCTGCGCCTTTCAACAATGCTCCCAGGCCCCCTTTCACCAACCCCACCAACAACAATAACTCCTTCATCAATCCATCATCCGGCAGCAACTGGAACAATTCTTCTGGAGGAGGCAACAACAGAAACTTCTACCAGAACGCCTCCTTCCCCAATCAGAACAACCGAGCACCTCAAGCTGGCCCTTCCAGACCATATGTGCCTCCCTATGCGACGAACTTCACACACGAGCAAGGGAAGATGAACCAGATGATGTGGGAGCAAATGCAATCAATGGCAACTCAAATGGCCACCCAAAGCAAATTGTTGGAGCAACTGAGTCATATCGTCACTTCCAGCCAACCTCAACCTGGCAAACTGCCAGCGCAGCCAGAGCCAAACCCCAGAGGAGAAGCTAAGGCGATCACACTGAGGAGTGGGACTCAGTACGATGAACCAGCTTTCCCAACTGATCAGATTCTAACCGATGCGACTGGCACCACCATTGATGCAACTGGCACCACCCCTGATGCGACTGGCATCAACTCTGATGCGACCTGCACCACCACAGTGCGACTCGCATCGACTCCAGAAGAACCTCTGGATGCGACTCGCATTGGTACAGTGTGAACCGCATCAAAGGAATCTGACAAGTCTGACAGAGAGAAAGGGAAAGGAGTTGAAAAACCTTACAGACCACCTGTACCCTTTCCCCGACGATTAGCTGAGAACAAGTTGAACGCACAATTCGCGAAATTCACTGAGGTGATCAAAGGCCTGCAAATCACGATCCCGTTCACCGATGCCTTGACTCAAATGCCCTCCTATGCCAAGTTCCTGAAAGATATTCTATCCAATAAGCGAAGCTTGGGGGGAAATGAAACGGTGAAGTTGACAGAACAATGCAGTGCCATTCTGAAGAACGACCTACCTCCCAAATTGGACGATCCAGGTAAGTTCTCCATTCCTTGCATCATAGGAAAGGCGACAATCAGGAAAGCTCTCTGCGATCTAGGAGCAAGCGTGAGTCTCATGCCACGCACGATCTACGAGCGAATGGGGGTAGGTGAGCTCAGACCAACGCGAATGTCATTACAACTAGCAGACTCCTCGGTACGACTACCACTTGGCATTGTGGAAGACGTACCAGTTCAAGTCGGTAAGTATTTCGTACCTGTCGATTTTGTTGTCATGGAGATGGAAGAGGATAAGGAAGTCCCCATCATCTTGGGACGACCTTTCCTCAGAACGGCAGGTGCAATCATCGACGTCTCTCAGGGAACGCTGACCATGAACTTTGGAGGAGAGAAAGTGTGTTTTCAAATCGACCGCGCCATGAAGTATCCTTCAACCGAATCTTGTTTCCGAGTAGATGTGATCGAAGAATGTTTAACGGATTTGGTAGAAGACTACCTTCTTGAGCGGACCAATGAGAGTATGAACGAGCACTTCGAATTTCTGTCTGAAATGCAAGTTGAAATAACGAATTCGGAAGTATGTGGAGCGGATGTGAAAGCAGCTGACTTTGGTGAGACTGGATGCGACCCGCATCAACCCCATGCGAGTCGCATCCCAAGGTCTAGAGAATTTGGAGCTAATGGAGGCGACTCAAGTACACCTGATGCGACTCGCAAGGAGCATGATGCGACTTGCATCAAAGCCCAGGCAGAGAAACCCACTCTTGAGCTCAAGCCTCTACCAGCCAACCTCAGGTACGAGTACCTTGGACCAGATCAATCTCTCCCCGTTATAGTAAACGCCGAATTGAATCCCGAACAAACCGCCAAGCTTTTGGAGAAATTGACACTTCATCGAGGGGCGATTGGGTATTCGATCAACGACTTGAAGGGGATCAGCCCGTCCATCTGCTCACACCGAATCTTCTTGGAGGATGATCACAAGCCATCTGTTGAGCACCAAAGACGGCTCAATCCGAACCTGAAAGAGGTAGTCAAGAAAGAAATTCTCAAGCTTCTAGACGCCGGTATTATATACCCTATCTCTGACAGTAGATGGGTGAGCCCAGTCCACGTGGTGCCAAAGAAAGGAGGGGCAACGGTGGTGAGATATGCGAAGAATGAACTGGTCCAAACCCGTGTGGTGACGGGACATCGCATGTGCATCGACTACAGGAAGCTGAACGCAGCCACACGCAAGGACCATTTCCCTCTGCCATTCGTTGACCAACTCCTCGAACGACTTGCAGATCACTCCTATTTCTGCTATCTGGATGGTTACTCTGGTTTCTTCCAGATACCGATTCACCCACAAGACCAAGAAATGACCACTTTTACCTGTCCCTACGGTACGTACGCGTACCGTAGGATGCCATTTGGTCTGTGCAATGCACCAGCAACCTTTCAAAGAGCCATGATGGCCATATTTTCAGACTTCATTGAGAAAGAGGTTGAAATTTTTATGGATGACTTCTCGGTGTATGGAACATGCTTCGACACTTGTCTGACCAACCTGTGCAAGATCTTGCAGAGATGTGAGGAAGTCCATCTCATTCTGAACTGGGAGAAATGCCACTTCATGGTCCAGTCAGGAGTCGTCCTTGGACATGTCGTGACCTCAAAAGGCATCGAAGTCGACAAGGCCAAGATCGAAGTGATCGAGAAACTAGAGATTCCGACGAGCGTCAAAGGAGTTCGAAGCTTTCTTGGACATGCTGGATTCTACCGTCGGTTCATCAAGGATTTTTCCAAGATTGCTAAGCCATTGACCAATCTGCTCATCAAGGAGTCTGACTTTGTCTTCACTGAAGAATGCGTCAAATCTTTTCACAGCTTGAAGGAGTCTCTCATCTCAGCACCTATCCTGCAACCACCTGACTGGTCTCTTCCCTTTGAGATCATGTGCGATGCGAGCGACTACGCAGTAGGAGCTGTTCTTGGGCAGAGGAAGGGATCGATGCCATGTGCCATCTACTACGCTAGCAAGGTGCTAGACCCTGCCCAGATGAATTACACGACTACCGAGAAAGAACTTCTTGCTGTTGTGTTTGCTCTTGACAAGTTCAGGTCGTATCTGGTTGGTTCGAAGATCATCATCTACACCGACCATGCCGCGCTCAGGTACTTGTTGAAAAAGCAGGACGCAAAGCCTCGACTGATAAGATGGATTCTTCTCCTGCAAGAATTCGATCTTGAAATCAGAGACAAGAAAGGGGTCGAAAACACCGTAGCCGACCATCTCTCCAGACTCCGTTTGGATGACGAGAGTTCTGCCGACTTGCCAATCGATGATTCCTTTCCCGACGAGCAGCTCTTCTCCGCTTCAACTCTGGCTCACCTTGATGCGACTCGCATGGAGTGTCTTGCGACTCGCATCCTTCATGATGAGACTCGCATGGGAGTCAATGCGACCCGCTTGAGCAGGTATCCAGACCCTTGGTATGCAGACATGGCCAATTACCTTGCCTCTGGGATCCTCCCAAACGCCATGACTTACCAGCAGAGGAAAAAGCTAAAATCTGACGCAAAATTCTATTTCTGGGACGATCCCTTTCTTTTCAAGTTAGGGATCGACAGCCTCCTCCGACGCTGTGTACCACATGAAGAGACACGTTCCATTCTCGAGCACTGCCATTCATCCGCCTATGGCGGACATGCCTCGTTCTCCAAAACGGCCGCCAAGGTTTTACAATGTGGTTTCTTCTGGCCATCTATCTTTAAGGATGCGAAAACCTTGGTGATGTCATGTGACAAGTGTCAACGCACTGGGAACATCACTAATCGCAATGAGATGCCTCTCAACTCCATTCTTGAGGTCGAAGTCTTCGACGTGTGGGGCATAGATTTCATGGGACCATTTCCAGCTTCATGTGGAAATGAGTACATTCTAGTTGCGGTTGACTACGTTTCAAAATGGGTCGAGGCAGTGGCCTGTCGAAGAGCTGACTCAGGCGCGGTGAAGCGATTATTCAATGATGTCATCTTTCCTCGCTTTGGAGTGCCAAGAGCTGTCATCAGCGATGGAGGGAAGCATTTCATAAACCGTCAATTCCACAATCTCCTGCAGCGACATGGAGTGACGCACAAGGTCTCCACCTCTTACCATCCTCAGTCGAACGGCCAAGCTGAAATCTCCAACAGGGAAATCAAATCTATCTTGGAGAAGACCGTGGCAAGAACAAGGAAGGATTGGTCTTTGAAATTGAGTGACGCGCTCTGGGCCTACCGTACAGCATTCAAAACACCGATTGGGATGAGCCCTTTCAAGCTGGTGTATGGAAAGCCGTGTCATCTGCCAGTTGAGATTGAGCACAAAGCGTTCTGGGCCACTCGTGCTATCAACATGGACTTGTTAGCAGCTGGAGAGAAGCGTATCCTCGATTTGCACGAATTGGAAGAGATGCGTCAGCACTCATACGAGAATGCGAGGATCTACAAAGACAAAACCAAACGAATTCATGACAAGCGCATCATGTCTCGCGACTTCAAGGAAGGCGATCTGGTCCTCTTGTTCAATTCCAGGTTACGACTCTTTCCTGGGAAATTGAAAACCAGATGGTCAGGTCCGTTTGTGGTACGAAGGGTGCACCATTTTGGCGCAATTGAAATTGGGAATGACACATGTGGGGATTTCAAAGTGAACGGTCAGCGTCTCAAGCACTATGTGGCAGATCATGATTATCAGGAGCGGGTTGTTCAAGACCTCTCTGATCCCGTCTCACCGGAGGATTAGCACAAAGAAGGTCGAGCTTGAGACCTGAAACAAGCGCTTCTTGGGAGGCAACCCAAGCCTTTTCAGTTTACTTTTAGTTAGATTAGTTAGCTATTTTTCCTTTCTACCGAAAAGAATTACCAACTTCCACTTGATGCGACTCGCATCATCTCCGATGCGACTTGCATCACTCGATGCGACTCGCATCCCACATGATGCGACTCGCATCAATGCGAACAGACGCAGTATCAGAAGGGGTGCGCCCAAACGACGCGAGTCTCACCATATAACCCTCACCCGCACCTCTCCTGTTCCTTTCTTCTTCCTCTGCCCAGCGAACCCCACCTCTCCTGTTCCTCGTTCTTCTTCGTTGCGACTCGAATCAACTCCGTGCGAGCCTCAACCGACCCCTCAACCCAAAACCCTAGCCTCTCCCTTCTCCATCCGCCGGCCTTCACCTCCTCTCCATCGATCGCACCCATCTCCATCTCTCCCTGCCGAAACACCTACTCCTCACCCTTTTCTCCATCGCCTTCTCCACTCACGATCAAAACCCTCTCCTTCCTTCTTTTTCCGCCTCTGCTGGATCGTCCCTGCCACCAGATACCAGTCAGTGCGACTCGCATCACTCCCAGTGCGACTCGCATCATCTCAAGGCGACTTGCATCAACAACAGTGCGACTCGCATCACAGCCATGTCAGATGCACCAGATTTTCCCACATTCAACGAGCGTCGCACCAAGCATAACTTTGAGCGACGTCAAGCCGAGCTCCGCCGACAGAGGGATCTCCGTATCCAACAGGGGATACCGGACCCTACTCCCTCCCCTTCAGAGTCTGAGGACCAAGACTGGTCTCAGCTAGGCGCCAGTTCAGCTCGCACCAGTGGTAACTCCTCTCACTCTTCTTCTTCTCATTCTTCTCAGTCTTCCTATCACCCTTCTCCCGCACAGGCAGGGGCTGGGTTGGGCACTATAGAGTACAACTCTGATGACTCTGACCCCATCTCGGGTAGGGAAACCCCCCGAGCAGCAGACTACCCAGCCCCTCACTTCACTCTCTCCAGCCATGGTATGCTGGAACGCTTTCTCTACCTCAGGCAGTGCACTTATGAGAACACTCGCCGAGTCGATTTCGACACTTTGGATGCCTTTGGGGTTCGCGAGGAATTCCTTCGTCTCACTGGAAGGATCGGGTTCACTCCCGCCTTCTGGGCAATCGAGCGTAACTGCTACACCGAGCTTACCCTCGAGTTCCTCTCCTCTCTCAAGCTGCGTCAGGATGTGCATGGCAACTACTACATCAAGTTCCAGATGCTCAACCAGACGCACCGGCTCACTCTGGTCCGACTCCGTGAGTGGTTCGGATTTGACAGCGACCCCGATACCGATTTCCTTGACCATCGTGTGGGGTTCGACAAGGCTCATTTCTGGCGTCTGATCTCTGGGATGATGAGTGCCACCAGTGCCCAGTACCGCAGCATTGCCATCTCTCACCCGGTACTGCGGTGCATCCAGCGCACCATCGGCTGCTCTATCTTCGCACGCGGGGAGACTGCAGCCCGAGTCAATGAGGAGGACCTTTGCCTTATGGACCACATGCTCCGTCCTGAGGCTGAGTTGGTGCGACCGGACCTGATGTTGTTCATGGTCCGTCACTGGGTGGATCTCCAGCGCAACACGAAGGTGGGTGGCGCTGTTCGCATTGGCGCCTATGTCACCCTGATCGCTGACAGGCTTGGCGTCTCGACCGCAGGCCTCACTCTCTCTACTGGCCATCTCACCCTGGATGCCAGAGCATACGAGCGGGCGACTTTTCTAAAAATTGAGCGCGGTCCTGCTGGCCACCGTTCTCGGTACTTCTGGGCTCTGAAGGGTCATGGCTTGCATCTGATGCCTCTCCGCCTTGCACCCTTGTCTTTCGATGATGAGAGCACCTGGTTTTTCACCGAGCCCCTGCCAGACGAGCCGGCGCCACCTTCTCCTCCTATCCAGCCTACTTCTCCAGTCCATGATGACGTCGCCATGCCAGATGTCCCTCTCTCTCCTACCCACCCTTACACTTCTCCTATGCACTTCCATGATTCCACATTCCAGGCAGACACATCTCCCTTCCAGGCAGGCACATCTACCTATCATGCTGGCCCCTCCACTTCATACGCTGGTCCTTCCTATCCACCACCAGTTCCCTCACCCACTATCCAGGATATCTACAGCCTCGTCTATGACATGAGGTCTGAGCAGGGTGCCATTCTCTACAACTTACAGCGCAGAGTGGGTGACATTGAGGATGTTCTGCGCGATTGGAGGTTCGACCCCTCCGATGACTGAGCAGGTTTGTTTTTCTTCTCCCCTTCCTTTTGCTTTATCCTAGAGTCTTGAAGCATTGAGGACAATGCTCAGACTAAGCTTGGGGGGGTGACTTTAGGATTTTTAGGATTTATTCGTTCTTACTTAGACCATGTTTACTTGTTTATTGCATTTTTAGGTAGGAATTTGTGTGATTGTGTAAATTGGAAACTTTTTGAATAATTGTTGGTGTTGATCAGGATGACCCTAGGAGATTCGAACTATCCCATAATTGACCAACAAACTGATGAGGACGAATGTTTTGACCATTTGTAATGATGAAAACTTGAAATGTATTGAGAAACTCATTTAGAAATTGACTTGTGCCTTCTCAAATAGGGAAATGGGGGTTATTGATAAAGAAAGTTTGGGATATCATTTGGTATGAATGAATATCAAAGGATGTGTGTATTCATGATATGTGCAAAAGAATAAAAATATAATAATAGATGGAGAAACCAAGAGTACTGGCAATAAGTCATTTTTAGGGCGCCTTTGAGCTCATCTCCTAAATAAAAAAAAAATATATATAAAAAAAAAAAAAGAGAAGAAACGAAAAGACGGAGAACATAAGAGTACTGGCAATAAGTCCTTTTAGGGCGCCTTTGAGCTCGTCTCCCACTTAGAAAAAAAAAAAAAAAAAAAAAAAAAGAAGAAGAAAATTTTGCACATATCAACACGCGAAGTCTGCAACTTTCTGACCTAAGCTTGTTCCAAGCTTGGGGGGGTTAAAAAGGGAAAATCTCCACAAATGAGGACAATAGTTAAATAGATAAATGATAACTTGATTGATTCAAGTGCTCAGCTTTACAAGTATTCAAATATTTCAGAATTTGAAGTTTGGTTGGTCGATTTGTGTGGACAATCAAGGTTAATTAGGAAAGTCCAAGTTATACCAACATGATTTTTAAAGTTCCCAATTGAAACAACTCATATAAATTCTTGCATTTAGGAAATTTGCATTTAGAGTCCAAACCGGTACCAATTTTTAGATTTCTGCTTGAGGACAAGCAAAGGTTAAGCTTGGGGGAATTTGTTATCACATTATTAGACCTATCATTTCGACTTGTTTCCATACGAAAAATCTATATTTTGAACCAACAAAGGGTACCTTTTACATTGAATATCCATAGAATGTGGTACTGCTAAGTTTTGGTTCTTACTTTGCAGGAATCAGGCGAAATTGGGCAAAATCAGGCAATTGGTAGACTTCAGGAAGCTCTGATGCGACTCGCATTCACCTGGTGCGAGTCGCAACCAAGCCCAAAGCGACCTGCGATGCGACCCTCACTGCTCTCTCCTGAAGACCATCTGATGCGAGTCGCATCCACCTGATGCGAGTCGCATCAACTGTTGCCGCCCAGTTCAAATTAAATCTGACAAGCCCAAAGTCAACTCTGTTGCCTATATAAGGAGGTCCTATGCCAGAATTCAGGGAGCTTTTTCCCCCTCTACATTCCAGAACACAAAAAGAGCGAAGATCAAGAGAGAAGAAGGAGATTGGAGCTTGCTTGAAGAAGAGGAGAAGAAGAGAAGATTGCAAGATCCTCTCCAATCCACCTTGGATCTTCGAGCTCCATTATGATCTGCCTATTCTCTCTCTCTTTCATGTTTACTTTTGTTATGCTTGAGTAGATCCCTGTTTCTTAGGGTTAAGATGTAATCTCCAAACCTTTTCTTTGAGTTGAATGATGTTTTGATCTAATGTTGAACTTGTGTGATTGTTGTTTGAGTATTCATTGTTTGCTTGATTGTGATTTCTTGATTGATTCTTGATTGTCTACTGTTAGATGTCTATAGCATCTCTTCTAGTAATTAGGCCTTGATGTATCTTGCAATTGTAATTGAGCACTTGAAGTAGATCTAAGATCAATAGTAACCGAGAGGTGAAATTTCTATTATCGAGAGGTTATAGATACTTCTAGTTAACCAGACAATCAATCTAGGTTAGATACCAGTAGGCGAGAGCCACAGGTCGAAGCCTCGCACAAGAAATCAACTTAGATACGAACTCATGTCAGCTCTGCTCGAGGGCCATGCGACCCGCATCAGAGATGATGCGAGTCGCATCACACAGGTCGCATCAGAGATGATGCGAGTTGTATGATAGGTCCAGAGAAGGAAAAGTTTGGAGATGAAGTCTGAAACCCTAAGAACACATTTTATAATTGATTCAAAACCAAATCTTTTAATCGCTTTCATTTACCTTTAATTGAATTGTCTTTTGAAATTTAGAAATTGAAACAAATCAAACCCAATTCTTCAAACTTCTAGTACCTAACTTGGATTTGTGAAAGTCTAGAATTGAGTTTAACCGTCCCTGAGGATCGATACCTTATTTTACTACACGGATAGGATTGTACACTTGCAATCCTAGACGTGAGTGGATTCAAGGTTTAAAACAAGTACAATTAGTTGTATTTGGAACTTTGTAAGCACACTCTGAGAAGCGAACAATGACTAAAATGAGCCATGGGCTACGGTGAGTTGCAAAGTAAAACGCGTTTCTACTTCACACCGTATTTTTATTTTGAAAGTCCAAATGACCGATCCGAACTGTTAGATGTTTAATCCATATTGAAATGTACTTGGAGACCAAATTTTACATTTTTTGGAATATTTTTTACTATTTATTAAGCATTTTTGAAAATTGCTGTTTTGCTGTGAACAGTAAAATTTTCTGGACCATCAGATCAGCGACTTTCAAAATTGTTTAATAAATAGTAAAAAAATTTCAAAAAATGTAAAATTTGGTCTCCAAGCACATTTCAATATGGAGAACAAGATGGATGGTTCGGATCGACGTTTTGAACTTTAAAATCGCAAAATATGAGCGTGAAGTAAAATAGTCACTTTACTTCGCAAATCACCATAGCCCATCTCATATATATATATATATAATTTTAATTATTTAATTAATTCAACACTTTTATGATATAAATTAAATATCAAAAATCAATTGTAGTATATATTAAATATAAATGCTAGTAATTTTTACTTTAGTGGTAAAGGTGTATGGTTCTTATCCCATATCTATATTCAATACGCATCCGATACACGTATGGAACCCAGGTGGCGTATCGGATAACATAGTAAAAAAACAAATATTTTAGGTTTGCTACAGCAGGATATTCTTTTAAATATTTTATAAGATTGAGATATATTATATGATTTCAGCTAATAGAAAGGAAAAATAACTTAAATATATAAATAAAGACAGGTCTGACACTGCCTCCCACGCGTGAAGTCTATTAGCTCCATACAAACCCACGTGCAATTCTTTCGTCTTTTTACTTTACGCGTTGTCCGTTCATTCACATGTATCTCCAATCATCTTCTGATTTTGTGTATTAATACTTGTTAAATGCTTAAATTTTACTATTGTCAAACATGGGACGGTTCTGTTACTTCTGTCAACATGTATCTTCATCAATTATCGCCTTATCGGTGAACAAGTTCTCAGTTTTTTTTTTTTTTTTTTTTTTGCCTTGTCATTTTCCTCGTATTAAAAAATTGAGGCTAGAAAAAAGTTTTTTTTGCCTTATCTCCGTCAAATACTGAATCTATAAATTTTTATTAAAAAATTGGGTCTGTTATCTGGATAAGCTGAGGGAATTTTTTTTCCTGTAGAATAAAAAAGAAGAGAGAGAACTGATTAGCGTGATGCCGTGATCTGAGTTTGAACTGGACCACCTTTTTTCCCCCCCGGGTAAAATAATGTTTTTCCTGACAACTTGATCACCGATAAGGTGCGATCTGATTAGTGTGATCTAATTAGCGTGGATTATTTACGTGACCTTAGAGCATCTACATTCCTGAAACTCTTAGAGTTTCTAATCTGATGTGGCAGTTTTTAAACCAGTTTCAGGGATGCAGATAGATTTCTTATTTAGCAACTTTACTCCAAAGTTTCTTAATAAGAACCCGTTTATAAACTCTGACGTGGCCAAATAATTCGCTAAAATTCTTCTCTCTTGTAATTTATTTGCTGATGTGGCAATTAAGAAACTCTAATTTTAGTTTTAGGGATGTGGGGGTTTAGAAATTTTCAGAGACAAAATTTCTAAAAATTAGTTAACAGTTATTTAGAAACTCCAAGAATTTCATGGATGTAGATGCTCTTATATGATTAGTGTGATCAGATTATGTGTGTCTTGTATTATGATTATTTACGTGACTTGATTTAATTATGGTACGGCACCGCAAGATATGTGGTCACTCGAATCATGAATGATTATGACTATTAAATTTTGATCAAATGATGAATCTTGAATAAACCAACTTAAATTATAAAAAAAGTTAAAATCATCAAAAAAAATCATATTGGATCTTTATTCTTTTATTTATAAACTCCAATTAATTTTCTAATGATAACAAATGTTTAGATCTATCTCTTAATTAATCATTTGCCTTTGCGTGTGAGCTTAAAAACAATCACAGCATAACACAACACATCAAATTTATTTTGATCATATCACAAACTTACATAGTACGATACAAATTTACATCCCTACTCTACACGAAATCAGTGGCGGAGTCATATTTTCAAGCTGTGAATGGGGATCAATTATATAAAATTTTCTTGCTGCGAATGGGGTCATTTTACACTAATCGTAACATCTTACTATAAATTATATATAAAATAAGTTGAAAATAAAAAAAATTTGGAAAAACAATTGAGGGTCAATTAACTCCCATTTTTTTACTGTATATCTGCTCCCCTGCACGAAATCAAGCTCCAACCTACTCAATGACCGAAAAACTGAAAAGTGATTCAAACTCAAGACAATCTGATGTCGGCTATCGACATGTTTGCTATTTTATTTTCTTTATTTATACATGAAAATATACAAACGACATGAAGTACAAAATCGCTAAAAATTAATTAATTATTATTGAAAATATTAAGTATCCAAATTTTAAAATAATTGACTAAGGATAGATTTATCAAAGATCCTATGATCATTTCACGTTGAAAAGTTTTTTTTTAAAAAAAAGTTAATATAATTATGCTTGATGAGTGGTTGGGAGGTTAATAGTCACAAACAAATATGGACCTCCATATCTGAATTTA
Source organism: Carex rostrata (assembly GCF_964058835.1). Lineage (NCBI taxonomy): Eukaryota > Viridiplantae > Streptophyta > Magnoliopsida > Poales > Cyperaceae > Carex > Carex rostrata. Next base: position 10,373,659 of record NC_135926.1, read on the forward strand.
TTTGAGTAGGAAATGACAATCATAACACCTATATAAATTTGGCACTTGATGCAGCCAAAAGGGCTATGAATCAAAGGGAGACCTGAGTCTCTCTCTCTCATTGGTACATGTCTTCTCAGGGGCAGCACTCATTAGTTGGGGTCTCAGTGTTGTTCGGTCTAGCAACATGGTTGTCACTATATTGGGCCGGAAAGGCCCAATCACAAGAATCGATTCATCTGTGTGGGCCCTTTAATTATTTTCACGTCAAATCTACCTACATGCCATATTACCAATTTGCCATTCTTTCTTTTCTAACCACCAGTTGGCATCTCTTTCCAGTAATTATATTTTATAATTTAAAGTCAACTAAAATATATATATATATAGAGAGAGAGAGAGAGATGGGCTACGGTGCATTGCAATGCATTGAGGGGTTTGTGCATTGGACCATAAATCTAAAATGAAAATCCAAATGACCGATCCAAACCGTTCATCTTGTTCTCCATATTAATATGTGCTTGGAGACCAAATTTTACATTTTTCTGAATTTTTTTACTATTTATTAAGTATTTTACAAAATTGTTGATCCAACGGTGGCTTAACAAAACAGTAAAATCAGTAGCCACCGTTGGATCAACAATTTTGTAAAATACTTAATAAATAGTACAAAATTCAGAAAAATGTAAAATTTGGTCTCCAAGCACATATTAGTATGGAGAACAAGATGAACGGTTTGGATCGGCCATTTGAATTTTAAATTTTAGATTTATGGTCCAATGCACAAACCCCTCCATGCATTGCAATGCACCATAGCCCATCTCTCTCTCTCTCTCTATATATATATATATAGAGGTTGGCTAAGATCAAAGTGGTAGTTCCTGAGTTTTGGTGCTACCAATTCGTTTTTTAATTTTTTAAAGTTCAAAACGTCGATCTGAACCGTTCAAGTTGTTCTCCATATTAAATTGTGCTTGGACACCAAATTTTACATTTTTCTGAATTTTTTTACTATTTATTAAGCAACTTTAAAAACAGCTGATCCAACGGTAACTTCTGATTTTACTGTTTTGTTAAGCCATCATTGGATTAACGATTTTCAAAGTGGCTAAACCCTTAATACTTAATAAATAGTAAAAAAATTCAGAAAAATGTAAAATTTGATCTCCAAGCACATATTAATATGGAGAACAAGATGAACGGTTTGGATCGACCGTTTGAATTTTGAAAAGTCGAATTTGAACCGTATGTATTTTGGCCCATATACATTCGAATGCACATTAGTCACTCTCTCTCCCCCCCGCTCTCTCTCTCTATATATATATAAAGTCAAATTTTAAGTCACTTTTTTCTTGTTCACGAGAAAAGTATGAGCCTACAAAAAAAAAAAAAAAAAAAATATATATATATATATATATATATATATATAGAGATGGGCTATGGTGCATTGCAATGCATAGGCCATGGTGTGCATTGGATCATAAATCACCGATTCAAAGTCCAAATGACCGATCCAAACCGTTCATCTTGTTCTCCATATTAATATGTACTTGGAGACCAAATTTTACATTTTTCTGAATTTTTTTACTATTTATTAAGCCACTTTGAAAATCGTTGATCCAACGGTGGCCTCTGATTTTACTGTTCCAAACAGTCACCGTTGGATCAGCGATTTTCAAAGTGGCTTAATAAATAGTAAAAAAATTCCAAAAAATATAAAATTTGGTCTCCAAGCACATATTAATATGGAGAACAAGATGAACGGTTTGGATCGGTCATTTGGACTTTGAATCGGTGATTTATGGTCCAATGCACACCATGGCCTATGCATTGCAATGCACCATAGCCCATCTCTATATATATATATATATATATATATATATATATATATGAGGAGGGATCAAGTTACAACACTTCAAAGTTACATTTTTAAACCGTTAGATGTTAATCTATATTATAATCTACTTGGAGATCAAATTTTACATTTTTTGGAATTTTTTTACTATTTATTAAGCTGGTTTGAAAACCGCTGATTTCAATGCTGCAGAAATTTACTGAAATCAGCGGTTTTCAAACCAGCTTAATAAATAGTAAAAAAATTCCAAAAAATGTAAAATTTGGTCTCCAAGTAGATTATAATATAGATTAAACATCTAACGGTTTGAATTTGTTGTTTTGACATTAGAAAATAAAAAATATGGTGGCAGCACTTCCGGCTAAAATGTTGCCGGCAACAAATTAGCTGGACCATATATATATATATGAGTAGAACTAGGGTGCTCTTAAGCTCACCAAAGTGTTTGGTGAGTGTTTGGTGAGCTTGACTCTAAAACCCACCAAATCAATTTCAAATGACGAATCCGAACCGTTGAAACCCGCCTACCTTACGTGTGATGCGTCTACATGTGAAATTTTTAAATATTCGAATTAATTTAGTATAAAGTCAAGCGGTCAAAAAATGTTCAAATAATGAATGCACTAAAATTAATTTATTAACCTTCTAATTTTGACCGATTGACTTTATACTAAACTAATTCGAATGTTTAAAAATTTCACATGTAGATGCATCACACGTAAGGTAGGCGGGTTTCAACGGTTCGGATTCGTCATTTAAAATCTATTTGATGGGTTTTGGAGTCAAGCTCACCAAACACTTTGGTGAGCTTAAGAGCACCTTAGTTCTACTCTATATATATATATATATATATATATTAACGTCTTTAGTTTGCCGTACAAATTGATCCATTCATGCTCCAGTCCAGGCTAATGATTTGCACGGGCATCAACAAAAATTGGATCATACAAACTGAACTTGGAAACATGGAAAAAAAAAAAAAAATGTACTGGCACCAATTTGTTGAAGTTTCTATCATATTTCGTGCATATATTTTCGGGCCACATTTGTACATTTTCTTACTTATCTCGTATTAGAATTGTTACGTTCATTAATTGAATTAAAAGTATCAATTAAACAAGATACAAAGGCATAAGCTGCATATATACAATCAGGCGTAACTTATTATAGTATTCAAATTTGTAGACTATTTTTTTTTGTTTTTCTTTTATTCAGCTTGCGTCTGCTGGGTCACAGTTAATAAATTGCACACGTATTGCATAACATCCAGAGCTTTCATATTATGTAACTTGGAACATGAAATCAGGAACTCCATTTGTTCTTAGAGACTGGTTGTTCATTCAATTAGGCGTTCCATTTGTTCTTAGAGACTGGTTGTTCATTCAATTAGGCGTTCCATTTGTTCATTTACCCCCTCCATATATATCCTCCCAGGTACCTCACTGAGTACAATTACCTCCCAATGAGCTCCCAGCCGAGCGATTGAAATTCCTAGTCCCCTGGTCTGTTTTAAGATACGTGCCAAGTTAAAACTGACGACTCAGATCTACTCTACTCATAGAACTGAATTCCTAGTCCTTTTTGATCCCAATAGTGAATAGTCCAAGACAAAGGCGTCTGTCCGGCACGCCCCGAGTCGAGCATCTGGCCACATGCCAGATCACCAACCGTCTGATTTTGATTTGACGGTGTGCAAGTGCAACATTGCTTTTACACCAAACGAAAGGTTTCCCATTTGCAAACGTCTTAAATAATCCTTTCCATTTTGATCTAATGTTCAGGAATAATCCTTTCCATTTTTTTCTTTTTTAATAGTAACATAATAATTACTTCAGTCCATTAGGATTAGGTGCGTTTCTTATCTAAGTTTTAATACAAGGCTTCATTATAGTTAGTTAAAGATTGTGTTCTAATTTTATTGTAAAAATATATTCATTAATTTCAAGCAAATATTTTGTTACTTTAATTTTATAAAATATTGTACGATTCGTATATGAGGTTGCAGCCAAGGCCCAAGGCCCAAGGCCGAGAGGACATGATTTCCACCACAAAATCTGCCAATAATTGCGTACCGACAACCAGAATCAGATGGTCCATCGCTGCTTCTCATTTCTCACAGATAAATAAAAATAACTACATAATAAAAGAAGAAAATCAAATTAAGGAGCTGGTTACACTTGGGGCCAGCAAGCTACAGCAAGGCACCAAATCATGACCACATCAAATTAAGCTGTTTATTTATTTTTCTTGTAGCAAAGTGGTGGTATGAAGGGGGCAAAGATTTTAACCTAGCAGGTTTTACTTTATGCGGCACACAAATTATATGTAGCGTTGTTTTGATTCTATAGTCTGTATGTTGCATAAAGTTAAAACTTCTCTGTTAAAATCTTTTTTTTCCCAAAAAAATAAAATAAGTATAGCTAAATATGTATTAATGGAATTCATACCACCTAAAGTAACTCAGATATTAAGTTTAGATCCTGACCAACTGATCTGCTCTGGCACGAATATTAAAGAGATCCTGTACATTCTACCCTACTGGATTGGCTCGGAATCTAATCGGACAATCCGGATCTAAACTAAAAGATCCGAGTTATTTCAGATAATCCATTTCTGAGTAATGTTGGGAAACTCTGCATTCTCGGCCCAGTATAATTGATGGGCCTAATTTACTATCATGAATCACCATTCTCTGGGCTGGATGACATGAGCACCCAAAATGATTGTGGGCCGAATTTAAGCATTGTAATTTTTTATTTATTAAAAGCCCATAAGTCTGTTTCATTGATTGAAGTTTTAACTTAGAAACCACAGTTCAGATCAATGTATGTTGTCTGACCAATAAAACGTTATACTACGCCAAACCTTGTCCTTAGACTGACAAAGCAACAAACAGTTTATAAAAGAGGTAATTAAGTATCATACAACAAAAGCTCTCAGCTCAGAAATACTGTTATGATTAAGCTACATTAATCAGAGTCTTCTATGTTAACGGATTCCACCAGCACTAACTCTGGCTCCATCGATTAAAGTGGGATATGCCAAATTTTTTATTTCTACCATATTCAAAACATAAAAAATAAACCCTCACACCTTTGTTGAGTCCGAATTCGAAATTCACTCAGGCCACCAAACTGTTTAATGTCCCCAAAAACTAGGGACCGCCAATTGGCCCTGTAGTCTCTGTCTAGGAGCCTCCAAATGAAATTGTGGCCTCATATTTTTTTGAACAGTACATAGAACAATAGAATTTGAACGGTTGAACGGTGGAACCAATTTTCAAATGAAATCAATTCCTCACCAGATGTGACACAGAGACTAAGTTTTTTTGTTTTTTAGTTAATAAAATTTCTATAACAAAAAATGGGGCTGCTATTTTTATTTGGAGGCCCCTAGACAGGGGCCGCTGGACTAATTGATGGCCCCCAGCCTTGAGAGCCGCAGAGACATTTAGGGGCCTAAATATTTTTAAAATTTTGATCAAACAAGGGTGTTTTTGTTTATTTTTTTATTGTGGTATAAATAAAAATTTTGGTGGGATGTGTGTAGTATCCTCTGCATTAACTCAAAAGGGAATCTTTTGAGTTAATGCATTTTCGTCATCTGTTTTTAAACGGAACCAATCCAGTCATCTGATTTTAACACATAAGCTCTTTAATATTAGTGCAGATCTAATCCGCATAAAATTTAAAGCAGATCAGATAGTACAAATGTATTAACTCAAAAATTTTCCTTTTTAAGTTAATGCACAGGATACGAATTCGTCCTTCACTGCTTCAGATGTTTCCGCAGTTGTTCCTGTTCACAAAAGTAAAGTTTATCAGAAACAAAGGAGCTTGCATGAACAGTAATTTTATTCTACGATATGTTTCATTGACCGTGAATTACACTGTATTGTATATATATTTGCGCGTGTAGTTAGAAGTTAGTACAAAGTAATAATTTTACTTTTTAATAGGTTAATCATTAGTGTTACTGTAATCGAGCGACTACATCTTACCACATAAGTTGTTATGCCAACTACCATAAGGGCCTGTTCGGATGTAATCCCAAAAATACTGTTCACGTGGGAAAAAAAAAATTCACTCAGACTGAATTTTTTTTTTCCACATGAACAGTAAATTTTAGTTCAAACTTTTTCTATTTCCGTTCCTATTCCCATTCCCACTGTGCAGCCGAACAGGGCCTAAATGTTTCTTTAGAGTAGGGTTATGATGCTCTATTATTTCAGTGCTCTAATTATGTTTCTTTACAGTGTGTTCGTTTGTCGCGGAATTACACGGGATGGGAGTTGACAGGGATGGGAATCCATGAACACGGGTACACATATGATTGATTATGGGAATGTGTTAAAACGAGTGTTCAGTTGTACCGTGAGAATAATTGTAGAAAATCTTATTTTAATTTCTAAAATACTTAATACCAATACAATTATACTTATTAATAATTATCAATATAATTAAATAAAATGATTAAACAATAACATAATAATATTTATTAATTACTATTTCTTAAATTAAAATTTTGTAAAAAAAAATGTTCTTTTAATAATTATGATAAAATATATTAATCACGTTAATTAAGAAATAGCAAAAAATATTGATCTTCATAGTAGCTGTTTCAATTGGGAAAAAAAATGACTTCATACTCAATTTGATTTATCCCATTGAAACAATGTTTTTGGAAGAGAAAAAGTAAATTGCATGAGAATTTAATGGGAATTGATTTGGGAGAATCCTTGACTACCGAACGGAAGTGGAAATTATTTGAGAAATCAACCAAATCCCATGCAATCCTTTACAGCCGAACACGGAGAGTTTGATCTTCAAGAGATTATATTGGGCGTTTCAGATTGTTAATTTAAACTTTGAAAATAGAAATAAAGATTTGAGACATGATTAATGTATGAAAACAATGGAGTATTTTCTCATATCTTTATGGTGTAAGTATTTCGAGCAAGGTTTAAATACCTCCCGCCTTTCATATTTCAATTATTCTTCATATCATTATTTTTGTTTTTAAAGTTCAAATAGTCGATCCGAATAGCTAAAATGATATTCTTATTATAATGTGGATCAAATTTTATAATTTTCTGGAACTTTTATTATTTTTTAAAAGATTCTAAGTCATCCGAAAACAATAATTTTTATACCCATCTAAAAAAAATTAAAAAATGTGATTTCATGATTATGCATCAAGAGCTACCAAAATCAACAATCTAAATTGTGGTCTCTCTTATTCGAGGGTTATCAAAATGAGATCAAATTTCTATATTTTTTACATGCATGTAATTGAAAATATAAAACACACCTAACAATATTTAAACACGAATTAAAATAGTGACGCCAGCACTGAATGTACTTTGGCATTGAATTTACATTTCAATGGATATTAGCAATTTCTTACTTGTAAAACTTGAGGATTTCGACCTTCATTTTTTTTTTTTTTTTTTGAGGATTTTGTTCTCCTCGTTCTGAATTTCGATCTAATTCACGTCAAATATATATATGTGCAATAATTAATAGTTAGAAATGCTTAACCGCAACAGTATTTTTGCATATACTACTTTTAGATATAACGATATCCTCAAAAATAAATATTTTTGTCGGCTTACCTTCGTCAATAGTCATTTTTTACATTAATTAGGCAATTAATAGAACAATATATACTCACAAGTCGCCACACAATGAGCACTATAAAAGGATCAAATTAAATTAGATCTTGTCTTCCTTAACACATGCAGCGACCTTCCAACTAATCAGTCATTACTTATCTGACAGTTCACATCTTAGCATTGCTTAATTAGATTTGTTCCCTTCTATCCTAATCTTATAATTTTGTAATACTAAAGTTCCAACTAGAGGGTTGTCACTGTCATGATCTCCTAATAAAATATTTAAAAGGGTGGTTAGGAAATATAAAATATGTCCATGTGAATACAAGAACTAGTACTTCATGCTCTCCAATCATATACGATTCTTCTGATTTTTTATTTTTTTATATTTTTTGAGGAAAGTCTCTTCTGAGAGGTCATGACATGCCATGTTTTGCTTATCAGTAAATATTCATCTCAATACAGCTGTGATGTACTTGTTTCACTGATGACAATTCTGTGAAATGAATGCACAAAAAAGGAAATTTTTATCCATAGAAATTATTAAATCCAGATGTACGAAAATAGAAATAGTGTTTCGTTTCCAACAAATATAGAAAGATCTGACTCATTGAATCCGATCCAAAATATATAGATATGACTCAAAGTCCAGATCCAAATATTATGCTTTTCTGAGATCATCTGTGAACCAGAGCTTGATTCTTCTCTATCGGACGATCCGGATCCAAAGTAAATTTTTTTATTAAAATCGAATCACTTTTTTTATTTTTGTACATTTGATTTTAATAATTTCTACAGATAAAAAATTTCCCATAAAGAATACATAATTGTTTATTAATTATTAAGTACTTGGTTTTGCTTCAACAGTACGAACACACATAAAATGATAAAATATGAATTGGTTGGGGATTTTTTATTGGTAGTAATTGATAGAAAAGAAGAGAGGAAAACATAAAGAGTACAGCTATTTTTATATGGGTAGTAAGATCGATACTGTTCATATCGATTCTAACTTTTTTTTTTTTTAAGTTGCAAAAAAAAAAGTTTAGATCGGTATGAACAGTACCGATCCAAACTTTGCAAAAAAAAAAAAATTTAGATCGGTATAAACAGTACCGATCCTAACTTTAAAAAAGAAAAAAAGTGTAGATCGGTATGAACAATACCGATCCTAACTTTAAAAAAGAAAAAAAATTTAGATCGGTATGAACAATACCGATTCTAACTTTAAAAAAAGAAAAAAAATTAGAATCGGTATAAACAGTACCAATTTTACTACCCATAAAAAAAAACAGATGTACTCTTTCTATTTCCGTCTCTTCTTTTCTATTAATTACTACCAATAAAAAATTTCCGAATTGATTTGAAGAAAGCTAGCTGACAAGTGTGATGTTGGGTCCACATAATTGTATTAATTATAGCTTATATTATATAATGCAGCCTCAACAATCAAGATATCATGTCAATCAAAACAAATGGTTTCCACCATGCGTTTCTGGTTCCAAAAATGCTATGTGCTTATGTGCCTATATTATTCTTTTTTTTCTCCCTCATAAAGATAAAATCAGCGTTGGTGGACCCACCACTTAAAGAGAACAATCAACATGGAAAAAAGAATGAAGGAATCTATAAACAGTGATATGTCGTCTCCTTTCTTGTCATTTTATAAAGCGAATGAGATTAACTGGAAATGCGATTTTGCCTGTGCAAACCTCTGCGGCAGCAGGAACGGCCACACGGTGTGGTGGATCACTAAGGACCACATATAGAGGTGAGAAAATCACTAATAAACAACTCGGTCCTTAACTTAAGGAGCTGAGTATAAACAAATCTCAACTCGCTCATTAAGAATTCATTTGATATTTATATAAAATTATGTTATATCTAATTCAAAGTAGTTTTATTAATTTTGTAGAAAGCATGTTGTGTACATTGCAACATTAAGACACATTATTTGGGTTGATGAACAAAAACAAATTCAAAATAGTATGTAATTTTTTTTTTTTTTATGTGGGTACCTATAAGACACTGTTGAAATTAATTAAGTGGTAATTTGTGATGCTTGATTCTGGTTATACAATTCAGCATGTCAGTATTTTTTATTGAAAAAATTAGCTATCACTTACTAATTTATCTAGTCCTGAAACAAAAAATCTCAAAACAAAAATCAAAATTGTCTACAGGCTTGATTTCTTAACGAGTCACTTAGCGAGCACGAGTCAAATCGAGCATTTAACGAGTTGAGCACGAGCACAGTTGTCAACTCAGTATTGTCTTCTCAACTTGAGTTAACTCGTTCATTAACTTAATGAACCAAACACAAGTATACCCCAACTCGCTCGCTTGAACTGGGATCATTAATTTTATAACTAATATGACATAATTATTATGTTGTTAGTATAATAAGTCATTATTTAATAATTATTCGGAGAAGTATTGAATAAGGATAATTTAGATATAATAAACTATAATTTAAAAAAATTGTTATTACGTTTTGGGGAGAAATGCATGGCAGTGAGTTCTGTCTCAGATTTGCTGTGTTGTGACCGAGTAGAGCATGCAGTAGCGACTCGGTGTCAAAAATAAAAAAAAAATATAGGGAAACATGTATAAATAATGTGAGTCTATGATGCCTAAAAAGTGAATAATACATTACAAAATATCAAAACAAACAGAAAGAGGGAAAAGTTCCAATAGAAGATCATAATAAGGTCAGATTTTAGGACTAATAGTTAGGGGTGAAAACAGTATGGATAATATCTGATTTATATTCGATATGTATTTAAAAAATTAGATGTGGATATTTAATATCTCAATATCTGTGTGGATAAGAATACTGATATGGTTTTACATTTCAATTACACGTCCAAATAGTAGATATATATCATATTTTTTAATATATATTATGAAAATTTTATGTTATTTATCATTATATTTAGACAAATATTTTGAACTTTAATATTTTCTAATATTATTTTAATTAATATCCAATCTGATTCGAACTCATATCTATATATCCGTCTAATATATGCTCTGTGTTTGTATCCGAAAAAAAAAAAAAAAAGGATATAGATATAGTTTCAGCACTGTCCGCTCCGTTTTCACCCCTGCTAGAGGTCAAAAATCAAAATGGAGATTTTTAAAAAATAGGGATTGATTTGGAAAAGATTTGATGCGAAACAAGACAAAAAGAAATTAAAATAGACCCACATTCAAATTGGTAGGTCACATACTTGGTTACAAACTGGGACGAACTAATCATGGGTTGGGCCAGGATTATCTAAATAATTTATATATAATTTCCACTGATACAGAAACTTTATTGACGGATTATCCTCGAGGGAAATAAAAGCATGGAAAAGTAAAAAATAATTACTCATAAATAAATGGTGCTACTATTTAAAGCATCTAGATAGGTTCTAGCTCATCGGAAAGCACCAAAAAAAAAAAGCAAACTGTTGAAATTATTAAGTAATGAAGCAGGTATTAGGTTGGAATCCTTAAAAAGCCCCACCATTCGCACGGCTGTTAATTTATTTACTTCTTTTAGAGAATCTCTCACTTAAAAGAATATCCTATATAAACTTACTTATATTTTGATCATCTCCATTTTGAACGGAATTATACATCCATTTTATTTCTTTACATAATGTTTGTTTTAATTACCTGTATTAATGTGTATTTTGTTCACTTAATTCTACAATCATGATGGTGGTCAATGCGTCGGCCATTTTTATTAATATTCAAAAAATAAAACTTAATTTTAAAAATAACTATCAGTTCTATTTTTTTTCAAAAATAACCCAACCGCCAGGCCCACGGGCGGTCCAGAATATTAGCAAACCGCCAGAACTACGGGCGGTCTCCCTGGGGACCAAACCGCACCCCCCCCCCCTCCACGGGCAGTCTCCTTCTTCTTCTTTTTTTTTTTTTTTTTAGAGATATGAGTATTTTGATTTAAATAATTTTGTAAAGAAAAAATTTTCTTGTTTAGAGTGTTGTTCGCTTCTCAGAGTGTGCTTACAAAGTTTCAGGTACAACAAGTTGTACCAGTTTAAACCTTGAATTTACTCTCGTCTAAGGTTGCAAGTGCACAACCCTATCCGTGTAGTATATTAAGGTATCGATCCTCAGGGACGGTTTAATTCGATTCTAAATTTCTACAAATCCGAGTTAAGTACTAGAAGTGTGAAGGGTTTGGTTTGAATTCGTTTCAATTTCCTAATTTCGGGTGTCAATTCAATTAACAGTAAATGAAAGCAATTAAAAGTTTTGGTTTTGAACAATGATAAAAGGCGTTCCTAGGGTTTCAGGTTTCATCCCAAACTTTGCCTTCTCTGGACCTATCATGCGACTCGCATCATCTCTGATGCGACCCGTATGATGCGACTCGCATCATCTCTGATGCGGGTCGCATGGCCCTCGAGCAGAGCTGACATGTGTTCGTATCTAAGTTGATTTCTTGTGCGAGGCTTCAACCTGTGGCTCTCGCCCACTGGTATCTAACCTAAATTGATTGTCTGGTTAACTAGAAGTATCTACAACCTTTCGATAATAGAAATTTCACCTCTCGGCTACTATTGATCTTAGATCTACCTCAAATGCTCAATCACAATTACAAGATACATCAAGGCCAAATTACTAGAAGAGATGCTATAGACATCTAACAGTAGACAATCAAGAATCAATCAAGAAATCACAATCAAGCAAACAATGAATACTCAAACAACAATCACACAAGTTCAAACTTAGATCGAATCATCATGCAACTCAAAGACAAGGTTTAGAGACTACATCCTAACCCTAAGAACTAGAGATCTACTCAAGCATAGCAAAAGAAAGCATAAAAGAGAGAGAGAATAGGCAGATCATGATGAAGCTCAAAGATCCAAGGTGAATTGGAGAGGATCTTGCAATCTTCTCTTCTTCTCCAAGCGATCTCCAATCTCTCTCTTCTCTCTTGATCTTTTCTCTCTCCTTGAGGCTTTGAATCTTTAAATTTCGGAACTCCCTCTCTGGTAGCAGGGGTGGCCTATTTATAGGCTTTTTAAAACGAGTGCTTCAATTCTGGGCCTTTGCTGTCTGCTCTGGAAACTCGCGATGCGACCTGCATCAGGTCTGATGCAACCTGCATCAGGTCTGATGCAACCTGCATCGACTCTGATGAGGGTCGCATCGGCTCTGATGAGGGTCGCATCGGCTCTGATGAGGGTCGCATCGGCTCTGATGAGGGTCGCATCGGCTCTGATGAGGGTCGCATCGGATGTGATGAGGGTCGCATCAGATGTCTCAGATTTCAGTAACTTCCCTGATTTTGCCCGTTTTCGCCTGATTCCTGCAAAGTAAGAACCAAAACATAGCAGTACCACATTCTATGGATATTCAATGTAAAAGACACCATTTGTTGGTTCAAAACATAGATTTTTGTATGGAAACAAGTCGAAATAATAGGTCTAATAAAGTGATATCAAATTCCCCCAAGCTTAACCTTTGCTTGTCCTCAAGCAGAGATCTGTTCTTTGTTACCGGGCTGGACTCTAAATGCAAGTTAAGTTCCTAAATGTGAAAATTTACATGAGTTGCTTAAATCAAGAACCTCGAGAATCTTTATGGTATGATTTGGACTTTCCTTGATCAATTTTGATTCAACCCACAAATTGACTAATCAAACTTCAAGTTCTAGAATGTTTTAATACTTGCAAAGCTGAATACTCGAATTGATCAATTTATCATTCTTTTACTAAAATCAAGCTCTCATTTGTGGAGATTTTCCCTTTTTCTCCCCCAAGCTTGGAACAAGCTTAGGTTAGCAAGTCGCGGACTTCGTGTGTTGATATATGCAAGAGTTATTTTTCTTTTCTAAATTTGGGAGACGAGCTCAAAGGCGCCCAATATGACTTATTGCCAGTACTCTTATTTTCTCCATCCTTTTTTTTATTTTTTATTTTTTTTATTTGGGAGACGAGCTCAAAGGCGCCCAATAGGACTTATTGCCAGTACTCTTATTTTCTCCATCTTTTTATTTTTTTATTCTTTTGCTTTTGCACATATACCATGAATACACACATCCATTGGTATTCATTCATACCAATGAATATCCAAATTTTTCTTTATTTAAAATCCCCATTTCCCTATTTAAAAAGCACAGTTCAGTTTCAAAAATTGATTTTTGATACAATTCAAGTTTTCATCCTTTCAAGTTCTCAAAACATCCCTTCCTAATCAATTCTTTGATCAATTATGAGGTTAGTTCTAATTTTTCAAAGTCATCCAAATCACAACCAAAATTGTTCAAACAAGTCCTTAACCCAAGCAATCACACAAATTTATCACCTAAAAATGCAAATTTTGGAAAAATAAACATGACCTAAATGCAGATACAGTTTTCTTCTATTCACCCCCCCAAGCTTGAATGAAGCATTGTCCTCAATGCTTGAATTCACACAAGAAAAGGTAAATAGAAGAAAATATGGAAACTAACCAGACATGGAGTGGGGGGTGAGGCGGGGGCGTCTCACTGATTGGTGGGAGGTGGATCGGGTGGTTTTTGGTGGAGCGCCTTGTCGAATGTGTCGGAGGGATACACCATTCTTTCCTCATAAGGGTCGGGTGGTTTTTTCTTTCTAACACACCAAGGAACATAATGCATCGACCAGGTTGGTTGTGCATGGTCCGTATGATGGTCTGCATGGTCCGTGTGTCTGTGATCATCCGCTGGTAAGGTCTTGTGCATGCATGTGGCTAGGTTCGTGCTCGTCAGCTTCTCAATAAAGTTCGCGATCACATTTTGCTGAGTTTGGAAATCCTCAAAGTGTCCAGCAGTGCAATACGGTGGCAAATCTAAGTGGAGCGTCGTGTTCTCAAACATTTGCAAAAGAAAAATCCACCCCATATCTTTCAAATCTTTGATCGACCACCCGATCGCGCTTATGTGAGCTTTCAATTTCCCCAAGAGTGTGGCAGTCCGATCAGGGTTGAGATCTGCATTTAAGATCACAGGACAACTTTTATCTGGATCTAGGAACTCATACCTGAAATTTACTGGAAGAGGCTTGAGTTCAGGAGTGAGTTTCTCTGTCTGGTCCTTGACGCGGATCGCATCATGGTCTAAGCGGGTCGCATCGGGTGGACTCGACTCGCATTCTGACCTTGCATCTGCTCCATCCGACTCGCTTCGACCAGCTTCAAGGCCTTCAGACCATGGCATGCGACTTGCATGAGGTTGATGCGGGTCGCATCCAAGTTCTCCCAGGTCAGCTGCTTTCACATCTGCTCCATACACTGATTCCAACTCGCTTGTTTTAACCTGCAACTCAGATAGATAATCAGGGTAATTTTTAATTGAGCTCCCGTATCCCTCGCGAAGTTGTCCCTTAGCCAATTGATCCTCCATGTTGATTGTGCAGCATGCTTCTGGTTCAGCTAATCGTCGGGGAAAGGGTACCGGTGGTCTGTAATGTGCAGGTTTCTCAACCCCTTTCCCTTTCTCTTTGTCAGACTCTTTTGATGCGGGTCGCGTGGTACCATTGCGGGTCGCGTCCACAGGTTCTTCAGGTGGTGTTGCTGGTCGCATTGGCTCAATGCGACCAGGATTCACAGGTTCCTCCGAGGTTGATGCGGGTCGCATCAGTTGGGATCTGATCAGTTGGGAAAGCTGGTTCATCGTACTGGGTCCCACTCCTCAGTGTGATCGCCTTAGCTTCTCCTCTGGGGTTTGGTTCTGGCTGCGCGGGCAGCTTTCCAAGTTGTGGTTGGCTCGAGGTGACGATGTGACTCAGTTGCTCCAACAATTTGCTTTGGGCGGCCATTTGAGTTGCCATCGATTGCATTTGCTCCCACATCATTTGGTTCATCTTCCCTTGCTCATGTGTGAAGTTGCTCACAACGGGATCAATGTACGGCTCGGGTGGATCGGATTGGAATGAGCAGTTGTTTGAGTTGTCGAATGGTGCATTGTTGTAGAAGTTGACCTGTTCGGGTTCCTCATCCCATTCCGCCAGTGGGCAATACTCGTAAGAGTGCCTCCTATCCCCACATATGACACATGGTTGTGGTTGATGGTTACCGACTGCCTTCATGCTCATTTTGATTAAAGCCTCCTCCAACTCGGCAGCTCTAGCAGATAGAGCTGCGATCTGATCAACCCTGTATCGACCGCCTCCTCCTCCTCGAGAATTGTCGTGGCCGGTCCACTGTTGGTATGTTGCCATAGCGTCTTGAACTTCTCTGTCTCTTCCACGCGAGTCGCGTCGGTCGTGATGCGGGGCGCGTCGAGAGGTGGTTGTGCAGGAAGAGCTGTGTTCCTGTGGTAAGAGAAAAATAAAAGAAAAAGATACAAATTAAAATCTAGATTAACTTGGATAAGCAAAAATCTAGAAAAGAATTGATAGCCGTCCCCGGCAACGGCGCCAAAAACTTGTTCGCTTCTCAGAGTGTGCTTACAAAGTTTCAGGTACAACAAGTTGTACCAGTTTAAACCTTGAATTTACTCTCGTCTAAGGTTGCAAGTGCACAACCCTATCCGTGTAGTATATTAAGGTATCGATCCTCAGGGACGGTTTAATTCGATTCTAAATTTCTACAAATCCGAGTTAAGTACTAGAAGTGTGAAGGGTTTGGTTTGAATTCGTTTCAATTTCCTAATTTCGGGTGTCAATTCAATTAACAGTAAATGAAAGCAATTAAAAGTTTTGGTTTTGAACAATGATAAAAGGCGTTCCTAGGGTTTCAGGTTTCATCCCAAACTTTGCCTTCTCTGGACCTATCATGCGACTCGCATCATCTCTGATGCGACCCGTATGATGCGACTCGCATCATCTCTGATGCGGGTCGCATGGCCCTCGAGCAGAGCTGACATGTGTTCGTATCTAAGTTGATTTCTTGTGCGAGGCTTCAACCTGTGGCTCTCGCCCACTGGTATCTAACCTAAATTGATTGTCTGGTTAACTAGAAGTATCTACAACCTTTCGATAATAGAAATTTCACCTCTCGGCTACTATTGATCTTAGATCTACCTCAAATGCTCAATCACAATTACAAGATACATCAAGGCCAAATTACTAGAAGAGATGCTATAGACATCTAACAGTAGACAATCAAGAATCAATCAAGAAATCACAATCAAGCAAACAATGAATACTCAAACAACAATCACACAAGTTCAAACTTAGATCGAATCATCATGCAACTCAAAGACAAGGTTTAGAGACTACATCCTAACCCTAAGAACTAGAGATCTACTCAAGCATAGCAAAAGAAAGCATAAAAGAGAGAGAGAATAGGCAGATCATGATGAAGCTCAAAGATCCAAGGTGAATTGGAGAGGATCTTGCAATCTTCTCTTCTTCTCCAAGCGATCTCCAATCTCTCTCTTCTCTCTTGATCTTTTCTCTCTCCTTGAGGCTTTGAATCTTTAAATTTCGGAACTCCCTCTCTGGTAGCAGGGGTGGCCTATTTATAGGCTTTTTAAAACGAGTGCTTCAATTCTGGGCCTTTGCTGTCTGCTCTGGAAACTCGCGATGCGACCTGTATCAGGTCTGATGCAACCTGCATCAGGTCTGATGCAACCTGCATCGACTCTGATGAGGGTCGCATCGGCTCTGATGAGGGTCGCATCGGCTCTGATGAGGGTCGCATCGGCTCTGATGAGGGTCGCATCGGCTCTGATGAGGGTCGCATCGGATGTGATGAGGGTCGCATCAGATGTCTCAGATTTCAGTAACTTCCCTGATTTTGCCCGTTTTCGCCTGATTCCTGCAAAGTAAGAACCAAAACATAGCAGTACCACATTCTATGGATATTCAATGTAAAAGACACCATTTGTTGGTTCAAAACATAGATTTTTGTATGGAAACAAGTCGAAATAATAGGTCTAATAAAGTGATATCAAGTGTATGCCAAAAAAATAAGACATTTGATAAATTTATGAAGTGATGTCGTAACTCTTTATAACTTTGATTTTATTTGTCAGTTAGATATCACAAGTCTAAATATAACACTAATATACACATACACACATACACACATACACACATACACACATACACACATACATACATACATATAAATATACATATAAATATACATATACATATACATATACACATATACATATATACAATTTTTTTTTATAAACTCATTTTTTTATAATATATGTATATATGTATATATAAAGAGTTAGGCTGGGGTGCTATGGATAGCATAGAGGCCTCTATGCTACGGCTCAATATTCGAGTTTTCAAAATCCAAACGGTCGATCCGAACCGTTCATCTTATTCTCCATATTAATATCTGCTTGGAGACCAAATTTTATAATTTTCTGAATTTTTTTACTATTTATTAAGCCACTTTGAAAATCGCTAATCCAACGGTTTTACTGTTTTGTGCAGCCACCGTTGGATCAATAATTTTGTAAAATACTTAATAAATAGTAAACAAATTCAGAAAAATGTAAAATTTGGTCTCCAAGCAGATATTAATATGGAGAATAAGATGAACGGTTCGGATCGACCGTTTGGATTTTGAAAACTCGAATATTGAGCCGTAGCATAGAGGCCTCTATGCTATCCATAGCACCCCAGCCTAACTCATATATAAATATATACATATACATATACATATACATATATTATATAGAGATAGGCTAATGTGCTTTCGGTAGCATATGGGCCGAAATACACACGGTCCAAATTTGAAATTTCAAAATTCAAAAAGTCGATCTGAACCGTTCATCTTGTTCTCCATATTAATAAATATGTGTATATGTGTATATGTATATGTGTATGTGTGTATGTGTGTATGTGTATATGTGTATATGTATATATCTATATGTGTATATGTATATCCGAAATACACACGGTAGCTGCTGATTTTACTGTTTTGTTAAGCTACCGTTGGATCAACAATTTTGTAAAATACTTAATAAATAGTAAAAAAATTCAGAAAAATATAAAATTTGGTCTCCAAGCACATATTAATATGGAGAACAAGATGAATGGTTCAGATCGACCGTTTGGATTTTGAAAAATTAAATTTGGACCGTAAGCACTTCGGTCCATATGCAACTGAATGCATATTAGCCACTCTCTATGTATATATGTATATATTATAAAAATCGGAAAAAGAGAAAAAGATTAACAAGCTATCAGAGCTTGAAAATTTTTGAATAAAGGCCAAGTCCTTCATTAGTGTTATATTTAGACTTGTGATATCTAACTGACAAATAAAATCAAAGTTATAAAGAGTTATGACATCACTTCATAAATTTATCAAATGTCTTATTTTTTTGGCATACACTCTAAACAAGAAACTTTTTATTCACAAAATTATTTAAATCAAAATAATCAGATCTCTAAAAAAAAAAAAAAAAGGAGACCGCCCGTGGAGGGGGGCGGGGGTTTGGTCCCCAGGGAGATCGCCCGTAGTTCTGGCGGTTTGCTAATATTCTAGGCCGCCCATGGGCCTGGCGGTTGGGTTATTTTTGAAAAAAAACATAACTGATGGTTATTTTTAAAATTCAGTTTTATTTTTTGAATATTAATAAAAATGGCCGTCAATGCGTATGATCCATCGAAAATTTTATTAATACCAGTGTTTAAAAAAAAACACAAATTATGAAAAATTTGAAAAATACCAGGATCTCCAATTATATTTACGACCTCATTCGTAAGGCCAGGGCCGTAGATTGAATTGGAGGCCCCAAAAGAACTAAAAAATGCAATGTAATATAATGATATTTAGGTTTTTTGGGGTGCCTCCAATTCAATCTGCAGCCCCATTCTTGGGCCGCTGATTAAATTTGAGGCCCTGGTATTTTCGAATTCTCCAATTTCTATCGGTTTTTTTCTTCTTTTTTTTGAAATGGTATTAATAAAAATTTCGGTATGGTCATTCTATGACTTACATACATTTTGCATTAGTTTTAAGATACAATATTACATTAGGAATCATGTTACTATGAAAAATGGTCGAAATATTAATTTCAAATACATAATAGTTAACATCAAAAAAGTTATGTTATATAAGCAGTTTAGGTAACTATTGCATCTAGATAATCCATGTTACAACAGTTTAATAATTCCGGACAAACTGCTATAATAAGTTGTAGCACAATTTTAACAAAATCATTATGTTTTGTTTTTGACAGAGTTCTTTATTCTCTCTTCTTCACAAGAGAAGTATTTAACATGAGCGATATTTTAGATCATTTATTTCTAGTATTTAACATGAGTTTCTAAATAATTGTTAACTATTTTTTTAAAAATTAAGGTTTTTAAAGTTTCTAACTCTCACATCTCTGAAATTTATTTTATAGTTTTTATTAAGTCATGTTAGCAACAAATTAAAAAGGAGAAACAATTTGAGCCAATCATTTGACCAGCAACAATTTCTTATTAAGAAACTCTCTCACATTCCTGAAACTGAATTAGAAACTGCCAAGTCAGATTTGAAGCTCTAATAGTTTCAGAGATGTAAATGCTTAGACGATCTAGATTCATATTTCTATGAACATAAATTTTGATTTGTATTTTCTTAATCAAATATGCTTTGCATTAGATAAGTTCAGTAAGCAAAACTGTTCATAGGATAATTACAAACCTAAATTAAAAATTAGCTGGCTAATAATTTTTGGATTATTTTTTGGACTTGCTCCGGAAACAAAAGGTCAAAAAATATACTGAAGGAAACATTATTTTTAATATAAAATAGTTTCATAAAAAAATATCTTCATTAAAAATTTAGACGCAAACAATTAATAGAGAACCCAAAACATTGTATAGTTTTAACGGTTGTATTACAAACCTATATAGGCACATCAAAAATTTGTAAAGTTTTAAATCAAGAGAGAAGAATGATACAGAACCATTCGATTAAAAAAGTGGAAAGTAAAAAATAAATCGAATATATGAAAATATTGATAATGTGATACAAATAAAAGACTTCAAGGCCTACCTATATATATTGACGTAGTTTGGCTCAATCATTGTACCGGAGCCTCTGGTTTATGCACAGACTGGAGACGAGTTAGAACATAAGATGAACAAATCTAAAAAAATGGCTCCACACCCACTTGAACACACACACCCACGAATGTGGGCGTATCTGATTTCTTAGACCACTTTGAAGTTTAAATATAAGCTACTCGATGCTTTGTTCTTTTGTGTCAATGACCATATAGCTATATGTTTACATGTAAGACTAAATTTTATCTTTCTTTGAAATACAATAACCATTCTTTTTTATAATATTCTCACTTTCATATCAGTACTATATTGAATTCATCAGAAAATTAATAATCAAATTGCATCATGAGTGTAGTTTACCACATAGTGAACCGCACCTTAGAGCAGCATAGAACCGAACTCAATTAATACGACATTATTGCGGCGATATATATATATATCCCAAATTCGTTTTCAAAGTTCAGTGAATAAGACTTGCGGAAAGTGATAGCTTTATCTAATAAGCAAGCATTGGATCCCTCCAAGCTAATAAAGCAATGTCTATAGAGTTGAAAAAATGGCACTGCGGAGCTAGCTCTGTTATGAAACAGAACGGTTACAGTACGGAACGAAACGGCACGTGTGTCAGTTATGTGTCGTGATTTGCGTATCTCGTGCTGTGATTATTCGCACACTGTGATCATCTTTTGAAACTTTAACATGACACGGCACGTTATGTGAAAGATCTAGTCACGGCACGTCACGTTGTCACACGAGTCATGTGTAATTAGGACTATTAGATATTGATCAAATGATGAATCTTTAATAAACTAACTTAAATTATTATCAAATGGCAACGCGAGTCACACAAGGCACATTTGGGCAAGGCATGACTCACGTGGCGTGACTATTTGGGTGCTGTGACCATCCCTTGACATTTTGATCACAGCATTGCACGTGAAAAATTAACTTAGTCACGGTATGGCACGGAACGAGACCAAAATCATAACGTGTTAGTCACAATACAGCATGACACGACACGTTTTTTTCATTCTAAGTGTCAATACTCATTGAATTTTAAATACAAATTTTATAGGACAGCACATTACACCATGTTTAGTAAAACAATTATATTCTAATTAAACTTCAAATGACAAACATGAGCAATTAAAAAACTTAAATTTTATTGCAGAATAAAAGGTTAAAAAAGAAAGGGTTGGCTGTAATTGTTCCTCTGTATTTATTTGTTTTCATAATCTTGACTGTCACTCTAAATTGTATCCTCTTCAATGTGCAACTATTACATGTGACATAGAATCAGATCAACGAAACTAGTTGAATTATAATTTAAAATTTAACTTATTAAATGAAGTCATATTGATGTGTCGGAAAAGTTCCATTTGATTATTCTTATGATATCCATGAGTCAGGTGCATCTCTCAAATACAGTCCAAATCTCTAGGAAATAGGAACAATGATCAATTTAGGTGAGTTGGATTTGAGGTTGTTGTAAGAATATAGATGGTTAAGCACAAACAATAATGAACTGATTAAACTTCTCGAAGGATTTCATAAGTGGTTGCTCAAAGGCTGCAAGATTTTCTGTCAATTTTAGAGAAATGACCTAGCTCTCTATTTATAATCATAATATGGAAACAAATAGTGTTTGATCCACACCTGCAGTAATAATCTGTTAACCGTCACAACGGTTGGGGCAGATCTCAAGATCCACAGAATTAGAGTTTGTTAGTTTTGCTTATGCTTTGTTTCTGTTTATTTTGCATGAATATTTTGAATTTTGAAACTTAACGGCTGGATTCAGACGGTTACAACCTCATATCTACTTTACCATGTTTTTGAACTAAAATTAAAATTGATAAAATTAAAATGACAACGTATGATCTTCGTGATTTTCATGATCCAACATCCAATCAGTATTCGACAATTCCATATAGCTCGTGTGAATCATGTATCTGATCATTTCATATAGCTCGTGTAGATCATGTATCCAATCATTCCATACAACTTGTCGTGATATTTTTTTTACTTTCTTCGACCTTCGGATGTAACAATTAAACATGCAAGCATTTAAAGTAAAAAAACTGTAAAATTCAAAATTTATATGTTTTGTAAATTAGTCAAATAATGCAAAAAGTTGCTTACAACAACAATAATTTAATTATTTGAATATAAACAATTAAAAATTTAAAACCATATTCGTAACTGCATCCGTATCCACATAAATATTCAAATATCGGATAACTGTGCAATCTGTTCCAACACGAAGTCCGGGTATTTCACCTTAAGCTCAAATATATTTTACCGCAGAGGATGGTACTCATCCCTCATGAGGCGCTGGCGCTGAGCCGCTGGTTCATGACAAGTGTTCAGAATCATTTTTTCTGTGAATTTTGCTGTGGTGGAAAGTGTGTTGCGAAGCGTTGCATTTTTCCCTCAAGTCTAATCCATCTGATCTTGAGATCAGATGGTTCAGAAATTTCCTAGAAGGAAAAAGAATATTACATAATTTTTTCTAAAAGAAGTGTCTAACTTCATAATTATTCTGTCGGTGCTCCAGTATCAAAGCCATGCAAATTTTTTTTGTTTTGTTTCCGCAGACCTCACTTCTTTGATGTTGTAATTTCTTCTTCACGAATTTTCTTGAATGAAAATTTATGTGGCTTTATATATTTTCTCAATTCTTCTTAACCGATGAACATTTTTCCCATTTCGTTGTATAATTTTAAGAATCTTTGTTATTTTTTAATGCATTTATTGTATGGCACACCAAAAATTATACCGTTACCGTTTCTCCTTTCGCTCGGAGGGTCCAAGCTTAGTAAAATGATTGCATCATCTTGTTTTGAATGTCAAACTTTATGATTACATTTAGCTAATTATTGCAACTTTGATTTCTTTTCAAACGTATGCATCGAACGACAATTCTGTCGTGAAGTGTGGACCTATGCACTAAATATCAGTTTAAGATTTGACTTTTATGAAAAACAACATTTTGTCAGAGAATAAGGCAATGCTTTGTGCCGTCAAGTGCGGATCTATAATGGGACGGAGGCAGACATTTAAAAAATAATTCTCAACTGAAAAAAAATAACTATTTTGTAAAATATGTTTATCGAAGTATAGTATAGTATAGTGCATTTAGCATGCTCCATTTCTTATTGGCGCTATTATTTAAAATGTGCTAGTACATTTGAGTGCGTCACGAATTTGGTCCAAGTGGCTCCACACATCCTGTGGTCCCGTTTTGGGTGGGTTGTATACATCACTACTTAACCATGTTTGTGATTTTTGTTTTATCTACTTAGATGCATTTTTTATCTTGAGGAGGGTTCAAATGCTTTTATTTTTTGTGCTTTCATCATATCTTTATTTTTAAAAACTTTAATAACTCAAAATTTAAAACTTAAAAGTCAAAATAAAACCGTTGGATATGATCTACATCATTTTATCTACGCACATGTAAAATATTACGATATTTCAACTTTGTTTTGGTTGTCATCAGTAGATTGTTAAAAAATGTACTAATGTGGATAGTTTCTAGACGTTGATTTTTCAACTTATTAATTCACATAAAAATAAAATTAAAATGTGGTAATATTATATGAGCATATAGAGAAAATAACATAGATCACATCTAACGGTTTTATTTTGATATTTATAATTTAAATTTTGAGTTATTTAAGTTTTTAAAAATGGAGATACGATGGAGGCACAAAAAAATGGAGACATTTGAACCCTCCTCTTTCATCTTAGCCAATAATTGATTCGTCTGGCTACTCCCACAGTCCCACATGTACAACCAAGTGAAAATTTTAGTCCCAATCATTTAATTAATTATGTGGGAGTAGCCAGAAGAATCAATTATCATAAAAAATAATATGAGAAAATAAGTATAACCAAGTATACTTATTTTCCCACATGTACAACCAAGTGAAAATTTGAGTCCCAATAATTTAATTAATTATGTGGGACTAGCCAGAAGAATTAATTATCATAAAAAATAAATTTTATAAAATCTACATAATATGAGGAAATAAGTATATTTTATAATAGAACATAACTTTTATGGTGCTATCGGTGCTATAACATGCTATAGTATACTATATCAACGCAGTATGACAATAGTGTAGTTTTTTTTTACCGTTCTGCTCTGACGGGATAAACGTTATTTAAATCTTTGTTAAAAATAGTTATTTTATTTGTTATTATATTACACGAGAAGGGATTCAATTACATCCTTTTTTGATAACACCGGATTACACTCTACATTTTTAAAGTCCAAACAGTCGATCTAAACCGTTCAACATGATGGATATATTAAAATGTGCTTGCATATCAAATTTTACATTTTTCTAAATTGTTTTCCTATTTATTAAGATGGTACAAAAATTCAACGGTCTGGATTAGACATTTGCTAACGGGTAACCCGTGACCCGTTCCGGGTTACCCGTTACGGGTAACGGGTAGGACGGGTAAAGGGGTAGGTCGGGTACGGGTAAAACCCGTAACGGGTAGACGGGTAATTGGGCCAAAACCTATATCCGGTCCGTTTATTACCCGTTGCGGGTTGACGGGTACGGGTATCCGGGTACGGGTCCGGTCAGCCCGTTTTTTTTTTTTTTTTTTTCTGTTTTTTCCCTTTTTTTTCTGTTTATTTCAAAAAAATTCAAATTTTTTTGAAGTGAAACGGGTCGGGTACGGGTACGGGTATGCGGGTAGATGGGTACGGGTAACGGGTACGGGTATGCGGGTAGATGGGTACGGGTAGGCGGGTACGGGGTGGTGGGTAGACGGGTACGGGTACAACGGGTTATTTTTTAAATCATGTTATCCGGTCCGTTTATTACCCGTACCCGTCTACCCGTTTGTACCCGGGCAACGGGTACGGGTACCACGGGTAACGGGTACGGGCCGGGCAAAACGGGTTCTACCCGTTCCGGGTTTAGCAAATGCCTAGTCTGGATATAGTGATTTTGTTAAATACTTAATAAATAGTAAAAAAATTCAAATTTATTATTTTTCTGAACATTTTAACCTTTTTTTACTGTTCTGCTCTGATTCTGCCCTTGTATATATTTTCAACTCAATTTAAGAATTTCTAACTCATGGTTAGTATATTGCATCTGTACTGTGCAGTGTTTCAGCATATCGTGTATAGGTGTATTTGGAACGAGGCTGTGTGCTGCGACAGCACGTCAAAATTTCTGGACGAATTGTCGTGCTGTATAGTGTCGGAGATGAACATAACACGTTTAAAAGAATGACACGGTTTGGTACGATGTGTTTCGACGTACTGTGCCAATTGTTTTTTTCTTAGATTTTGATAATTTATTATTTAAAGTTTAAAATGTATAAATGTTCAAAAAAATATGAAAAGTTATCCAGAAAGTTGGAGACAAATTAGATTACTTTTATATATATATTTGTAAGTAATTAAAAAAATGAAAAAAAAATTTGAAAAAAAATCTGACAAAATAGAAAAATTAGATGTGTTGTGCCGTCTACACATGTTGTACTCGTGTCGTGTCCGTATCTAGACGTATCATACTTAACAGTGCTGATTTCAAAAAAATTCAAGCATAACACAATTTAAAACACAATACTGACACGTCTTAACATAAAACGTCTAACAAGAGCGATACGTGTACCCGACACGCTGTGCTTTTGCAATACCATACTCTTGCTGATCATCCCCTCCTAAAAAAAGGATCAATGTATAAAATACTAACAAAAGGATCTGTATCTACTGAAATCTAAAACTAGTGAACAGTAATTCTAAAATCCCTGCAATTTGAATCTAATCGTCGAACGGTTTTGCAATGCATGCACGAAAAAACCAACTAATTTGAGATGCGTTCTAAAAAAAATTCGACGGTTTGAATTCGAAATTACAAGAATTTTAAATTATTATTCACTGGATTCGGAATTGGAGCAGATTTATTTTCCTAACAAAATGCATTTTTTTATTTTTTACTGGATCGAATCAATCATTAGCTATCTAGTTCAGTGAACATATCCTATCATGCATAAATATTAAATAATTAAATATTGATGATAGTACTCGTAGTCAGACTGTCTCAGCTTTATTCTCAAATTTTTACCGATCATTCAAAATGTTTAACATTTATAATGTCCTCTCTCGATGACTCTTGTTGGAGAATATTTTATTCATAGTAATTATAAAAAAAGGATTTTCAACTAATATAGTAAGATTGTCACTACGAATTACGATTCACTTTTTATAAATCGTGGGCATTGATAACGATCCATAAAAAAAAAAAAGATATATCGTTGTCAATGCTCATGATCCATAAAAATTAGATTGTGATCTGTACTGACGATTTTACTATATTGATTGCTCTATCTGTTTCTGTATATCTCTTTTTTATAATTACTATGAATAAAAAATTATACTTTTGTTGCGTTTAGGGTTGATGATTTCAATTTAAACCTTTTGTTGCTCGAACAAGCAGGCAATTAATTTTGGTTTTGTCGTTGGGTTGATGATTTCAATTTAATGTCCTCTCGATATAAATGAAGGCTGTTTATTTTCAATTTTCATAGTCATTATTAAGTTTTAAAATTTACAGCGTTGCGTTTAGTTCTTATTGAGGAACTATTCTTTTATCTGAATATTTTTTCGGCTTATACAGAAGTTCAAATGCGATCACTCGATCGGAATCTGTATATCTCCAATTCTATTATTAAGCACGTTAGATGTCCGGTCCGTCAACGGTTACGATTGAAAGATAAATTTTAGGATTTAATCTCAGCCCTCCAATTATATAATATGTTTTCTTTTGATTAAATGCATCTGGATAAAGTGTAAAAGTCTAAATTTAACTAAAAATATACTCGTCACACGTACCACCACACGATGCATTACAATTAAAATTAAATAAACTCTGAAATTTAGCTATATAATTTGTTTCCTTATTTCTCCCTCTCCAATTTAGAGATATAATTATGTTTCCTTATTTTTTTCATTTCTTATTTCATTCCTTATTTCGTTTTTATGTTTCTATAGTTATTGCTTATTAAGTTCATAATTTGTTTATCATTGCTATATTTTTTCAGGTCATACATTTTTGACGCAAAGGCTGGAATCGCATTGAATGGTAACTTTGTCAAGTTTGTCTCCTAATATGACAATGAATGGGACTATAGGTATCTATATCTTTCTTTGCCTCCATAAAAGTTTTATTTCGTTTTCTAACCCCATTTTTGTGCTTTGTTGTACCTTTTTCTTGGTTCTCCCTGCTATTTTGTGTACATATAGGGGAGGTTATGGGTATTCCTCTGTCGCCACTAAGTTACTGGTTTTTCTCTCTTTTAGGTCCTGTTCGACCGTGTTACTGTTTCCATGAGAAAAAAAATCAGGGGAACAATATTTTTCAATTCAATTCCTGTGCCCATGCCCATTCCCGATTGGAGGCCGAACAGACCCTTATGTTTCTTACGTCTACCATTAGATTGTAACAGGAAGCTGTGATGCTTTGTATTCTCTATATGCTTTGAATGTTTTTTTATGAATAAATTAATAAAAAATTTACATCCTGCTCCCAAAATCCTTTTCATAAATTCGTGTGTGTATATATATATATATATATATGATTGTACTAAACGACTAAAAATCATATTTTGCAAAATATAACATAAAGAAGAAGAACTAATTATTAGTTAAACTACTTCACTCAACCAATCTGAATAATGTGAAACACAAAATTTATTTATTTTTCTTAAATGAGTATTCTTAAATCGCACATATATTAAAGTGTTAGAAAAAACAGAGAGAGAAGATACATTTTTCTTTTACCTATTTGTATTTAAATAAATATATAATATAGATGTCCTATACTTTCAAAAAATTGAAAAATACATTTACATATATAATTTTGTAGCAATTGAATATTTGTTTTTCCTTTGACAGATACAAGGGAATTCGTATCACCGTCCAAACAGAATCTGCACGTCTATTAAAGCGGTCCATGCATTTATGGATTCGATAGATGTATAATATAGATACTACTATGATATCTTCAATTTGCACTAATTCAACACTATTTCTCATTGGACTTTATTATACTAATTGACTATTTATATATAATTTGGATTTATAATCAATTTATTTTAATATATTCAAAAATATCATTGTGTAATTATTCTTTTAATTTGTCTATTTTTTATGAGATTTTTTTTCTCTTACAATATGCTTCCGTTGCAACGCACAGGCATAATACTAGTATTTTATATAATATTTTTGTATATTTTATAGGATCAAATTTTGTGTTCGGTCCCTTATTGTCCATCAATTATTTCTAACTAACTAATAACATATATAGCTCAAAAGAATAGTGTTTATCTAAGAGTAATTTTTTTTTCAGCTAATTCATATTTAAATCAAAAGCTACCAACTATTTTTTGTTTGTTTTTTTAAAATTAACTTACTATTTTACTAACTCAACAAAATATTGAATTAGCTACGAGTCTATGTTCTCTGTGTCTTTCCTCTTTCGTAGACTCATTTTTTATCTTTGAAATTTGCAATGTGAAAACTGTCAGGAGTTATCACAGAATTATCATGGAACAAAACGTTGTGTTAATTTGAGGTAACATGACACTTGTAAAGCAATCAATTGATCTTGAGTAATTTCACAAAATAATAACATCAACAATAATTTATTACCAGTACTTACTTATTTCTCCGACAAATCCCGAACTTCAAAATAATTAACTTGCAGTTGACAAGTTAGACATAAAGCCCCTGACATCGTGTTTGGATGGAGAGTAGAGGATGGAAGGGGAGGTGAAGAATATAATGGAATGGAATAGAAAGGAAGATTAATATATTAACCTTTTCGTGTTTGAATGATTAATGAGGAAAAATAAATTTAACTTTTCTTTCTGTCTTATTTCTTGTTTGATTAACTAAAATTATAGAAGGTTAATCAAATAATTTTAGTGTATTTGACTATTATACCCTTTACAATCTTAAAACAACCATCCTTTCTTTTTGACAACCTCCTCGCTTATTAAAATTGAAGTCTCGCTTGTTAAAATTGAAGTCTACTTGGTGAAACTAATAAAGCTAGCCCACTTGCAGTATTTAGAGAAGAAATTAAAACTAAAGATTAAAAACTAATTTCTCATTCTACAGCTTGAAAAACGCAGTATTTTTTGTTTATTCTATGTTCCATATTCAGATGCCCTGTACCACATTGCATTGGCATTCCTTTATCTGACTTTCCTGTGACTCTTGCCCAGTTGGCCATCTCATGGGTTGTTTGTACTGCTTTTCAAAGAAACTGGTATCGAATGAATTAGTTTACAGAAGCTTGAACAACTCAGCTGTCATAACAAAATGCACAAAAACTGCAACTAGGTCCCTATCATTGTCCCTTATTATATTTTATTTTAAAATGCTTATAATTAACAAGAATTGTTAATTATATTTTTACCAGCATAAGTTCAAGACTTACGTATATGATCAGAAAGCAAAGAAAAAAAACAAAATAAATAAATAAATAATGTAGAGACAAATAACCAAGCTCATAAAAATAAAATTGCTATTATCCCACATTCCAAGAACCAACATTAAAGCATCATTTTGCTAAAAACAAAAAATAAAATTGATAATCAACTACATCTTACTTAAAATATTTTACCACTAATAAAAATTGGTATTAAAATTGTCAAACTTGATGTTTAAAAAATAAACAAGGTGTGTGTGTGTGTATATATATATATATAAATAAATAAATAAAACGAACATGCTCAATGAATAACGTGGTGGCTGCTGTTAGGTTTGTGGTAAATAAAATTTGATGAGAATTATATAGAAAGATATAAAGGGTTGGGCATTTGTATATTTTTCTCTCATAATATTTGCATCAAAATTTCTTTCCATCCATTACACCCCAAATTAGGAGGAAAATCGATTTTATAGATTTCAATTATACAAGGTTAATCCTTTCTCCTCCTGTACCCCTCACCTCCACCATAATTTTGTCAAGCAAATACGATTGGAGGAAAATTTTTCTTTCCATTCCATTCCTTCCATTAAACTCCATCCAAACATAGTGTGAAAGTATGTGTTTTTCACCCTGTTTTGAAAAAGAAGAATGATGGGTGAACACTAACGGACTATTACATGAAACTAAAGATTTAAATAGCGTTTATCGCGTCATAACGAAATGATTAAAAAATGACGTTATTGTCATATTGCGCCGCTATAGCGCGCTATAACATTAATAGCGCCATAGCTTTTATGATCCAAAAACGCTATAGTGCGCTATTTAGAATCATGTATGAAACAGAAACTTATTCTCAAAATTGATTTATTCATGAAGTAAAAAAAGAAAGAAATTTTATAAACACAAGTTAGTCATGGTTCAAGCTAATCAAGTTAAATATTTATTGGATAGTTTTTAACGGGAAGAGAACAAATTGATGAGCAAGGGAACCTGAGAACATATAGGCCGGTGATAAGTATTCCCTATTAGCCTCCAAATGCCGAAAGCAAAATAATAAACCTTTTGCTTTGTCATAGTCTCCTTTTTTATGTATTTCTGCTTTATAATATTTTTAGATAGAAAAATAAATGTCCAGCCTTCTAACTTTTATTAATTGTCCATTAAAAAAACCATAAATAATAATAATAATAATAATAATAATAATAATAATAATAATAATAATAATAATAATTTGTTATGATTACTTTATTGAGGAGGGTTCAAATGCCTCTATTTTTTGTGCCTCCATCATGCCTCCATTTTTAAAAACTTTAATAATTCAAAATTTAAATCTTAAAATTCAAAATAAAACCGTTGGATATGAACTATATCATTTTATCTATGCACATGTAAAAAATTATGGCATTTCAACTTTGTTTTGATTGTCATCTTGAGCTTGTAAAAATGTATACAAATATGGATAATTTCTAGACATTGATTTTTCAACTTATTGATTCATATAAAAGCAAAATCAAAATGTGATAATTTTTTATGGACACATAGAGAAAATAACATAGATTACATCTGACGGTTTTATTTTAACGTTTGAGTTTTAAATTTTGAGTTATATAAGTTTTTAAAAATAGAGGCATGATGGAGGGACAAAAAATGGAGGCATTTGAACCCTCCTCTACTTTATTTATTTCTTCGGAAAACCCCGAACTTTCAAAAAAATCAATCTCAAGACTAAACCTCATAATTGGTTTATCCATAAAGTAAAAAAAAATACTTTTAAAAACTCAATTTGTCATGGTACAAGCTCATCGAATTAAATATTTATTGGATAATGTTTCTAACGGGAAGAGACAAATTGATAAGCAAGGGAACCTAAGAAGATATAGTCTGGTGATAAGTATTCCCTATTAACCTCTAAAATACCGAAAGCAAATTTTTAAACCTTTTGCCTTGTCTTAGAGTCTTAGTCTCTCCTCTCTTTTTTTGGTTGTATTTCTGTTTTATAATTTTCTTTTGAGATAGAAAAATAAAGAGTAAAGCTAGGGTGTGACATGCTCACCAACAAAGTTTGGTGAGCATAACTCCAAAAATATATCAGATCAACGTCAAATGCCGAATCAAAACCGTTGAAATCCATGTACTTTATGAGTGATGCATATACATGCAAAATTTTGAAAGTTTCGAGTTTATTTGCTACATGGTCAAGTGGTCAAACAAATGAACATTTTATTATAAGTTATTTTATATATTCAATTTTTATTATTTCTTTGACCACTTGACCGTGTAGCAAATAAACTCGAAACTTTCAAAATTTTGCATGTTTATGCATCACTCATGAAGTACATAGATTTCAACGGTTTGGATTCGGCATTTGACGTCAATCCGATATATTTTTGGAGTTATGCTCACCAAACTTTGTTGGTGAGCATGTCACACCTAGCTTTACTCAAAAATAAATATCTAGCCTTCTCACTTTCATTATTACATCAATGATTGATTCTTTTATTTCTACTTTATAATTATTTTTCTCTTTTTTTACCTTCAATTTTTTTTTAATCTTTTTATTTTAAAGTAACAAAATTCTTCCATTCTGGCCATCACTTCAATACATGTCACATCTCTTTATTAATTTGATTTATCATTACTTCTCATAAAAGGAGACAACTTGGATGTTGACCACTAAAAGAATTTCAAGTACAAAATTTTGAAGAGGAAGACAATCTGTTTCAAGATTTTTTTAAAAGCAGGAGAATAAAAAAAAAATCTTTTATAAATCTTAGTAAATTGTCATCTCAAAAATATTATACTAGCAAATTGTTTTGAATGAATTATTTTATTGCTTCTATTTTTTTTTCACTTCAAAGTTCTTCCATTTACTGCTGTAAAATGGAGGACTTCTAAGTCCATGAACTCTTATATTATTTTGGAAGCACCATTCTGCAACAAGCAATTACAAGTTAATGAAATACGAGCATCATAACATGCCACTTCATTTTTTTTTTTTAAATGCATGGTATAATATTTTTGAAAAGAGGTTTGGAATCAAATTTTCTAACTATTTAATATATTTTCACAAAAAAAATTATTTTATGGATTTCGAACATTCATCTACCACACAATTAGTATTATCTCTTTTTTACTAGATAAAAAGATGATATAATTATATAAAATCTTATTGTTGTTTCGAAGGGTTCGATAAATGCCGAAATATTTATTAGTACCATTTAAACAAAAACCAAAACAACTCTGAAATTGGAGAATGTGAAAAATACCAGGGTCTCCAATTCAATATGCAGTCCAATGAGACCGCAGATTGAATTGGAGGTCCTAAAAAACCTAAATATGAGTATATTACAGTGCATTTTTTTAGATTTTGAGACTGCAGATTAAATTGACCACCCTGGTATTTTTGGAAATCTTTAATAAACGTGGTTTTTTAATTTTTTTAATTTTTTTTGGAATATGATACAAAAGTTTCGGCGATAAATGTTTGGCATTGCATATCAGCAAATGCCACTTTAGTTTCAAAAGGTAACTCCTTGCATGTTCAAATAACTAAAATAATCTGAGTTAAAGCACAGCCACTTTCTCTTCTTGAATTGTTGCTCTGAGTAATTAATTGTACTGCCAAAAGAATATTTTTCTTCTAACACTTGGCACATCTTCTTCATCTTTCTTTTGCAAACAAACAAATATAACAATAATTCACATCTTTTGATAGTCAGTTTTTTTTTTTTAAAAAAAAAAGATAGTTAGTTAACCTTTCATTTAATAGTTAGTTAGAAGATTTCTTTTACTAAAAAATTACAACCCACAAATTTGTCAAAAAATGCTGGTACCGGTTTCAACACACACCCTTCCTTGACCAGTCTCTTAATTAACCTTTCATTTAATAGTTAGTTAGAAGACAAATGTAGGAGATTACGACCTTTAACATAATTTTAATGCGTCTAGTTGAAAAGAAGACTAGTAGATTACTGGAAAGTTATTGGATTTGGCCAAATCAGTGGTCAAAAAGCTTTTATGCCCTTATCTGAGATTCTGGCATGTATGATTGGAAGACCCAAAAACCTAAAATTTATACAATTCGGTGGGGCTTTCCATGCTGATGCACTAAGCATCTTTTTAGAAACCATCAAAAGCTTTTCAAGCACTAAACCATATCAGGTGCATCATGCATGCCTCCCTCCAGCATGAAGGTATGATGGTAACAATTATATACCCACACAGCAGCTGTTGTGATTCCATGGGAAATTGAGAAGTTTGAAAAAAAACAATGCTTTTAAAAGTTTTTTATCATAGTCAATTTGATTATATAATGGTGGTTTAGTTTGCTTTATATTGGAGTGTGTAATGCTGGTCTACTTTGCTTTATTGTCCTTTATACAACATTTCAAATCTCTAACGAGGCAAATTAACATTGTTCTCTTAATTATATATAGCCATTATCTTTAGTTTGTTTTCTTCAAATACAGTGAATTTTTCTTTTGCTTTAAACTTACCATGCACGTTGTAATTTATTTCAATGTCAAAATGTTTATAAAAAACTTATTTTTCCAAATTATAAAGCTTAACTGTTTTAACTTCATATGTCACAAGCATCTAACCAAGCCCAAATTAAATCTTCCCTAATTTAATTCTTACAACAGAAATTGACCACAATTTTTTTGAGTCCGCATCGTCTGCATAACTCAAATGAGAATCTTTTGAGTTAGTACATCTAGACTGTCTGATTGTAGACGAAGCTCATTCGGATCCTGCCTATAACATAGGGGGGTCTTTAATATTAGTGCGGATCTAATATGCACGAATTTTAAAACTAATTGGACGGTTCAAATATATTAACTCAAAAGATTTCTTTTTGAGTTAATGCAGAGGATACAAATTCATTTTTTTTACCAGAGTAATCATATATGAATTAACTGCTTGGTGAAACTTACCATTTGACAACTCTTTCCTGTGTACTTTAAATAATTAAAAACATATATAGTGGCCCTGGACATGGACATGTCTGCTAAAACATGTGATACAAAATCATCTTGATTGTAATCAACCATCCATTTCAGTAGTTTGCAAAGAAAAGTAATAGTTTTCTCAAGGACAAAAGGAGGGCCCACTTGTACAGAATTTTTGTGTGAAGAAGAGTGATTAACAGTGACTACCAAAGATAGATGCAAGGTCTAATTAAACGAGTTAATATGACAGGGAAGTGGTTTATTGAGAACATGCAACTCTAAGAATATTTGCCTCATCAATCATTGAAGCAATTTGATGCCTCCATTAATGGCCCATTTCTTTATTAGGCAAAGCCATCTGATCTATATCTAGGTGATTGTACTTTTGCACTTGTAATCTTTCCTGGTTCTCTAATTACATAATGTGTTGCTTAAATTTGAAATCGAAAACACATTATATGCAATATATGGGTCATGTAGGATCTGAGACTAACAAGTTGCAAGGAAAAAAATATAAAAAAAGAAAGACCTAATTTAAGCATAACTACTGACAAGATACTTCCTGTTATATTTAATGGACAATCATCAATAACATAATATATCTTCTTCAAAATGTACACTTGTTCCATAATTATTAAGTTATCAGTAAACATTTTTTTCCCTTTTAATACATGATACCATGTTGTTTAGTTTACTTGTATTAGCTTATACTCTCATGAAACCAGCTAATTAGACAAAATTAAGGTATTAATTTAGGCCGAAGGGAATTTTCTCAAAAAAAATATATCAGTTGTCTATGTAATATGGTGTGTATTATAACAAAATATATACACATAAATTAAGTGTACCTTGAACTCAGTGCACACTATGCAGTTTAAAGCTAATTAACAGAATATATCAAAAATATTTTATGTTAGATGTCAACAACACCTTGATTCCTTGAATGAAAAAGAAGTCTCTGAAATGTATGTATAATGATTATATTTGGAATTGTGTCCATGAAGAAAATATGTCAGGGATATATTAGCAAAATATTTCATAAAAGGCTAACTACCTAGCATCCCAGAAACAGTACCTAGAAATTCATACCAGTACTGGGAACATAGATCCTTGGCTTTACTGGCAACTAGAAATAAAAATCATTAAAAGCACAGTACCTTTTATTACCCATTTCTCATCATACCAACACAATAATTCAAACTATAATTGACAACACATAAAACAAAATCATAAACCCTGGGGAAACCAAATCTCTTTCCATTAAGAAGCTCATAGATAAAACCATATAACAAACAGAGACTTGGACAAAGTTTCTCCACTGAAAAGTTAAGACTACATAGATTCTACACAAAACAAAATTAGAGCATCGATTCGAGACAAAAAAATAAAAAAGACATCAACCCTAGATAGGCCGGCTTCTCTTTTGAACAGCTCGTGTGTCGGATCGAACTGCACCAGCTGAGTCATCTGAGTCGACCGATCGGGCAAAGGAAGTGGATAGCTCTGCATAGAGGTCAACCACCCTCCTTATGTTGTTGTTGAGTTCTCGAATTAGACCGACATTTCTACCGAGATTGTCAGGAAGTTTTGATTCATGGTTCTGATTTATCTCATTAATTAAAAGCCTGTTCTGCTCAAGTATGCTTTGCACTTGCACAAAACTCTTTTGAAATGCTTGCATCACCTTGTTATCTCCTTCCATGTCCCTTGTTAATTTTTTTCCTTCTGGCTAATTTGTATCTCCTTTCTCAGCTTGATTGCATCAACACCTGGAATTGAATAGGTCAGGGTTACTTAGATTTATAGTACAAAAGAACTTGTCTGGAATTTACAAAATATGCCAAACGCAGGTACCAAATTACAAATTGGTTGAACTGCATTAAATAGCGATATAGAATAGAAGGAAGAAGGGAGAAAATCAAGGATGATTGATAGAGGGGAGAATATATTGGGAGAAGGAAGGAGAAGCAAGCAAGGTACGGGAAAGGAGGCAAAAGGCAATGTTAAAAGGGGAGTAAAAGGTGAATTAAAAATAAAAAACAGGGGGTTTTCTGCACTTGTATACTTTTCGGAAATGGGAATCAGATGGAAAAAGCTGGAGTCTTTCTCTTTCTAATGTGATAACGCACAATACAAAAGCTGACCCGCATCAGATAAAGCTCGCATTGGAAAAATTACCACCGCTTTGTCTGCTAAGAATCAAATTTCTAAACCAAAAAAATCCCAATGAATTTTTTTTTTAAGTGATATTGTTAGTACCAGGGTTCCTGATCGGTTGATTTCCTCCTTTCCAAGTGTCGGCGTCTCAACAAATAGTGTTAAAGAAGTTAAGTAGATTTGTTTATTGAATAAAGAAGCTAATTAATTGAAATAGAAGAAAAAACAGAAAGCCCATTCTAGATAGCCTTGGGAACATTGAACATTTCTAGAGAGAGAAAGAGAGAGATTCTTGTAAATTGTGGACATACCTGAGAAACTTGGAAATCTTGAACATTCTCCAGTAGAGAGAGAGAGAGAGAGAGAGAGGGAGAGGAAATCTCAGAGAGGGAACAGAGGAGGGAGGCAGAAAGGACGGGATTAAATCGAATCAGGAAGGAAAGGTACACACACTCTCCTGTAGATATATAATACAAAAAAAAACACTGAAAAAAGAGAGTAGAGAGAGAGAGAGAGAATGCCTAAGGGCTTTCATCAAAAGAGAGAGAGAGAGGGGTAGATTCGTCAGTCACGGAAGGAACTGGGGACCACTTTCTCGTAATCTCGCTACACCGCTACAATACAACAGCTCAGACCGGATCTTCTTCCCTTGTTCTTCTGCGGCGCTTTCGGTCAGACCCTTCGTGGGGCTTAATGGCGTCCCTCGTTCTATTGTTTTGAAAAAAAACTGGCCAATCTAGGATCGGACCGGACCAACCGTGGAACCGACTCATACCGATCCAAACCCGAACCGAGGATAAAGAGAGTCTTAGCACGGTTTATGGTATGTTATTTCTACTAGACCCGGGCTAACTTCGACGGTTCTAAACCCGTGGACCGGACCATAACCGGACAAAACTCGGACCAGAATCTGTCTAAACCGTGCTGACTTGTGGTCAAAACCGTGTTAAACCCGTGGTCAAAACCGTGCAAAACCGTGCAAACCCGTGGACCAACCGAACTAGATCGGACCAGACCAACCAGACCCTTTGTGGGTTTGGACCATGGTCCATAGCACGGATTTGGACCATCCTCTTCAAATTTGAACTGTCTAACCCGAACCGTATAGACTGGGAAGACCCGTGGACCGGGAGGTTTTGAACCAGACCGAACCTGACCGTTTGCAAAACACTACCTTTCTGGACAATAGAAAATGTACATCTTGCAATTGTAAAAGTCAGAATGTTCTGTCAAATTTCGCAATTCACATCTGATTTTAAATGAGGCCCATCAAATATTTAATAACTAATTTATTTTTACATTACTGTAATAAGACTTGCAAATAGATGTTATTATTAATATGACAATTTTTATACGATCATTTAATAAATAAACTTGCAAGCAAATGACTTGACATCTCTCTAACAAATGTTGCAATAGCCGCATCAAAATTTGTAATTTGTTTGCAATTAAGATGCAAGTGCTCTCAGAGCAATTTGTCACATTTTATTTATTTATTTCAGACCACTCAAATTAGACTCATCTGCCCGTTTATCCATTTTCGGATTTCTCTATTTTTGTTATGAGTTTTTGGATCATTCATATGATCATATCCCAAAATTATTAAGTTCAAATTCAAGAGCTATAGATGGAATCTTCATGTCTTGGAAGAATTTTGCCCGCCTTATGTTAAAATGAGGCTTAAGGCCTTAAAATTTCCAAGGTAAAAATAATGAGCTGTACAAGTTCAATTCGGCAGGCCTTTGAGAAAACATCAATACAGAACTTGAATCAAATGAGGCCTTGAAAATTGAAATGGACCTCTATAGGGCCTCAACCAAGGCACTTGGGCTTTCGTTTTATTTAATGCGCTATTGCTTTGGATATAATCATATAAAGCAGCGATTTAATCTTTCTTATTAATTTTTTAATAAATAATTAATATATTCGGCTGTTACGGAAACTTTACTTGAGAAACATTTACGCTAACCTTCTTCTCAATGGTGAATTTGGATCTTCAAAATATAATAATAGTATCATTTGAATTAAGGTGTAAAAAATAACAAGGAAAACTATTTATAAATGATGAGTTAATAAAAAACCCACTGACCAAGCTCTATTTAAGGAATGTATTTCAAAATTTTAAATTTCCTTTATTTCGGAATTCCTCATATTGTGAAATTGGGTATAAAATTATAAGCATACTCAGTTGGACTTTTATATAGTTGAGATATTCACAAAAAAATTTAGGCATGATAAACATAACACTATAAAAACAGAACAGGCAGAGACGGCTACATTTAATTAAGCTAAGCGCTTTTCTATATACGCATTACATATATCTAAACTATCCATATGAATCGTTAATTAGCACAATACCATAACAACACAGAACAGCCATAGTCTAACAAATTACAGCTCTCACATTAGGAGCTGTTTTCTAAATCATTCCAGACTACAAACATCACGGAATAGTTACCGACCTTTAAATGAAGGGATGGGAATGAGGCACTAAGATCAAATGAGGGATCGGAATCATTAATCTTGCGGCGCAAAATGAGACACTTCTCATGAAGTGGTTATGGAAACTTGAGAGTGAACCTCAGGGACACTGAGCCATGACGATTAATCGTTTATATGGTATCCAATCAGTTGCTCACCTTTCAGCGGTGCAAATTGATTCTTTTTTCATACGCAGTTTGCAGGACCTTATACTGTTGTTTGTCATCTCGGCAGTAAGGGCAAATGACGGTTCACTGTCTTAGCGTTGGACTGAGAATGACATCTTTACCACGGCCTCCGCCTATCGCATCATGCAAGACAGGGGCCTCGTATGCCCTTTCTACAAGAGACTCTGGAAGATAAAGGCCCCGT
This sequence comes from Carex rostrata, assembly GCF_964058835.1. Classification (NCBI taxonomy): domain Eukaryota; kingdom Viridiplantae; phylum Streptophyta; class Magnoliopsida; order Poales; family Cyperaceae; genus Carex; species Carex rostrata. The sequence continues at coordinate 10,413,501 of NC_135926.1, forward strand.
ACAAGATTAGAGTCTTCTTGTGGGTAGCAATCCAAAACAAAATATTAACTCAGCAAGTTCTCGTTGGAAGGGGATGCCATGTCGCCTATGGATGCAAACTGTGTGGGAATGCCAGTCAGGAGACAAGAGATCACATATTTTTATTGTGCCCATATGCTGAGGCATTCTAGCAGCGCCTGTGCAGTGTAGTGCCCATTCTCGGTGTCGTTGGAAATATCTCCACGATGGTTGATTTATGGATGGCCAATAGGCGCCCAGGGGATAAAGAAGCATGTGTTTCGTGGGATGCGATGTGGGCAGCAGGTGTGTGGGCATTGTGGAGGGAGAGAAACAGACGGACGTTTCAGGGCGAAGAGAAGAGCGTCATTCGTCTGGTGACGGAGACCCAGCAACAAATACAACAATGGCTGCTGGTCATTTGACCGAATGATGGGATTCAACTATGCTTCACTGTTTTCCATTTTCCTTAGTGTTTTGTTCACTCTGTAAACGTTTTAAATTATATTTGCTGAGTCCAGTGATGTAAATATTTATGTACAATACTTTTTATTTCTTTAATGGAATAGTCGGTAAGCGCTTGCTAAGTGACCTTCAAAAAAAAAAATAGTTACCGACCTTTAGATCAGAAACGGCCAAACCGGCACCATCCAATTTGTACGTATTTGCATTACTTTCACCACTCTTATCATGTGATGCTTCCTTCCGAATCAAAATAAATGGTTATGCTTTGTGGTAGTGCCCACGGATAGCTTCCTTGACAATGACCTAATTAATATGCCACCTTTCAAGATATTCAGATGAGATATTTTCATATTTCTATGGTGTTCACTCTTTCAAGATAAGAAAAAGAGATATTATATTTCTATGCTTCTCTTAGTTTCGTTGATATCTTAAATTAACATTGACGGTGTTCACTCTTTGAAGATAAGAGAAGAAGAGGTATTATCATATTTCTATGTTTCTCTTAATTTCAGTGACATCCTAAATTGACATTGACGGTCTCTTAATCTCGGTGATGTTCTAAATTGACAATATTAATTTGGCATTTTATTCTTTTGATTTTAGTTAATTTTATCTAATTTCATTCATCCCTGAAATGCATTTGATCATGCTACAATTGTTTTGCTGAATTCTCTATTACAACTTGTGAGTAGGGGTGTTCATCGGTTCCGGTTTTGGTTTTTAACCGAACCGAAAAAGTTTGGTTTAAACGATTTGGTTTTTCGGTTTGATTGGTCCGGTTCGGTTTAATTTTTAGTGTTATTTGCTTTGGTTTATAATTTCTAAAAGTCATATTAACCGAACCTACCGAAGTTCCATCGTCCTGCTCCATTTTGATTTTCGATCTCTCAGTTTTATTCTCTCTCTCTTCCTTCCCTTTTGAACTCCTTCACTTCCTTCTTTATAGTCTTTTCCACCTCACAAAACCCCGTTAGGGTTTTTCTTGTGTTCAAGTAGCTTGCTGGCACGCATATCTCGAGGCCGAGGGAAGGCTATCGCCTGCCTAGCTTTGGTATCGATCGGGCCATCCGAGACCAATTTGGAGCAAATCCGGGTAAGGCAAAGGAAACCTCCATTTTTCTGAGTCCTCCTTTTAATTTGTGTTGTAAATTGCTTGATTCTGGGGCTGGTTGTGCAATGTGATTATTTGATTTTTTATTCTTGTCGTGTATGGCTAAACAAGAACAGTAAGATAGAAGAATGAGTGAATTTTGTATTTTTATTTCATAACTCAAACTGGTTTGTTCACGGTTACCTATAGCCAAAACTTACAGACTCAAGTATTTGTAAATCGTAAACTGAATTATGTTATAAGTCTGTTATGCTAAAATTTCATGATTTTGCTTCGAGTCATGCATTATTTGAATTTATTCTCGGCGAATGTTGAGGGACTAATTTTTGTTGTTGTGGTGATTAATATACTTTGGTTTGTTCAGTTTAACCGAACAAACCGAAATTTACTTTGGTTCGGCTTTAATCGGTTGATAAGTTTAGTTCGGTTGGTTCGATTCTATGTTTAAAAACCGAATAAAACATCGGTTTGCCTATTTTATTTCAGTTTTAACCGAACCAAACTGATGAACACCCCTACTTCTGAGGATATTCTTCTTCAAAATAGATTCAGAGAGTATATCTTGACATTGTTTCATTTGTTTCCTTCGTATTGATTTATATTTCTAATGTACCAATACTTGTTTCCTAATTTCATTATTAATGTTATTGTTATCATGGCTTGTACTATTCCATTAATGTAAAAACAGGACAGTTTTATATGTGACTAATGATATCTTAATTACTATGCAGTTTGGTTAAGTAATGGCAAGCCTGCAAACTTCATTTACATCACTGGTGACTAAAAAGCACAACAATTGCCACCAGTACAAATTTGTGCCAGGATTTGAGCTGAGAACCACTCAAGCTACTAATAGAGATTATCGGGTTAAGGGGTTTCTCAGCACGAGAGCCACTTTAGCTGTTGATAAACGCATTTCGGATGGTGATTCAGTATCAAAGGTAGCTAAGCAGAGAAAGCATACCGTTGACCCTGCAACACCTGATTTTCTACCACTCCCATCATTTGAAGAATGCTTCCCCAGGAGCACCAAGGAGTACACGTATGCTTCTTGTTAATTTCACTTTTGTCAGACATGTTCTTTTTATTATTGTTTTGTTTTTATGAAAGGAGATGGGCTGAAGGCTCAAAGTCCTATCCCTATTTATGTTAACTGGAGGCCTGAACTAATGTAGCACCAATGCATTGCACTAAGAAATGCATAATTGGGTATGTTTTTTTTGTTCTTGTCCTTAGCAAGGGGTAGGTGGTTGGATTGAAAAGTAGATATGCATCATAATTACTTCTTTCACAGGCTAGTAGTTGTACAAAACTTGAAATCCCGAATGCAGATGCACTTTTTGAGTAATATGAAAACAGTAGGTGATGGAAAAAGAACCTGGAATCTCAAATTAGGAAGTTTGTATTAAAAGTGTGATATCTAGTTTCTTTATTACCAGTTTGGATAGTATGTAAAAGGTTTGCTGAAAATGTCATCACTATATCTAAAAAAGAAAAGTCATGCCATGGTGTTGCTGTTAATTAGTAGTAACTCCCATTTCTGATGACATTCCGTTTGGACAAATCACTTTGATCATTAATAAAAGGAAACATATTTAAAATGAATGATGTCAAGGAAAACTAAGAATAGTTTCCTATTTTTAGTTGGGACATATAAGACATAACTAATAATTACATTTTTCATGTTGAAATTATCTGTAGTGAAATTGTTCATGACGAATCTGGGCATGTACTAAAGGTACCGTTTAGGCGGGTCCATCTATCTGGCGACAACAAGCCTTTTGATACCTACGATACTAGTGGTCCTCAAAATATTAGCCCTAAATTAGGTAAGTTTGATACTTAGCCATCTCAAATCAATTGACATTAATAGATGGAAAGACCCAACATTTAATGATTGTATAATAATTTTCAACCCCTTACTTTTTTAGGTCTGCCAAAGATCAGAAAGGACTGGATTGACAAACGGGACGGTCTTGGCACCCCTAGGTACACCCAAATGTACTACGCAAAACAAGGGATCATAACCGAAGAGATGCTTTATTGTGCCACCCGTGAAGGCCTAACCCCTGAATTTGTTCGCTCAGAAGTGGCACGGGGTCGTGCAATAATTCCTTCAAACAAAAAACACTTGGAATTGGAGCCAATGATTGTGGGTCGCAATTTCCTGGTCAAAGTCAATGCCAACATAGGCAACTCTGCCGTTGTCAGTTCAATAGAAGAGGAGGTGCACAAGCTCCAGTGGGCCACCATGTGGGGCGCTGATACTGTCATGGACCTTTCCACTGGACGACATATCCATGAGACACGTGAGTGGATTCTGCGCAACTCATCAGTACCAATTGGTACCGTACCGATATACCAAGCACTGGAGAAAGTCAATGGCATAGCTGAAAATCTCAGCTGGGAGGTGTTTAAGGAAACCCTAATTGAACAGGCAGAACAAGGGGTTGACTACTTCACAATACATGCCGGTGTATTGCTCAGGTACATACCGCTTACCGCAAGGAGGATGACAGGTATCGTGTCACGTGGTGGGTCGATTCATGCAAAGTGGTGTCTGGTATACCACAAAGAGAACTTTGCATATGAGCATTGGGATGATATACTAGACATATGCAACCAGTATGACGTGGCTCTTTCTATTGGAGATGGTTTGCGGCCTGGTTCAATTTATGATGCAAATGACTCTGCTCAATTTGCAGAGCTACTAACCCAAGGAGAACTGACACGCCGAGCATGGGAGAAAGATGTCCAGGTAAAATATAATTTCTAGTAAATTGACTTCCATAATGAAGCAAAAAAAAATTTTCGGAATTGAATTTGTTAATTATTGTCGGAAACAGGTGATGAATGAAGGCCCTGGGCACATACCAATGCACAAAATTCCAGAAAACATGGAAAAGCAACTGGAATGGTGCAATGAGGCTCCATTCTACACTCTGGGCCCATTAACGACTGACATTGCCCCCGGCTATGACCACATCACCTCTGCAATTGGTGCTGCCACAATTGGGTCCCTTGGCACGGCCCTCCTTTGCTATGTCACCCCGAAAGAGCACCTTGGCCTCCCCAACCGAGATGATGTCAAGGCTGGCGTTATTGCATACAAGATCGCGGCCCACGCTGCTGACCTGGCAAAGGGACATCCATATGCACAGTCCTGGGATGATGCGCTTTCCAAGGCGAGGTTTGAGTTTCGGTGGTTGGACCAATTTGCCCTTTCACTTGATCCAATGACAGCCATGGCTTTTCATGATGAGACCTTGCCAGCTGATGGTGCCAAGGTGGCACATTTCTGTAGCATGTGTGGGCCCAAGTTTTGTTCCATGAAGATAACAGAGGATGTGAGGAGGTATGCCGAGGAGCATGGATATGGTACAGTAGAGGAGGCTGTGAAGGGAGGCATGGAGGCCATGAGTGCTGAATTTACACGTGCCAAGAAGACAGTTAGTGGGGAGCAACATGGTGAGGTTGGTGGAGAGATTTATGTGCCTGAGGGTTCTATCTCTCAAACTTGAAAAGGTTTGTATTTTTTATATATTTAGTGCCTTATTATTTATCTTATTGCAGTTATGGTAGCATATTGTAGAGAAATATTTGTATGTGATTTTATTTATGTATGATTTGCAAACAGGTGTGGTACTCCATTTAGTTTTGCACAGTACCTCTAGTAACACCAAGGGACTCGGTGCTTACTGGTCAACATTTCAATGTGGAGATTGGTAAGAATTATTATAATAAGAAAGTTCCTTGTTATGCTATTAGCATTTTCGATGTAATAAGTGAACCTATCAAACTTTATGTGCTATGTATATTGTTTTGTGTTTATTTTTATTCCCTCTTATATATATGTTGGTGGATGTGGTAGTAACGAGAAAAGGCACCAGGGGTGCCAGATATGTATGTAATTCATTACATATATATCGGCTGAGAAAGTCCCTTTGAACCTGAACAGGATAATGCCTGCGAAGGGAGTGTGCTCTTTCTTTTTTCTTTTCTTTTTGTTTCCAGGGAACTCCCACATATGCCTGGGCCCACTTCCTGACACCGCACTCTTTTCTGCCAAGTATTATAGCTGGCGCAATGTAATGCCGGGGAAGTAATATATAGGTTTCTGTGAACTTTTTTTTTTCTGGAAGTAGATGCTTTCTGGAATCTTAATTTCATGTTTCCCTTAATTATATAAGAAGAGCTTGCAGTTGTTGGTCAATGTTACGATTGTCCTCAAATTATCACAAGTTTTACACTGCATGTCATTGTTGATTTAATCATCAACTACAAGCTCTTTCTTTGAAGGAAAACATAAAATTATTGATCCATATTTTTTGAAACATTTGCTTCTGAATTTTTAATTACTGACATAGTTTGGCACCGAGGTATTTCACCTGGTAATATGGCAAGGTGGAGTTAAATACTCCAATCCCGGAACCTGACCAAGGTAATTTCCCTGTAGTGAGTGATTGGGTGGTTTTGGCAGAAAGGTTGAATCACGATTAAATACTGCAATCTTAATTTTGGGTAAGGCGACAACTACTTTTTGCTCTTGATTGGTACTTTTTGTATTTAGCTTCTTATTATGTTACTGTGCTTAAAATTAGGTTTAGACAGAGTTACTTTGATGTCACTCTTTTGGCACTAATAGAAGGATCTTCTATTTCTTCTCCAAAGTAGAACATATATTAATTTATGAATTCAATTAAAACAATTATTTGTAACTGGTTGATTAACTATACTTGCTGCATTCCGATCAATTGTCTCACGATGAGCCTAATGTCCAAGTCTCTGACCATGCATTCTGTCAATTTTCATCGGTATGCGGTCGTGCCGTCTTCTTTCTTTTTTAATCAGTCTCTTCTCAGGTTTAATTTTTGAGCTGTTGTATACATGCCATTGACATTGGTTGCCTTTCGGTTCAAAATATGCAATCCATGTTGTTATTGATAATGTATGTGATGCAAATACGCCTTGTGTAGAAATACGTGGCAGGTTGTCTCGAGGTGTAACAGATTTGCTTTATCTTTAGGTATTATTTGCTTAGAATTCCAATAGTGGAATGTTTTAGAATTAATATGGTTTGCTTTAACATGTTAAAAAATAAAAAACACAAATAAAAAAACGAAGATCCAAATTAAATATGAATAAACGCCGGATTAAATAAAATATGGTTCATACATTATTCTTTGCTCAAGATCTTCCGTTAGATAGTGATTTCAATTCAAAAATAACAAAAATAAATGCATTAGAATTAATATGATTCAAAAATAACAAAAATAAATGAATTAGAATTAATATGGTTCAAAAATAAGAAAAATGAATAAAATAACAAAAATAAATGCATTAGAATTAATATGGTTCAAAAATAAGTTGTTTTGGCTCTAAGCCGAACTATAGCATTTTCTGCAACCTCCAGGAGCAGAGCCTGTTTTGGTAGGAACTAACACTATTTTGAGCAGAAACGATAGTAAAAATTTAGAACTCTTAAATAACAAACTAAATAATCTCCAAAAAATAAATTATAAAAAAGATACAAAATTAAATAGGAAACTAAATAAAATGAGAAATTCGACAACAAACAAACTGAATAACATACTACTTATAATGAGCCTTGAACGTATATGGAACAAAGTCATCATCCAAGCTTGACAAATTCGGATCAGTTACAACAGACGACGTGCTAGCATTACTCTTAGCCCTAGTCCTAGCCTTAGGCGTCTATCGATCAACCTTTTTTTTTTCTCAAACAATAGCCATAGGGATTTTTCTACAAAATCATCATCAGATCTTTCATACCGAAAAAATTCCTCTGTCTGCACACATCTCGGATAGTCCTTTTTATTTCTTAAACAGATGTAACGGTTTTTTTTCTTTTTCTCGTTCTTTTCTCGATTGTTACTGTCCATCAATTTCATCTACAATTTAATTAAAAAATAATAATTAAAAAAATCTGCAACATAATCAAATACAGAAATACTAATAATCAACAACATTAAAACTACCATCCAGTCTACAACATAAAAACTAAAATCTAGTCTACAAAATAAAAACTAAAATCTAAAATCCAGTCTACAACATGAAAACTAAAATCCAGTCTACAACATAAAAACTACAATCCAGTCTAAACATAAAATCGAAAACTAAACATCAACACTGGCATCGGCTGGAAGAAGATCCTCTTCCTGATCTTCTTGAAGATGATGGTCTGATTTCTGCCTGTCTTGCCTTCTCCTCTACATTAATTACCTTTTTTCTCTCTTTTATTCCACCCTTTTTATCTCTTTTTCCCCTCTTTTTTCTCTGTTTTTCTTCGTCTGTGAGAGTGAGAGAGACAGAGCCCCTCAGCTCCTCTTAAACAAAACTAATTCGAATCCGTAAAAAAAAAAATTAAGATTTCTTCCTTAAAAACCTAATTTTTTTTTTTTTTGCAGTTTGAGTACTTTTCAAATTCCAGCGCATATAATAAAAAATTTATTTCACCTCTTACTCCGCAATCAAACATAACCATAAAGCAACGATTTAATCTTTCTTATTAATTTTTTAATAAATAATTAATTATATATTCGGCTGTTACGGAAACTTTGCTTGAGAAACATTTACGCTAACCTTCTTCTCAATGGTGAATTTGGATCTTCAAAATATAATAATAGTATTATTTGAATTAAGGTGTAAAAATAACAAGGAAAACTATTATAAATGATGAGTTAATAAAAAAAACCCACTGGCCAAGCTCTATTTCGGAGAGAAAGGAATGTATTTCAAAATTTTAAATTGAGCCTTCATTTCGGAATTCCTCAAATTGTGAAATTGGGTATTAAATTATGAGCATACTCGGCCTTTCATATAGTTGAGATATTCACAAAAAAATTTAGGCATGATAAACGTACGACAAGATTATTCAAAGAGAATTAGATAAACATAACACTATAAAAACAGAACAGGCTGACGGCTACATTTAATTAAGCTAAGCGCTTTTCTATATACGCATTACATATATCTAAACTATCCATATGAATCGTTAATTAGCACAATACCATAACAACACAGAACGGCCATAGTGTAACACCCATTCCCATCCCATAAACAAGATTCCCAAAATTACAGCTCTCACATTAGGAGCTGTTTTCTAAAACATTCCAGAACAAACATGACGGAATAATTACCAACCTTTAGATCAGAAACGGCCAAGCCGGCACCATCCAATTTGTATTTGCATTACTTTCACCACTCTTATACTTTGATGCTTCAGGATAGTAGCATATGTAGGGATGCTGCTCCCCCTTATATGAAGCATTAGATATCTCGACCTTGTTAGGCTCACTGAGAGAGGCTGAGAAAGGCATCTTGGGATAATCATCAATTCGCTTGCCATCAGTATTTTCGAAAAAACTTAGGAGATCTTCTGATGACATGGCAGCATCTGAAGAGGTGGTAGGTGATAGCTTGGCAAGATCGCTGCCAATCAGATGTGTGCTTGCACAAATGCGCTGCACATCGTATTTGCTAATGACGAAATTGGTGACCGCATTCATGCCACGGAATTTGATGGCCGCTATGTCATAGGCTTCTGCTGCTTCCTCTTGAGTACCTAAATTGGAGCAAATGAAACGCGTCATATACAATCAATTTTAGCATATACTGTTGAAATTTCTACTAGTAATATGCTATATTAGTAATAGTGTAAGTTGTAGAAAATCTAAAAAGACTAGCTTGTTTTCTTTTCCTTACAGACTTAATTCTTCAAAGAACTCAAGCTAACAAGCTAACATTATCCTGCTATAGGTCTCTATGACAAAAATTTAGATAAAAAGAGAAGAGTGAGTCTATGGTACTATGCATATCACGGGTTGTTACCGTGCTACGGCTCTATATTCGAGTTTTCAAATTCTAACGGTCGATCCGAACCGTTCATCTTGTTCTCCATATTAATATGTGTTTGGAGACCAAATTTTACATTTTTTGAAAAAAATTTACTATTTTTTTAGATATTTAGAAAATCACTTGATCTGAAAATTCTGGACCATCCAAAAACAATGATTTTCAATAAATCTAAAAAAATAGTAAAAAAATTTCAAAAAATGTAAAATTTGGTCTCCAAACACATATTAATATGGAGAACAAGATGAACGGTTCGGATCGACCGTTAGGATTTGAAAACTCAAATATAGAGCCATAGCACAGTAACAAATCGTAATATGCATAGTACCATAGGCTCACTCAAAAGAGAATGCAGGTAGACTCTAAATCAGGCAACATAAAAGTTAATAACGTGAAAGAACCTTTCAATCTAGAAGGATGATGACAAATTGATTGTGTGGCTAACATCAGTTGTGTAAGCTCGCAAAAAAAATGCTCTAGGAAACAAGTATGAAGGATTACTTGACGAAAAAACAAACAACATGAGCAGAGATAAAAGAGGTATTAACTGAATGTCCCAAGATACAGATCCTTATTTCCAGCCACTCGGCCAATTCTTGCCTGCCATCTCCCATGCTGGTGATGCCTATTAAGAATCAAAAGAAACAACATCAAAGAGAAGCAAACACTAAGCAAATTGGGAAGGACAAAAGGTTGCCCAGAAGAAATTAAATAAAATGTCGTGCAGGGATTACGAGGACAGAACCTTGTTACGCCTCGGTAAATTGATGCACCTCTTGAGAATCCACTGCTATTTCTGAAACAAAAGAAACACAAAACATATATCAGCTACACACGACAACAAGATAGAGAGTGTAGAGAGGTTAAAAACCAACCTTCGCAAGTGAGCTATATACTCTTGCCTGCTCATGTGCTTCATCTCCTCTAGTTCTTTCTTATAGGTGTTCAACTAAATCCACAAGTGAACTAATAATTTTTTTTTTATGAAAAAGTAATTACATTTTAACATTGTGATGTTGTGACATTATTTTTATCTGGACGTCAAATTATAATTGGGCGGTCGGCGTCTATGGCCTGAGCAGTTGTTTATAAGACTCCCTTTGTATGATTAATAGGAAGGCTGTCAAATAATAACAGCAAAAAAACATGAAACAACCCTGCACGTCATCGTAAAATATTAGGATCGCATGTAAACCCACATTAGGGAGGTTATTTGCATTTTGCAATATGGCTAGGCTAATGTGTTTATAGTGTTAAGGTCAACTTAAAACCTATTATGTACTGTAAGATGATGTTGTAAGAGTTGGCAAGTTTGTTTCACAGGAAGTTCTAAAAAAAATAAAATGCATTACAAAAGGAAAAATAATACAATGTTAAAGAGAGGACATACAGGAAAATTAATGGGAGTCGGTGGGCCCCAGTACTTGAGTGCAGCCAAATCATAAGCCCTTGCTGCCTTTTCCTCCTTATCATATCCACCTTGCATGAATATTTACACATTTAGTACATCAATGCCCAGCTTTGATTTTTGGATAATAGGTCATAACATGGTTCTTTCTAATAAAAACAGCAAGCCTTTTGAAAATGTAGAAGAATATGATACATTCTTTAAGGAACTGCTCACCTAGATAAACTGCTCCATGAAATTGGTGCCAGCAAAGTGAAGCCAAATGCCAAAATACAGAGACAATGGTAAAATTATTAGTCGTTCCATTTTCACATAATAGAAAACATTAAAAACCAGATGGAAAATATGATGACAAAGTACTAGGACCAAGTACTTAAATAAGCAAACAAACCTTGCCTTCCTTTCCTTGTTTGACCTTCCTTTCTGCTACTATTGTCCCACAAGTGAGCTTCATATCTTCCCGTCCACCTATGCCTACAACCGACCAAAGCAAAAATAGAAACCATATTAATTATCCACTATTCAGCATACAAGAGCATCAATTTATAAGATTGTTGAATTTTGTGGTCTTTCCTTCAGTCAAGAATAACCTGATCAGTTAATTCACTCCTTTTCCTTCAGTAAATTTAAGCAATAGTGTATATATATAGACATTGATCTTCATATATAGTTAATCACATGTAAATATTTTTGCCATGCAAAGTTATGGATGAGAGAAATTTACAATAAAACAGAGTAAGAACTAAGAACTAACCTTGTGACACCCCTGTATTGGGAGGTCCTCTGACCGAAATGCGGCTTCTTCGGAACTGACTCTTTTTCAACCAATTTCTTATTTAATGTATCAGATACTTCAACTGCATGAACCTTGAATCCATCAGCATGTATCACCTCACCCTCATCAAATGGCAAATTCTGACCCATCGAAAGCGTTGGAGATGACTGGCCTGGTGGCTTGTCAGGACCAAATGCAGTGTTTTGTCTCAACCAAGACTTGATTCCTGAGATAGATGTACAACCGTCTACACAGACATTGTAAACAGAATTAGAACTAAGGATTAGACCAGGTTTTGTGTTATTCATGGCAACATGAGATTGCATATAATGACATCAATTTTGGGTTTTTATGTAATTAATTACTTGGCGTTTGTGGAGGGGATAAGCTAGGTCGCGAATTGCAATCTATATCCTCTCCACTTGCATGGCCTTGATAGTATGAACCCAGAAAGTCTTCAAGCTTTGGGTTCTCTGTGCATCCCATCATGACCGAGTTGCTTGTAGGTGCACTTGCACTGCATTCTACCAAAAACATGACAAACATTTTTCACACAATAAACGATATTTGTTAATTTGGAAGAGAGAAAATGATACTCATGGTACATGTATATACCATGTGAATAGGGGTTGCTCCCTGATGGTGAAGCTCTAAGATACTGTTGCATGCTGTCAACAGACCCATAAGAGGGCAAAGAAAGAGAATGAAAACCAACACCATTGGTGGATTTACTGCTCGTCGGATCAGTATTGTCGAAGGAAGGGGGGAAGCCTAGCCAGCTTGCCATATCTTACGATTCTTACCGGGCTTGCTTAAGAAGCTTTTTAAGTTGAACCCACAAACCAAGAAGAAATGAGATCTCTTTGGTGGAATGAGTGAGATATTGTGTGTGCTCGAAGTTCTACAAGGTGCAAATTCCAAGAAAGCTAGGTAGATAATTTATAATTTTATATACAATACTTCTGGTGATATAGTTTCTTTCTGAATTCTGGCAGTATTATCCAATGATTTATATTCTTTTTATTAAGGTTAGCGTATATTGCGTAAGAGGAGGGTTCAAATATCTCCATCATGTCTCCATCTCTTTTTATCATTTTTAAAATTCAAACAGTCGATCCGAACCGCTCAATCTAACCTTCATACTAAAATATATTTGGAGACCAAATTTTATATTTTTAGAAATTTTTTACTATTTTTTTAGATAGATACAAAATCAGTAAATCTGAACCATCTAAAAACAGTATTTTTGTATCTATCTAAAAAAAATAGTAAAAAAATTCTTAAAAATATAAAATTTGGTCTCCAAACATATTTTAGTATGGAGGTTAGATTGAGCGGTTCGGATCGACTGTTTGAACTTTGAAAATGATGGAGAGAGATTTATGCATGATGGAGGCACAAAAACATGGAGGCATTTGAACCCTTCTCATTGTGTAAAGCCCCCAATGGTTTATGTTATTAATATTTTTGTTTTTAAACTTTAAACAATTAAAACTCAGTTTTCAACGTAGTGATAAAAGATAGCATATTTAAGTGGGAGTTCTGACTTTAAAATCTCCATAAAAATATTTCTACAGACAATACATGAAAATTAGTAGGTTAGATATTTAACTTTTTTTATTCAAAAATATTTAATAAAAAATCATTTAACATGATTGCTATATAAATATGTACTTAGAATTTATTTTTTATAATTCTTAAAATTTATTTACAACTTTTTAAATAGATAAAAAATCACCCGACCTAAAAATTTTGAACCAACCAAAAGTAGTGATTTTCTACTCATCTAAAAATAGTAAAGAAATTCTTAAAAATATAAAATTGGTTAAAATTGTTTTCTTAATTCACATTGGTTAAAATTGTTTTCGATTTAAAAAGAAAAACACCGAGGCAAACAATACAATCTCTTTATGTTAGAAGAATATTTATCTTCGTTAAATTATATTTTTGTTGACATTAATATAATTGTGGTATCATTTAAGGTGTTGAGTATAGTTTAGTGTTTTAAGTATTATTGTAATTCTAAGGATTGTATTAATGTTCATAACAAAGATTCAACACAGATTGTAAAAAAAAAAAAAAAAAATGGTTGGGGGGCTTTTTTGCAGTTGCTAAAAAAAAATTTGGCGACGCCAACATGCTCGTGGATTAAAGAGCAAATTGGCCGTCACGTGCTCGTTGTACTACAAACATTACAAATAAAAACTCATTATTATTTTTTTTAGATTGTCTAATTATATCAAATAAGTCATATTACATAAATGAGGAGGGTTCAAATGCTTCTTCTATTTTGTGTCTCCAGCATGCCTCAATTTCTTAAAATTTTAACAACTCAAAAGTTAAAACTTAAAAGTAAAAATAAAACCGTTAGGTGTGATCTATGTTATTTTCTCTATCTGCTCATACAAAATTATCACATTTCAATTTCATTTTTATGTGAATCAATAAGTTCAAAAATCAACGTCTAGAAATTATCTAAATTATTATGTTTTTTGTAAGCTCTTGATGACAACTAAAATAAAATTGAAATGTCAAAATTTTTTACACGTGTATAGAAAAAATGATATAGATCATATCTAACGGTTTTTATTTTGACTTTTAAGTTTTAAATTTTGAATTATTAAAGTTCTAAATTTTGAATTATTAAAGTTTTAAATTTTGAATTATTAAAATTTTAAAAAAATGAAAGCATGATGGAGGCACAAAAAATGAAGTCATTTGAACCCTCCTCTAGATAAATTATGTTCATTTCTTGTAAACATACAGAAGTACATCGCACTAATAAATTATATCGGTAAACCGAATAATTAAATTGTCCTAGCAACCGAACAGAGAATTTTATTTTACAGACTTAAAATAAATAAAAAATGTGCGATAATCAATCTAAAAAATTAATTAACATCAATTAATTGTATTCCAAATCATACGATTAATATTATAACCGGCCAGCTTAAGAAACTTGACGAGATTAAGTACACCAGAGCTCCATTGAGTGCGTATCCTCTGAGATATCTCATATTTTGCATGACCGACGTGTCCTGTGCCTATTCGGGGTAACATAGGGGGCCAGTATTATTTGAGCTTTGAGATTCGCACAGAACGTATGGCAACAGTTGAGATTTTCCAAAAAGTCACGCAAAATATGAGATATCTCGGAGGATGCGAATTCAGCTCTATTGGCTATTGCTATTGTAAAATTCGGTAATTCGTTTGATCGTATGGCCTTACGTGTTGCAACCTCTGAACTTCAAAGTTCAAACAATCCGGACCCTCCAATATCTGAACGTTTAAAAACAAATCTAAACGGTAACTTTTTAGATTGGCTTAACGAAATCTGTTTTAAACTTTTAAAACCGAGATTTCAATTTAAGTTCTTTTTTTCGTATTTGGAAATTTTGTTAATGATGTTTCAAAATATCATAAACCGAGATTTCATTTAAAACTTATTTTTCCTCAATAAAAAAATAAAATTACAAAATATTATAGAAATAAAAAGTACTTAGAAAGTCTCAGTTATACTCATCTCTCACATAGTGCCACAGTGGAGACTAGTAAATTGAAAGCATCAAATTTGGGATAAAAATTTGACTTTTTGGGAGAGGTCTGGTGTGGAAAAAACGTGGTGTGTCGTGCTGTGATCTGATTAACACGTTGTGATTTTGGTCTCGTGACGTACCGTGACCAAGTGAACAGTGACCCGTGCTATGCCATGACCAAAATATTGAGGGGTGGTCACGGCACGTGAATTACTGTCATGACTATTCGTGTACCATGTCCAAACGTATCTGGTCATGTTTCTCAGGTTTAACTATTTTTTTCATAATTTAAGTTAGTTTATTCAAGATTCACCATTTGATTAAGATATAACGGTCCTAATTACACGTGACTCGTGTGATTACGTACCGTGCTGTGACCGGATCTTTCGTGTGACATGTCATGCCAAATTTTCTACAAGCTAATCACGGCGTACGAATTATTACGACACGAGACACACAAATCACATCACAGAACTATAACACGTGATGTACCGTTCCGTAACAGAACCGGCTCCATCGTACCATTTTTTCCGCTCTAGGAGTAGGAGATGACAATATTTTTTTCTTAGGTATCTTTAATTTTTTTTTCTTTTCCGTCTTGGATTGCGTTCACAGTTTATGATGTCAGCAATGATAAAGAGTAATGTCCTGAAATTGATTTTATTCGAAAATAAAAGATGATGAATTGATTCTTCTTTCTCCCGTGAATTGGAAACTGGGAATCTGCTTAGCTCAGCTATCAGGTGGTGCAAACTCCGACGTCTTTATTTTGTTGGAAAAATCATTCACTGTAGTCTGTAGCTTTTGACTTCTTGTAGATCAGTAAATTGCATTTCGTTGGAAATTGTATAACTTTTCCATTTAGACGCCACACGCCAAGAGTTGCTACTAGGCTTCTAGCTTTCGCCAGCCGACATTTTTATTTTTACTCAATTAAAAAATTATTTTAATAATAATAATCAAGGTTTATAAAAAATTTTAAAAATACCCAACCCTGAAATTTTTTCACGGGTTGGAATTTTAATTCCCACCCGTGGAAAAATTCCACAGGCCAAACTTTTTTTTTTTTTTAAAACAGAAATTTGTATTTATTTTTTATTTTTTGTATTGAAATATTAGAAATATTGGATATATTTCTTTGAAAATACATGGAATACAATATAATTTGATTTATTAGAAAGACTGCAACAAATAATCCGGATCAATATTTTTCAGGTCGGATTTTTCGCGGCTGTAAGAAAAATTAATATATTTTTTTATGTGTTATTGGAAAAAAAAAATGCTTAGATTCCGATTTATTGATCCCGGTTCAAAAGTCACTTCTATGTAATCTAGAAAATATTATGATCTTTCTAGTACATTTAATTTATTAAAAGTTTTATCTATTTTGAGAATTATTTTTGAATAATATCATTAAATAAATTAAAGTTTTTGTTTTTTTTTCAAAATAGATATAACTTTTAATAAATTAAATGTACTAGAAAGATCATAATATTTTCTAGATTACATAGAAGTGACTTTTGAACCGGGATCAATAACTCGGAATCTAAGCATTTTTATTTTTTTCCAATAACACATAAAGAAATATATTAATTTTTCTTACAGCCGCGAAAAATCCGACCTGAAAAATATTGATCCGGGTTATTTGTTGCAATCTTTCTAATAAATCAAATTATATTGTATTCCATCTATTTTCAAAGAAATATATCCAATATTTCTAATATTTCAATACAAAAAATAAAAAATAAATACAAATTTCTGTTTTAAAAAAAAAAAAAAAAAAAGTTGGGTCCGTGGAATTTTTCCACGGAATTAAAATTCCAACCCGTGGAAAAATTCCACGGGTTGGGTATTTTTAAAATTTTTTATAAACCTTGGTTATTATTATTAAAATAATTTTTTAATTGAGTAAAAATAAAAATGTCGGTTTCGCCAGTTATAAATATTAGCAACAAAAGTTATATATATTGAATCCAAAAAAAAAATTATAAATATTAGCAACAAAAGCACCGCTGATCCGCTATGGCGCTATCCATTATTATTATTTTGTTACTTTTAAACACTCTTTTTTATAGTTAATTGAATTGTTAACTTATTAGAAGAATGACATTAGCAAATGCGCTCCAACTTCAAATTAGCAAATACCTTCAAAATTTGAACTTTCCCACGATGTGCTCTTAGCGCATATGACAGGAATTCACATTCTCCCCGATACTGTAATAGGGAATCTTTTACAATTGCTGGATCTGGACCTCGACCGTTCTTTTTAACTTGGCACGAATCTCAAAGTCTAATAATACTGCTCCTGCACTAGCTTGAATTCTGAATTCTAAAGCGACTGGGAATTAATCTTAAATCGTAAAGTGAAGGGAATCTTTTACAGCAATGAAGAGAATACTTGTTCATATGACAGGGGAGAGGACCTCTCATCAAAACTGGACCGAAAGTCGTCCGATTTAAATTCAAGTTATATAATTTGCGTTGAAAGTTATACGAACAATTTAGATTCACAAAAAAAAAGTTAAAATATAAAGTATATTTAAATTTACTTCCACGAATTTTAATGCTTAGTCCCGCATTTAAGCGTTGCTGGTGTCAACACCTACTCGAAACTCATCTCATTGAAAATTTAAATCGGACATAAAACAAATTTCGATCCGTTACATAACGAATTTCTGCCTCAGTAGACTCTCTCTCTCTTTCTCTCTGATTGTTTATGGGGTTAGAAAACAGTGAAATTTTTATTTATACCATAATTACAAAAAAATAAACTAAACGTTTCGATTTGATGAGAATTTGAGATTTATTCAGACCGTCAAACAGTTTAGCGGTTCTAAAACTAGAGGCCGCTAATTGGCCTTGCGGCTTCAGTCTAAAAGCCTTCAAATAAAATAGCGATCCCATTTTTTTTTTCTTTTTTTTGTAAGTGGCACAGAGGAGAAACACACACCACATCATTATGTTTATAGAGACGGTTTGTGTATCATATATATATATCATGTATATGTCGTTGAATTTAAATATAAATTTTATCTTAGAGAATATTAAAAATGATAAATGTTTAGAGCAATTTTAAAAGTTATAATATTCAGAAAAAATTACATTGTTTGTGGGGAAATCACAAGCAAAACAAAATATATTCGACTCTAAACTAATCTCAAATTGCATTTCGTGATTGGAGCACATAACAAAATATATTTCCTGATTATTTATAAGTAACTAATCTCAAATTCTATCGCATTTAGCATAATATGTGGAAAATAAAAATTATACCTAATTGTAATTTTGGAATTAAAATATAATCTAAAGTTAATTATACCACTGATAAATAAATATACACCAATACATTCCATAAAATTTTCAGTTTTCAATATACATGATAAACTGATGAGAAGGGTTCAGATGTCTTAATTTTTTGTGTCTCTACCATGTCTTCATTTTTAAAACATTAATAACTCAAATTTTAAATCACAAACTTCAAAAATAAAACCGTTAGATGTGATATATCTTAGTTTCTCCATGTGCTCATAAAAAATTATCACATTTCAGTTTTATTTATATGTGAATCAATAAGTTAAAATATTAACGTCTAGAAATTATCCACATTAGTACATTTTTATAAGCTCATATTGACAATCAAAATAAAATTAAAATATCATATTTTTTTACAAATACATAGATTAAATGTTGTAGATTATATTTAACAGTTTTTTTGTTGACTTTAAAATTTGAAATTATTAAAATTTTAATAAAAAAATAAGTAACATTTGAACCCTTCTCTAAATTGATAATACCATTCTTGTTGTTTGTTACTATTTTTAACAGTAAAGAGTAAATGGGCCGGCGAATCTACCAAAAGGCCTATTTCTACACGCTACACCTGGCGAAGCCACGCTGATGCCACGCCTTCTCAATTCCCATTTCCTTTTTTCTCTCTCAAATCAAGTAGTGTGAAACAGTGAATTTGACGCAAGCTTCTGCGAGAAGAAAACAAAGGAGACAGAAAAAAGATGTCAGAGCGATATTTTTGTGCATTGGAAAGTGTAAAATGCGCTCAGCAGACTGCAGCTGTCAAGCTGATGAGAAAGAGACAAACAGATAATTACTTTGTTTTTGCCACTTGCCAATCACATTGCTACAGTCCATGCCTATCAAAATGTATTTTAATCTAATCGTTGCTCGCAAATTGTCTAGTCTTCTACTTCGCTCGCATTGACACAAAGGATCCGAACGGTCCGTGCAACTAAGGGGTGGTAAGTACTGGTAACCAGCGAATTTGTAACCTCTGCTTTAACTCAAAAGGGAATCTTTTGAGTCAATGAATATTGACCATTCAATTTGTTTTAAAATTCATGCAGATTAAATCCGCACTAATATTAAAGGGCCTTCTATATTATAAGCAGGAGCCGGATTGGCTCCATTTAAAATCAGACGGTTGAAATTCATTAATTCAAAAGATTTTTTTTTGAGTTAATGTAGAGGATATGTATTCGTAACCAGTTGGCTTGTCACAAGATGAGTTTAGATTGAACTTGTTACGAGTTGGTTCGTCCGAGTTATGAACAAGTTGACTTCAGAATTTTGAGTTGAAATTTCAATCTAAAATTGTTGTGAGCTACCTCACAAGCTGGTTCGCTGAGTCTGACTGGATCTTGTTTTAAAAAAAATAAAATTCTACAAACTTTTTGGACTGAGCTAAACCGAGATAGACAGTATAAAATATACACAAATTCATACAAATTTACAGATTAATGTATGCTAAGCTAGCTCGCGGGCTAACAAACAAGTTAGGCCCCAACTTAAACTCCTTAACAATTTAATTTAGTAATGAACGAGCTGTTAGCGAGCAAGTCAGTCAGGTGTGAATCAGGGTGAGACTATTTCGATTTTCGAAAGTAAAACAAAAAATTTACTAAAATCGAAATACGATTCTAAATTTAGCAAACAAAGTCGGGAATGTCCGAGTCTCAGATTTTATTCTTATAAAGCAAGAGAAAATATATACATTTCGAAAATATTACAAGCCAATTAGTGGATGATGCGTATATAATTTAGAATTTGTCTGTCTTACTATCAGACAAAGAACCTTTGTTTTTCAGTAGAAGATGTGAATTGAAATTGCTTCAATGTGGATAATGTCCATGAAATTTTACAAAAATAAAATAAAAAATAGGCCCAAACTATAACTAGATAGACTCACATCACATGCATACCATATCGCATTTCAGTTATATTATTGCAATAAGTTTGACTTAATTTGTATGAACCATCATAAATCAAACTTGTGGTTAGTGAAATTTTGTGCGTTTGGGTTTGTATTAATTTATAATCATTGCAAGATTTTTTTGAATAAAAAGTAAACTACAAACACATGTTATTGATGTTCTCATCAAATTTAATTCAGTTATCTCAAAACAGTATCATGTGAATTCTTATAACGGTTATAATCCTCTGTTCAATTTACATATATATCATATATAGAGCAGAGGGTGAAAGTGACATTTAATCGACAGGAAGAATAAAAAAATATTAGGATCATGATTCGTGAAGCGCACATCGCAATTGGTATAAATTTTGATGTTCACTGTGTTCACACCTACATATGACGAGCAAATAAAATGTACAAAAAAAATTCATTAGAACTAATCTTTGATTCATATTATAAAACTCAATTCAATAAAATATAAATACACAAAAAAGTACCTATACAATATATAGTAGATAACGGTAAGCTACATATAAGCTTTTTCGGATAATTGTTTTTTTATTGTGATAAGAAACAAAGGAGAAAATAATAAAATTTAAAAAATATCTGAGTTCCCAAAAAACAAAGGAGAAAATAATAGATTTACAAATTGTTTCCCAATAAATCGAAATGCATGCAAAATACTTAAAAGAATTATAAAATCACAGTTTTACCACGTGGAAATAAAATATATGTTATAGAATTAAATAACTATAAGAAGCTCCGGTGTCACAAAGGAAGCATTTTATGTGTTTTACACGGTGTTCTAAATAGCTAGCTGTAGCTTTTTCAGACCTAAAAGCTATGACGCTATGGGCGATATATTGCTAGCTATTGGCGCTATAGTTAGCTACTTAGTGTAATTACTTTTTTTTTTAACCATCCCGCTATACCGGTATAATCGCTATTTAAACCATTGATTTTACGGGATGCAGAACAGATTTTTTACTAAAAAAATATATAAAACTCATTTAGGAAAAAATAAAAGGATTATAAAATAAACGTAAAAAATATTTCATATTAAAGTTTATGCTGAAATTTTTAAATATACCATTTTAAGAAAATAAATAAACCAAAACACCATCGGTGGCTGGATTTAATAAAAATAGCATGGCCGCTTTGGCGCGAAGCGGGTACCCTGAACGTGGCCGCTATGCTGGGAATCGGCCACTATATTGGGCCGGCTTTAGGCCCAGCGGGGTGGCCGCTTTGGGGGGTAGCGGCCAGGGCCGCTTCCTGGGGTAAAGGGCACCCTGATAAAATATATATATATACAGAGTTGTATTATTGAGGAGAGAGATATTCATTTGACGCACAGAGGTCATATGCCACTAGTGCCGCTTCACCTGTAAGTATTTTATTTTCTTTCTTATAAAAAAAAAAATTAGTATTTATAATTAATTTAATTAATTTTTAATTTTAGGTTTTCTTATACTCATACCAAATGGCTGTTATGGTATCTATTTACACTGGTGGTGAGATTTTAACAGGCCCTAATGGGGTTTATTACAGTATCGGGCCTGTTTCTGTGATACCTGTAATCTCGGGTACTGATTTGTTGGTTATGAAATCGATTATTTCTCAGAACCTCGGATTGAATCAGGATCGATATGACCTTGATATTCAGGCCAAAATTAGCATGCCCACTGGTTCAGGCCAAACTTGGTTCCAACTTTTTCCTGTTCAGAATGATGGAGTCTGGCAGGTACTGTACAACCAAACAATTAGTTTTTCTGGGGGTGGATACAAGATAATTGAACTCTTTGTGGAGATTAACCGAGTCCAGCGTCCTAACCCCCTTGCAAGGTTAATCCGGGGTGCTATTCGGGCTAATGCCTCAACCTCCTCAAGTCCAGTGTCCCAACCCCCTTTCCAGATTGACATGCCTGAAAGTAGTAATGCCCCAGTTCAGGAGGGCCGACGGTCTACTAGTCGGCCCTCCCGTCAGTCCCGAATCCCTTTGCCGATTGACATGCCTGAGAGTAGTCAAGCCCCAGTCCAGAGGGACCGACCGTCTAATAGTCAGCACTCCCATCGATCCCGAGCCCAGCCTTGTGATCCGGAGGAAACTGAGGAGACGGTGGATCCGGAAATACAAGAGAAAGTTAATGTATTTTTCGTAGTTGATTAACAAACGGTGCGGGAGGTCACAATCTATGACGACGCTCGGTGGATTTGGCAACTGGAACGAGTTTGAGATAACATCCACACAAGAGAAAGTTAATGCATACATGAAAGACGCTTCTGGCCGGTCTACCAAAGCGAATTATAAATACACGGTGGTAATCATGGATGAGAACACGGTTACATGCACATGCCAGAAGCCGCAATTAAACAGAATACCGTGTTCTCATGTTCTGGCAGTGTGCCGTCTCCGTGGCATTGACCCTGGAAGGTTTGTACATTACTACTACCACATACAGACACTTATCAACACATGGCTGGGTGAATGGCATGTGTATGATAATCAGTCTGATTGGCCGGAAAATGAAGGCCCAATCCTTGTTCCAAATGACAAAAATATTACCTTGGGTCGAAGGCGAGTTACTAGGATTCCGATGTGGCTTGATTTACTTCATAATAGAAGGAGAGGACATCAGACTCGCCGGGATACACAAGAACAACAAAATAGAGCTGCTCGAGATGCACGAGGTAGTTAACTCATACATTTTTGTTATTAAATTTTCAGGTTGAGAAAGAGGCAAGTAATGTATTTTATCCGACGGTCAAGTTTAGATTTGTGATTTATTGTTTGTTTACTCGTTTATTGTATTAACATGCATACACCTATTTAGGCGCACTATTATTGTTTGTTTTGATTTATTTGTGATTTATTTGTTGTTTTATTGTTTGTTTTACAAATCGTTACGTTCAGATTTACTGTGACGAAAAATGATGAAAGATAAAAGCAAAATAGTACAATAAATAACAACATGAAAGAAAGATAAGCATCCTGATATAACAAATCACAGTATATGACAACACTAGAGTAAAAAAAAGTACAAAAACAAACAACAGGGTGAAGCGGCACTAGTGGCATATGACCTCTGTGCGTCAAATGAATATCTCTCTCCTCAATAATACAACTCTGTATATATATATATTTTATCAGGGTGCCCTCTACCCCAGGAAGCGGCCCTGGCCGCTACCCCCCAAAGCGGCCACCCCGCTGGGCCTAAAGCCGGCCCAATATAGTGGCCGATTCCCACCATAGCGGCCACGTTCAGGGTACCCGCTTCGCGCCAAAGCGGCCATGCTATTTTTATTAAATCCAGCCACTGATGGTGTTTTGGTTTATTTATTTTCTTAAAATGGTATATTTAAAAATTTCGGAAGTTTATGCTTTGCAAAATAGGCTAAATTATATTTTCACACGCGCAAATATTTAAAACAAACATACATTTTAATTTTTTTCGTCAAAAACAACATATAAGTTAAAGTTTCTATGCCTGAAATTCCCACTGCTAGAGTTCACAAGCACATCATGCCTTAAATCGCCGCTCTAAGGTTCTCATCGGAGTTAAAATTGAGAGACTAACCCTGTGATCGGAAAGGGGTAACCCCCGCATAAAACAAGAAATAGAATTATATTTTTTGTCGCATTTCTGATCTGAAGCGGAGGCGACGAAGGAAAAGAGAGGAGTTCGCGCGACTTTTTTCCTTCGAAATCCCGCTAGGAAATCCACGCCAAAACAAAGGAATTTGGCGAGAATTGTACGGAACTGGGTGAAGAGACGCAAAAAGCCTTCCTTCTTCTCCTGTTCACTTCTTCTTCCCGTTCGCTTCTTCTTCCTTTTTCATTTGCCGTTTTGCTCTGATTAGGTGTGTTTTTAGTTATTTTCCTCCACTCTTCTTTCTATCCATTGTCAATACCTTTTTTTCTGTTTCTTTTCTCTTACAAACTCAAACCCTAGAAGCTAGGTTTTGATGGCATTATTTGTAAATTGAAAGAAATTTGAGGGTAACTATAAGATTGTTGAAAATGAATTCGTTCTCATATAATAGTCTAGCCGATCATAAAATTTCAATTTAAAATCATGTATATTCTATTCTTTTCTTTTCTATTCTATTGAATTCTACTTATTTTGTTTCCGATCACAGTGTAACTAGATCCGTCGCTTTCTTTTTTGGAAGCAGCTAACAGTCCCTCGAAAATGTCCGGACTTTTTACACTAATCCTATAAACAAGTTCATTAGATCCGGTAATACTATGAAAACAATCTTATAAATAAGTTCAATGGATGTTCTACCGATGAAACCGCGTGGTCCCAGATGAAAACGCGTGAAAGCTGTTGAAAACGTGTGTTCAACGAACAAAGTACAATTGAAGTACAATCGGTAGTTAAACTGGGGACCACCTTCTGTGAACATACACATATTATCCTGTGAATATACAAATATTATCCTGTGAACATACACATATTATTCTGTTAACATACAAATATTATCCTGTGAACATACACATGTTATCCTATGAACATACACATATTATCCTGTGAACATACACATATTATCCTGTGAACATACAAATATTATTCTGTGAACATACATATTGTACATTAAATTATGGCAGTTGAAAGCGTGTCGTTGCCAGTTATGGCAGTTGAAAACGCGTGGCCAGAAAAGTACTTTTTCCGTTATCGGCGGTTGAAAGCGCGTCGGAACTAAGTTAAAAAGGAAAGTTTTTTATACATGGGGATTTTCGAGGAACTGTAGCTCGGGAGACGTTACCTTTTTTTCTTCTTTTTTCTCTCTTTTATTTTAGACCAATAGGAGAAATAATTCACAAGAGGGTTTTAGAAGTTAGTAGGGACCACATTAATTATTAATTAGTTAGAAGAATAGAAACTGAATAAAAGATGGGAGACAATTTAGGAGATTAGAAAGTGGAAAAAATTTATAATTATCCAAAAAAAAAACTCTTCTGCTCTGAAATAGATTAAAGAATATACATGATATATTGAAAATTTGATGAGTAAATACAGAGAGTATGGGAAGAGTTGGAAGAATATATATGCACTAAAAAAACCCTGTTGTTATTCTATTTATTTTTGTTCCCATAAAAATTGACGAGATAGTTTAATTCATTACCATATTCGAATTTGGATTTCCCAAATAGATGTCCTGATCAGATGCACGACTTTCAGAAAAATAATTATCAGGGATTTATTTTGTTGTTAAGTTCATACGTTTAGCAATCAGCACCAATGACCGTATTTTCATTCTTATATTATGCAGTATGCACATAGTTATTCTGATCTACCAATACTTAAGATTGAAAAATGAATTTTCGAATTGAATATCAACCCTTCAATCATATAATATGTAGAAATCTAAATTTAATTAAAACATACTCACTACCACAGACTGCTACATGGTTTATCACATTAAAATTGAATAAATCTCTAACGATTTGTTTTCTTATTTCTTCATACAACTATCTTTGATTCTTGCAATTATTTTTTTCCCTTATTTCTTCATTTCATCCGTTTCATTTCATACAACTATCTTTATGAATAGATGGATGACAGATGTTGTGCTAATGGAAACAATCATATTTTTCTGATCTTGAGAGAGTAAGAAAAATATCTAGAACTTTCGCGTAGAAAAATGATATTAAGAGAATTAATTTTTATCAAGAATATATATGTAGAGAAAATCCTTATTTGAATTATTTAATTATATCTTTTCCAATTTTGTCTCTTTACAGATCATTTATTCTCTAAATCGTTTAATGACATGTTTTGCTTGTGGAGAAAATTAGATATTAAATCGTAATAATACTTTAAGAATTTTTTTCATGTTATATTTTATCCTTTTTTTCATTTGTTGTTGTTTCTTTTTTTGTTATTTATTATTTGGATTTCCGTTTTTTGTTTTTTATTTTCATTTAAATATATATTTTTCTTTTTTGTGTGAATGTCAAACAAAAAGTCTCTAATGATTTGTTACAATCTTTCTTTTTTATTTTCATTTAAATATGTCCCGTTGTAACACACGGGCACGATACTAGTATTTTTATTAAGTCTGTCTGGGCGTTTAAAATAATTTATAGAATCAATTTCAGGCATTTTGTTTGAGTACACCTGGTCTCTAATGATTTTCCGACATTTTTATTTTTCCCCAATTAAAAAATTATTTTAATAATAATAACCAATGTTTAGAAATAATTTAAAAAATATCCAAACCGTGAAATTTTTTGACAACTTCGAATTTTAATTCTAAACCGTGGAAAAATTCCACGGTTCCAATTTTTTTTTTTACAAAACATAAATTTGTATTTATTGTTTATATTGAAATATTAGAAATGTTGGATATATTTCTTTGAAAATAGATGGAATACAATATAATTTGATTTATTAGAAATACTTTAACAAATAACCCGGATCAACATTTTTCAGGCCAGATTTTTCGCGGCTGTAAGAAAAATTAATATATTTCATTATGTGTTATTGTAAAAAAATAAAAATGCTTGGATTCTGAGTTATTGATTCCGGTTCAAAAGTCACTTGTAACTAATACATAAAATATTGTCATCCTTCTAGTACATTTAATTTATAAAAAGTTGTATCTATTTTTGAAAAAAATAAAAACTTTAAGTTATTTAATGATTGTTATTCAAAAAGAATTCTCAAAATGGATATAACTTTTTATAAATTAAATGTACTAGAATGATAACAATATTTTATGTATTAGTTACAAGTGACTTTTGAACCGGAATCAATAACTCAGAATCCAAGCATTTTTATTTTTTTACAATAACACATAATGAAATATATTAATTTTTCTTACAGCCGCGAAAAATCTGGCCGGAAAAATGTTGATCCGGGTTATTTGTTACAGTCTTTCTAATAAATCAAATTATATTGTATTCCATCTATTTTTAAAGAAATATATCCAACATTTCTAATATTTCAATATAAAAAATAAAAAATAAATACAAATTTCTGTTTTGTAAAAAAAAAAAAAAGCTTGGAACCGTGGAATTTTTCCAAACCATTTTTAAAATTATTCCTAAACTTTGGTTATTATTATTAAAATAATTTTTTAGTTGAGTAAAAATAAAAATGTCGGAATGATTTTTGTTGATTCAGTTATTTATTTAAAGCCGATTTAGATCTGTTTTAATGTTCTGTGTATTATTTCAAAATTTACAATTGTCTGAACATTTCGTAATGTAACATGATTTACATTTTTGTTTTTATTAAAAGGCTACTAGGTCCGTATCTATTCATAGAAACAGGTGCTGTACGACATCAGAAAATTGCGCAGTGAGAGCCTAATTTGCAAGTGAGTGGGCCATGGTATTCTCTTCTCGTGGAATAAAAAAACACATTTTGTAACGGGGGTTACCAGCAAACGCCTGAGAGATGTGTACCAAGTCTGAGCAGGCATGCCAGTTGACAGTTGACACAATGCAAAAAAGCTGTTGGGAGGTAGATTCAAAAAGTTAGAAATATGGGGGCATCATTGCAATTACACTAAGGCATGATTTTTGCAATAGTTAGAACGATTTTAGTCGCATTACGCAAATAGGTACTAGCACATTATAGAGTGATTTAGAATAAATAACAAAAAAAAATGACCACTAAAATAATATATTCATTTTACTTTTATGCGGCCCATTACCACAACAAACATATTCTTTATGCGGCCCATTAGCGATTGACAATTGGCGAGGCCCATTTTCTTTCATCCAGGTCCATTCTACCTTGCGTCTTTAGCTTTGCAATGTTTGTCGCTAAATGTTTCTGGGTTTACCAATCCAACCCGATTCAATCTGTCAAATTGACTCCTGATTTGATTGGGCGGTTCCGAAATAAAACGATCGTTTTATTTTGTTGTAGTTTTCAGCATTCCAAAGGAGGAAAAAAAAAAAATCAATCTTCTGATCGATAATTAATTTGGAAAACAGAGCGATAA
The DNA here is from genome assembly GCF_964058835.1 of Carex rostrata. NCBI lineage: Eukaryota > Viridiplantae > Streptophyta > Magnoliopsida > Poales > Cyperaceae > Carex > Carex rostrata. Next base: position 10,441,836 of record NC_135926.1, read on the forward strand.
TATAAGCTGATAACGATGTACAATTTTAGCGAAGGTCAGGTCACATCATAGAGATACCAGATATTTTGAGTCCATATTTTGATGCAGCTCAATAAGACTTCGTATTTAATTTTTTAAATTGACTATTAATTTAGACTCAAAATATTCTGTCATTTAGTATATTTTTTTTTAATAAGAAATCGGTGGCCGGGATAACACCCACTTATCTAAATATATATATAGGGTATGGCTAAATTGCTGCCGGCAGCATTTTAGCGGAGATGCTGCCGAGGTAATATCGTAATTTCTGATGTCCAAACAACAAATATAAACCGTTAGATGTTTAATCTATATTATAATCTACTTGGAGACCAAATTTTACATTTTTTGAAATTTTTTTACTATTTATTAAGCTGGTTTGAAAACTGCTGATTTCAATAAATTTCTGTAGCATTGAAATCAGTGGTTTTCAAACCAGCTTAATAAATAGTAAAAAAATTCCAAAAAATGTAAAATTTGGTCTCCAAGTAGATTATAATATAGATTAAACATCTAACGGTTTGGATTTGTTGTTTGGACATCAGAAAATAAAAAAGCTACGGCAGTACCTCCGGGTAAAATGCTGCCGGCAACAATTTAGCCGTGCCCTATATATATATATATATATATATATATATATATATAGGATTTGGCTAATATGTTATGGGTAGCTAAGAGGCCTTCCGTGCTACGGCTCAATATTTGACTTTTCAAAATCCTAACGGTCGAGCCGAACCGTTCATCTTGTTCTCCATATTAATATGTGTTTGGAGACCAAATTTTATATTTTTTGGAATTTTTTTACTATTTTTTTAGATTTATTGAAAATCGCTGTTTTTCAGACAAATCTGGACCATAAAAAACAGCGATATTAAATAAATCTAAAAAAATAGTAAACAATTTCCAAAAAATGTAAAATTTGGTCTCCAAACACATATTAATATGGAGAACAAGATGAACGGTTCGGATCGACCGTTAGGATTTTGAAAAGTCGAATATTGAGCCGTAGCACGGGAGGCCTCTTAGCTACCCATAGCATATTAGCCAAATCCTATATATATATATATATATTAAATTTGAAAAATGATGATCACTCATCAAGCAATTTTTCAAAAATCAATTTTTCATTTTTATTGATATTTGATTGCTCATCGAGTCACTTTTAAACAATTTAATGCGCAACCTATTTCAGTGATGAAATATACATTTATAATTTCCACTTTTATTACAGTTTAACACGGGGTATGGTACGATTGCAAGTAAATTTGGTTGTTAATATACCCCAATCCGAACCTATATATATTTATTAATATGTACTGCAGCTCAGATACATGAAACTAATCAACCAAACCTACAAGCTGGTTCCAAAATATATAGTTTTAGAAGCAAAAGTCATAGCAAATTGAGGTCAAATTTATGATACAGCTCCAAAGAGGAAAAAAAACAAGGAACCCATTCATACTCCTCAGTAGGAGTCTCATATAAGAGCAAACCCCCATACATCTATAATAATTACTACTCAGGCGACTAATTGAAGAAGCTATGGAAAGAGCTTGGCTTCTGAGCATTCTCCATTTTGCTGAGATCAGAACCTAGTGCCAATGGGTTTGATCTTGCCTCCGTTGTCAAATCTATTGTTAAGCCATTTCCATATCCTTTTGTTCCGAATTGATCTATGCACCATTTTCCTTCGCCTGGTTCCTTCTTCGCTGCATTGTCCACCCTGCAATGGTTTGTCAAATTATTAAAAAGTTTTGAAAGCAATTCTAATAGAATTGGTATATTTGAGACAGAGACAAAACATCCATTCAATAAATAAGAGGTAAAACCAAAGCATATTACAGACCACTTGTACTGAGCTACTGTTTACTGGCACCAGCTCAATATTTGTTTCTGTTCTCCTGTTTTTGGGTTTTTTTTGGCTTATCTGGTTTGTAGTTACATGATTGTTTCTGCTGACAATTATAAGAATCTACAGTAAACCTAGAATATCTGTTACAGAAAAGAGAAAGAAAATTTAAAATAAGGCTCATTTCATTTACATCATTCTGGTTTGCTACATGCTAATAAAATGATCAGTACCAGTACTGGTACTTCCTTGTGCAACTGCCCCTTAGCATTTTGCCTCAAGATTTTCTTTATCAGTACATTTATCTTTTTATTAAACAAATTCAGCTCCAGAAATACAGATGCTTCATGCTTATTCATTATGAATTCACATCCAGTGCAATACCCGACTGAAAACAATTAGATCTGAGTCGTCAGTTTTAGCTTAGCATGGATCTCAAAACAGCCCCCTATATTTAATTAGGCTCCGAATTCCAATCACTTGGCTGGGACTGCCTGGGACCTAATTGTACTCAGTCAGGTACCTGGGAGGATAAGGATTCTATTCATTATACCAGTTAGAGAAATTGCCAAAAGGTATACCTATGGTTATCATCGCCCAAAGACAACCCAATACCAGTACCGTTACTCTGAGTTCTGAAAGAGGAATATGGGGAATATGGGCTTGAATGGAGGTTGTGGGCCCCACTTGAGGAGGAATAAGAACTGTTGGTATTTGTGGTGGCGAGGGACAATTCCACAAGCTTTCTTGAACGGTTCTTCCCTCGGTGCATATGCCTCTCGCAGTACTTGGAGTCGCCATACGACTCTCTAGAGCATCTCCACTTTTTTCCATCTGTTCTTCTGCACCTACCGGGTTCTGGGTCCTCAACTCTCCGTCCGAAACCCGCTTGGAAACACCCCCATCCTTCTGCATCATTTCACATTAGAATTAAATTGAACAATCTAATAATCTAATGACTTCCAAAGGGTGATTAAGAGACTAATGAGGACCTTCACAGGTATGAATTTGAGTTTATTTGTTATGAACATGTCTCAAATAAAACCTTACACACCAGGATCCCCAGAATTAATTTTCATAATAACACATTAATTTATTCAGATGCTAATGCTAAATCCTTAACATTTTGTCAACCATGATCATTCGTTTCAACCTTTTGATGTATGCCAGCTAAAACTAAATCAGTTGAAAAACAACAACAAATCATGCTATGTATTTTCATCACGGATTTAGCACAAGAAAGATTGATTCCCTACTTGTTCAATTATTTGAACTTCTTAGATTAACGTATATCAGATATAAATAATAAATAAATGCCATATATTTTTCTTCATTCCAAATAAATGAAAGAATGTATTGGATATTTGTCTTTAAGAGTCACCAGTCTGAACACGCCATAAACCTCCTTCAATCTATCGTGTATGGGGTTTCAAAAAGATTGATAATGACAACTATATTTTAGTTAAGGTTCTTCCTTTTATTTTAAAGTGCAAATATTCATACCTGGTGAAGCATAACCATTCGGAGTGTGCAGAGGAAGAAAGCCAAACCCAGGAGAAGCAACACTGGGACCAATGGAGAGGTCCATTAGAAAGCTCTTCTTGATTGGCATGATCAGATCAGAGGGGATAGGAAGGCCAGAAGCCAAATACTTGAAAATCAGCGCTTGTTGCTCCAGCTCTTTCCATTGGGATGAGGTGAAGGGATACATCTCTGCCTTCTCTAAAAACAGTGTTGGTATTTCAAAAATGAGGAGAGGAAATGTGCAAATGAGAGAATGTGGAGAGAAGAACAGAGCAGCTCTTAAATCGGCATCTTTGCATATCCCCTGTTTTTTGCTCCTAAGTGCACAAATGTGCAATTTTTTTCTCTTGGACAACAAAGGTAGTGAGATTGTAAATATTTTGATCTTTCAGAACAAAATTAATAATAATATATTATTTTATAATTTGAAAAATATTGTCGTCTAAAATAAAATATTGTATATCTAGCATGTAAAATCAATATACATCCAAAAATATATATATATATATATATACAAGTATGATTATTCATATAAAGGTCGACTATAATCAGAGACGAATGTAGTAAGATAATATGGGAGTCAATTGATCTCTATTTAAAAAAAAAGGTTATATTAATGTATAATTTTGTCATAAAATAGTAAAATTGACATTCATTCTCTACAGAAAAATTCTATATGATTGACTCTCGTATATATTTGACATATATAGTTCGAAAGTCTGATTCTTCCAAATAATTAATCATTTTTACTTTATCATAGTGTGTGTATATTATGACAAGCATAACTTATCTTAAAAATTAATTGAAAAAATACATAAAAACCTTTTTAACTGTTACAAAGGTTGTGTTACACACTAAAAAGTTTTTTTTAATAACAAGTGAATATTCCTTCCTGCCTTTTATGTTACAATTGCATACTCCTGTAATTGAGCAGAATTGCAGGTTTCTTCACATTTGTTTTATTATAAGTTTTTTTTTTTTTGAGTCGGTTTTATTATAAGTTAGTGGAGTGTTGAATGGGGGGCAATTAAGGTGTGGTTGGTTTGTCTTAAGAGGAAGTGTCATTCAGTCAAGGGGGACAGAGTAAAGACTGCAGGGGTGCAGAGCCTATTCAGAATGGAGATGTATAATATTATATTAATATGTTGCGCAATAGAATAAGCGGACTATCAGCAGAGGGGATAGAGAGAGAGAGAGAGGACTGAAGGAGAAGGTAACAGTGCTCGTGTAAGCTTTAATTGTATTTTGCAGTGCTCCTGCTTTTATTATTCTCGTCTTGCTAGTGCCATGATCTTTATGCTATAAATTTCCCTTGAAAATTTTGAAACTTTTAAGGACCGTTTGCTATTTCTACATTTCCTTTCCAAAATACAACATTATTACCCTATAGTACGCTTGGTTTTATAATTAGATATGAATATTTTAAGCTTTACATATTAACAAAATTCTATATATATATATATATATATTTTTAAGAAGCAAGTGGTTCTGTGACTTGCAATTTTTTTTATAAATGGGACAGGAATGGAAAGAAAAGAAATAGATAAAAAAGAGAGGTAGAGATGCAAAATAACCAAATGATAGTTAAGAACTTGGTGTCAGGAGGAGCAGATGATGCTGCCACAGTAGTGCGGTCTTTTGAATTAGTTTATTTATGAGACCTGAACAAAGAGCAGGTGCGGTGTGTCAGTTCCTCTCTTAAGCACTGACATTGTAACCTGCATCTCCTGCCCTCTCTGAAACATTTTTCTGCATCTTGTCTGCTACTTTTACATAACAGCCATCACAAATACACAATAATAGATTTATATTTTTCGAATTTATTTATTCTTATTCTTGACAGAGAACTTGCATAGCATAGAAAAGGTGATTTGCACTTAATTTTTTTATTTAATGTTATGTCAAAATTAGCTCCATGAATTTGACTGCGTATGAAGCATTTACTCCATGAATTTGACTGCGTATGAAGCATTTAACACGGTCTAAAATCTGATAGTTTGGTCAAGACGTTGTTCTCTTCATTATTTCTCTTTCCAAAAAAAAAAAAAAAAAAAAAATTTGCCCATTCCGTGTTGAGTGATTCAGTCACTTTTGGATATGTAATTTTACGTACTACACCCTCGAATATTTCTTAATTACTTCGGGATTAATAAAACAAGGCTACAGTTTTTAGAAACACGTCTCAACTGTGCATTGACCATTCTTTAAGATATTCCCACTGTTGCTAGCCTTAAAACGAAGATTCAGAACGTGTGCGTTGTGCCTCTATTTGTTGTCTCCGTGATAAAATGACATTAATTTTTTTTCTTGGATTTTTTTTTTATTAAAAGGTTGTAGACGATTATATTAATTTAAAAAGTCACGAGCAACTGTTATATAATATTAGACAATAAATGATTTTGAAAGTATTTAGTTGTAAAACAAATAAAAAACACACAAGGATATGTGCATTATGTGGATACATTTTGATAATTTTTGCTTGGTTGGAGTTATAGATGTCTAGTGATTGTTTTCTCTTTGTGTGCTTATTTATCTTATTTCTTCAAATTCTTATTTGGTTGGAGTTATAGATGTCTAGTTATTGTTTTCTCTTTGTGTGCTTATTTATCTTGTTTCTTCTGACAGAACCGAAATTCATGTCCAGCTGTAAAACAAATAAAATGATATGAAATACTGTAGCGTTTTCAAACAACTTAAAGTGAAAATTTTGTAGTGGAAAGAAGATGTAAAAAAGAAAAGATTTTTGTGAGTTTGAACATGAAGAGTTAGTAGTAAAGGGTTCTTGGAGTGCACTGCACTTGCGCTGCCACTTTCTCACTTTCGGCTGCTCTTTTTGTGCATTCTCGTTCCTTTCTTTCTCGCTCTCCAAACTCTTTTTTGCAAGTCATTTTATTTACCACTGCCCCTTTCTGTCTTATTATCACCCCTCAATTAAACCTAATTATTATATAATATACTGCAACGCCTGTACGCTGTACGGGTACGGAATCTGAGCCTAACCAGCATTCAATGCCAAGAGAGCCCGGTATTATTTTAGGTTTGGGCCGGTGAAGCCCGCTAAGCCGCTATTATATTTTATCAGGAGCAAAATTAGAGTGTGATGTGTTAATCAAGATGAATTGGTGAACACACCTTCAAAAGATTATTGGATTGACTTCGAACTATCAATTTAAACTGTTAAAATTCAAGTACTCCGTGAGTGATGTATGTGCATGTAAAATTTTTAAAATTTCTAATTCATTTAGTACATGATCGAGCGGTAAAAAAAATAATAAAAAATTAATACATAAAACAATTAAAAAGTTAACTTATAAAATGTTCATTGTTTTGACCGCTTGAACATGTGCTAAAAATATTTGAAACTTGAAATTTTTTTACATGTACATACATCACTCAAGTGCTTGGATTTCAACAATTTGGATTCGTAGTTCAAAGTCAATCCGATAGTCTTTTGGAGGTGTGCTCACCAATCCCTCTTGGTGAGCACATCACACCCTAGTTTTGCTCTTTGAATCTCATATGTAAATGGAATCCACATCCTCTGAGGTAACATAATATTTCTATTTGAATCATGGTTGTCCGATCAAAATTCGAACCAATCTGGTCTGAAGTGGAATGCAGGGACCGATTTAATAGTCATGCGGATTATGATTGAACGGTTCAGATTCAAACATAAATACTATGTTGCTTTAGGTGATACAAATTATGGGTGATTAATGAGCGAGCATGAGCGAGTTAGGGTATGCTCATGCTCGCTCATTAAGTAAATGAGCGAGTTGTTAATGAGCGAGTTTAAATGAGCGGATAAATGAGCGAGTTGTAAATGAGCGAGCTTTTTAATGAGCGAGTTATGAGCGGCTCACGAGTTATGACTTATGACTCATAACATAATTATATAATGTGCTCACGCATAACAAAATTTGTTAAAAGTCATCATAACAAAATCCAATAAATTGTCATAATTCATTTAAATGAGCGAGTTGTTATGACTATTACTTGTTTTGGACTTTAGGCGGAGGTTTTGGTTCTGCCGATTTACAAAAAAAAATGAATATGAAACTATGAATATTAGTATATTACACATGATTAAATGTTACATTGTGCTCACTATATTACACAAGATTAAATATGAAACTATGTTCACTATCTATCAATCTTAATAAGGCAAGCTTGATGTTACACATAATTACATAGGATTAAATATAGCAGGGATTAGATGTGGCAAATTCTTAATGAACGAGTTATGAGCGAGTTGGGACATGCTCATGCTCGCTCATTAAGTAAATGAGCGAGTTTAAATGAGCAGATAAATGAGCGAGTTTAGGCGAGCTTTTAATGAGCGAGTTATGAGCGGCTCACGAGTTATGAGCGATTTACTCACCCCTAATACAAATTCATGTAAAAGGAGACAACGAAGCTTTGTCTAAAGAGAAAAGAGTCCGTTCAATATTCATCGGACTCAAATTTGAGTTTTATAAGCTCCGTTTCCACCCGATTCATTATAAGATATATGCGTGCCACTTCAATATTGTTCATGTCTGCTTCAATATTCATACAAATCAATTGCACATGAATTTTAAAGTGGATGAAACGGAAACAGAGTCCATTGAACTCAAATTTGAGTATGATAGTCACCGGATACTCTTTTATTTCCCCTCGTCTAAATCATTTGTCGTTGTCGGAACGTGCCATTTAGAACTTCCAGTATATCAATTATTGAATTATTTGACAATATTGATAATTTAATATTTAAAATAAGAACTTATAATTTATAAAAAAAAATAGACACATTCTTAGTCTATGAATTGATCGTGTATAATTTTTTATACAATTTTAAGTGCATGTGGATTCCATCAAGAACTTTAAGCTGTTCGGTTAATGAAACTTTACCTCAAATTTTATTATATATATATTTTTTTAAAGGCAAAGGCTTCTATGGACATAAGGACTTATTTGTAAAATGAACACCCTTTTTATTTTCAAAGTTCAAACAGTCGATCCGAACCGTTCATCTTGTTCTCTATATTAATATGTGCTTGGAGACCAAATTTTACATTTTTCTGAATTTTTTTACTATTTATTAAGATGGGTACAAAATTCAATGGTCTGAATTTGATATTTTTTGTACCCATCTTAATAAATAGTAAAAAAATTCAGAAAAATGTAAAATTTGGTCTCCAAGCACATATTAATATGGAAAATAAGATGAACGGTTCGGATCGACTGTTTGAACTTTGAAAATAAAAAAGGTGTTCATTTTACAAATAGGTCCTTATGTCCATAGAAGCAAATATGGTAAACGTATTGTATAAATCATATTCCAAATGGAAATTCAAAAAGTTATTTCTGACAATTCGAAATTCAACTCAATGCATTCTTAATTGATTCTAAATATATTAAATCAGGGGTGTATTTTCAGAGGAGGGACAGGAGATGCTGCTCCTTCTCCAAAGTTAATGGCAAAGCATTTAGTTGTTAATGATGCTACGGTAATATGCATATTACGAGTCGCGGTGGTATAGATTCATATCATTATTTTCAAGTTCAAATAATTAATCTGAGCCGTTAAATATGATCTCCATATAAAAGTATATTTGAAAATCAAATTTTACATTTTTTTTTATAAGTTCTTTCACTTTTGTAGTTAGGTAGAAAATCACTTGATTGAATTAAGTCATTTTTTTACCTATTTAAAAGATAGTAAACAAGATTCTAAAAAAATATAAAATTTGATCTTGTAGTGCATTTTCATTTGAAGATTATGTTTAATGGTCACAATGAGCTATTTAAACTTTGAAAATAAAAAAATTGAATTCATAACACAGATTGATCCATAATATACATATTATCATAGCCTTACTCTTTTTTTTAGAGAGAGATGGAGTGAAGCTCCCAAATTGCACTTATGATGAACGGTTTCTAGGTTACATTAAGTGAAATTTGAAAAGAAAGTTCTTTTTCAAAAAAAAAAAAAAAATTGAAAAGAAAGTTAATGGCGATGTATTATTTCCTAAGAACTCATATTACACTTGTATAACTAGTTTGTTGAAAGTTACTAATTAGTCCTCCCAGGTAATCTAATTCGACATTTAAAGAACTATTTTGAGAAAAAAAAAACAATGCTTTCAACGCCCTCTCTCTAACATCTCGTCCAAGTTATGTGTTGCCATCTCCTGTACAGTCTTCCGAAGTCCAAACTGGTTTGTTATTTGAATTAAAAAAATGGAAGAATTTTCGTGTTATGTTTGGATTAAGATTTAATATGATTTAACATGTTGATGCGAGAGTTAGTCTGATACGAGGAGGAATTCAATATTTTTACAAATATACATGTATAAAGTAATTAAATGGAACAATAATTAATTATTAAAGTGTTATCTGTGTCTAATTTTCTACTTGTACATAAGAGATTTTTGCATCTCATTCCCGTTTCAACGATAACTTAAGCAAGCTGATAGTAAAATGTGTTTTTCCCTTTATCTTTTATAAGCAGGTGAGTAATTTAAATCAAATTTGACGGTGGTTATCCAGAACACGATATTAAAAATTAGAGACAATGTTTTGTTCTCTAAGCCTTCATTCTGAGTAATCTCTAACTAGTTCAACTTCTAACAAATCTTTTTTTCCTAATTTGTCTCCAAGTCAAAAAAATATAAAAAAAAGAGAAAGGGGAGATAGCACAATTGGCTAGGAAAATGTCCTAGAGTTGTTATACCCAAAAGTCGAGAGTTCGATTCCCCCTCACGAACCTTGGTAGCTACTACCAAGTTTTCAAAAAAAAATATATATATATATATAAAATTTCACCCGCTCCTTTTTCTCCTCTCAGCATACTCATCAATTTTCTTGACGATTTTGCTGAATTTTGCGATTTCAAAACTATAAACATTTTCAACTCGATTTTTTCTTTCAAATGAAATTCATGATAAAGTACTCTTGAGTTATATTTGTATTGTTGTTTCTTATTCTAAGAGATATGCTGCGTATAAAAACTTGATATGTTAGGTTTAAAGGCTTGATATGCTATGTATAAAATATTGTACTTTGATAGTTTGAGTTCTTAACACAAGTACCTTAAAGGGTTTGAGAAACAAAATTTAAAGTTCCTACTGGTTTTAATTGTCAATTTTTTTTTTGATAAGTTACATGTAAAGTTTAAATGTTTGACAGAATTACTTTAAATGATTGTAGACATTGTTTATAGCTTAAGAAACAAAATTTAAAGTGCCTACGGCTTTTTACTGTATTTTTTTATGAGTTACATGTAGAGTTTAAAGGTTTGACATGAATACTTTAAAGGGTTGTAGACAGAAGTTTAAAAACTCAAGAAATAAAATTTAAATTGGCTATGGACTTTACTATAAAAAAAATCGCGACACAAATATAATTCAAAAGTATTTCGTCATGAATCTCATTTGAAAGATAAAATCAATTAGAAGACATTCGTAGTTTTAGATTCACAAAATTCATCACATATTGTCAGAAAAATTGACGAGAATAGTCGGAGGATAAAAAAAAGTGGATGAAATAAATTTTTTTTTTATTTGAGACAAATTGAGAGAAAAAAAAATAGTTAGGAATTGAACTAGTTAGATTTTAAGTTTAAATGTTTGCCAATAATATAAACTGAATTTGAAAAAGTTGAACAAAATGCTAGATGCTGGATAGGGATTGTTCGGAAACATTTCAGGAATTGAGTTTGAGAAATAGTTTAGTTCTATCAATTTTAAAATAGGATAACACACACATATATATGAGAAAATGTAATGTCCCCCGGGCTACAATTTCTCAAAAATCCTCGTGTATAAAAGCCTTCACTTTTTAGCTTAGTTCTGACGCATTTTTAACTGCCATAATTTCAACTGCTATAATTTCAAGTACAATATGTATGTTTACATAATTATACGTGTTTGTTTATAGGATAATATGTGTATGTTTACATGATAATATGTGTATGTTTACAGGATAATATGTGTATGTTTACATGATATTATGTGTATGTTCACAGAAGGTCGTCCCCAACAGATGTCACACGTTTTCAACAGCTGTCACGCATTTTTAACAGCTTTCACGCGTTTTTATGTTTACAAGATTTGTTGAATTAGTTTACAGGATTTAGTATTGATGTTTACAGGATTTAGTATCGATGTTTACAGAATTAGTTGAAAATATCCGGGAATTTTTGAGGGACTGGAATTGGAGGACTGTTAGCTGCTTCCTATATATATATGACGTGTGTATTTATTTGTTGCTGTCTTAATATTAAGGTGGTTTCTTTTTCTCACTTTGTGCTGTGATCGCATTAGAGTTTATCATATGTTATTGATCAAATAATCAACATTATTAAATATACTGGATTATATACAGTCTCTATTTTCGATCATAATTGCACTGTCTTCAAAATTTCACGATGTTTTCTAGGTCATATTTTGCTACTGATACTAAACGCTTTTAAAAAAAATGTAGTTTAATCACCCGGTAATATAAATTATTATTCTCTTCGAAACAAAAAAAAAATACCATTCAGCTTAATTTGTTTACCTTACGCTCGCTCATATGTCAAATTAGAGATCTAACTACGTGTCATGATCAATTCAAATTTATATGTATCGTGCTGTGATCAAATTTGAAAAGATAGTCACAACACATTAGTTACGCCGTGACTTATCATGTTTGATCATGTTCAGTGGCGAAACATAGTAGAATCTAGAGTGTTAAGTCACTCTATCATTTTCTTTTATCGAGTATATAGAAGTTCAAGCAAATTTTATTCTTTGTACATAGTAACCCCTCGTGTAATATTACAGATTTATAAGGTCTTAAGGGTAAATTTGAGGAAACTTGGAATTTTTGACCATTTTTTCATTTTCATTTGCACTCTTGACTCTTCGGTTTTCACTAGTAAAAAAATAGGAAATTTTTTGCTTTTAGAATTTGAAAAGTTCAACTACAAAGAGGATAGAAAAAAAAAAGTGTCATTTAATGATTGAAAGAAAGAAATCTCTAACGAAAGTTACGAAATTCCACAAAGCATATCCAGTTCATAAAAAAAAAAAGAAGCAAATTAATCAATTTCAAAATAGTGGTGCAAAATCTACAAAAATTCAAAAAATAAAGTTAATTTCAGAAGAGTTGCGACATTTAATTTTAATTGAAGTTTGTGTTTGTTTGTATTTTTTAAAATTATTGGTCATTATAACTTTGAGATAAAAATGATATTTTTTTCTTACGTGTAATTTGTACAGAGATAAAATTATGTCTAAGAAAAAGACAATAGACTCTTATTTCGAGGTAAAAGAAAGCAACTCAAACTCTCAAATTCAAACAGAAATTTCAAGTCTTGATAATCATATTTTTGAACCAATTCCACATGTGGTGAATATTGATCAAGAGCAACAACCTTCACATAGTTCCACATGTGGTGAGTACAAGGTGGAACCGGTGAGCCCTTACAATTCTTCTGGGAAGTCACACGGCCCTAACAACACAATCCGAGTCGCAAGGACTTCAAGGATTGCAAGATGAGCACAAGGCTCGAAGTAGTAAATGATTCGATCACGCATGATCACTCTAGGAGTTGGTTGATTGATTGAATAAGCTTGAAATTGATTGTGTATATTGAAGTTGGAGTGCACAAGCAACAACAGCTTTCTCTAGATCTGTAAATACGAAATATTGAAGTTGGAGGCGGCCAGAGTGATACTCCAAACCTTGGTATAGCTTCTATTTATAGAGAGCTGATAAAAAGGAAGTAGTGCTGACCGTTGTAACGGTACAGGAGACCGTGACAACGGTAGATCAATCGAAGTGGTTTGGAGTGTAACGGTGGTTACTGTTGATCACGGTAGATGACCGTGGCAACGGTACCCACCACGGTAATCCTTTGGAAAGTTTAGCAATGCGGTGATGCTAAATCCAATTTTATGCGTTACGAGATTTGTACATGATTTATTTATTCCGTTATCACAGTCACTGGACCGTGACAACGATAGGCCTCACTTAGGTCAATCTCAAACTTATTTTACCAATCTTACATATACGTTATCCTTAATCTTGAGTTAATACTTTTGTTATCCAATGTCTTGTGCCTTCATGACCACATCCATGATGTTATATTGCAGTGTATTAATTCATCCTTGATGTGTATTTATTAGTTTAGTTTGATAGATATGGTATTTATTAGTACTAGTTATCTATCGTATCTTTTTATGACATTAAATACTGAAAGATTTTGTGTTATAATTTTTTTTAAATAATGCTTAGCCCTTCTATACTCAAATTTTGGTTCCATTTTGATCACGTTTAATTTTTCGATCAAGATTTAACGGTTATAATTGCACGTGACCATGTGTTGTGTCAAGATCTTTCGTATAACGTATTGTGCCAAATTTTCAAAAGATGATAATGTCAAACAAATAGTCACAACATGCGACACACGAGTCACGACATGTGCCGTACCGTGATGTATACAATTACACCGTGACTTTTTTATAGATCTCTATGTCAAATAATATAGCAATGAAACAACACAGTAACTACACTTTAAATATGACAGCAGTAATACACACAGACAACAAAGAAAAATACAATGTAATATCTAATACAAAAACGAAAAGTATATTTTACCTCTTATAACTAATTATAAAAAGAATCTCTTAAACTACTTCATGTGATTCAAATTCGCAACAAGATACAGATATAAGTATATAACCCAATAAACAACAGAATATTCCTCTCTCTCGGAATTATATTCGCTCATTTAGGCCCTGTTCGTTAGCTTGGGTTTACATAGGAAATGGCAACATGTCCCTATATGTTCCCACAAGTGTTCGGCACCTTAGGATTTCTCCAACTAAATTCCCGACGGGTTACCGACGGATTCATTTTTCTTCTTCAAATAGCATTGTTTGGGTGGGAAAAAAGAAATTGAGTCAAAGCTCCGTTTTTATTTCCCAATTGACGTACTTGATACGAAAACTAATAAATTAGCTGCTTCTTGAGTGATTAAGCTATTTTATTATAATTATTAATATCAAATTGGATATAACTAATAGTTTAAAACTTTAATGCTTCTTGGCTTGTCCTTAGAACCATAGCATGTCAAAAAATAAAATATATATTATTTAATAATTATTAATATCTTAATTTTATTTGTTTATAAATATTTTCTTAATTTATTTGTACTCATTTTCTTTTTTCATTTAATTATGAAAGTATTTATATTTTATAAAATAATAATTAATAAGTAAAGTTATGTTATTATTTAATCTATTTTATGTAATTAAATTACTAATAATTTTATAAATAAAAATAATTGCATAATATCAATTATTTTATAAAAAAAAATAAGACTTCCCATAATTAATCCCACGGTACAACCGAACACTCACATTCTGTATGTACCCATGTCTGTGGGTTTCTACTTTTTCAAAAGTGAGTTCCCATCCCCATTAAATCCCATCCCGCGTAATCCCGTGACAAAAGAAGACGCCCTTATGTGATACGACCCTCGCATAATTTTCAGCGAATCCATAAAAATTCAAACCAAGTTGCTAATAAATAAAATAAAAGATATCACTTTATCATTACTAAAATTTACTTTACTGCATCTCCAAGCTATCAGGGCGTCATTGCAGCGCACAAAAATTGGCAAGAATCAAATACCGAAATTTTCAAGTATAATTGCATGATATCGACAAACAATATCATAATATATACTTTCTTACTTTATAACAATTTTTTTACTTATTAACACGTTACCTTCATAAAACACGTAGTTTAAACCTAAAGGGTGTGTTTGATTGCAAAACAAGAATAGATAGAATTATCAAATAAAAAATAGCTATTGTTTGTTCTATCAGAGTAGCAAAATCTCAAAATCCTTAGAAATAACCTATTTTAATAAGACAAAAAAATTGGATTTACTATTCTAACTCAACCAAATACCGAATAGTCTAACTCCAAAAATAATCTATTCCCAATCCAACCAAATATATCCAAAAAGTACACGAGAAAACACCCAACAACAAAGACTGAAATGCAGTCACTAACAAGTTTAAAAAAAAAAAAAAAAAGACTGAAATACTTATACTAAAATTTTGACTTGGTTTCCTACGTGTAGGAGGTAAAAGGTTCGAAATCCGAATGAAAACAATTCTTTGTAGGTATTAAATAATTGAGTGGCTTGACCTTCAACCTTTACTCAATTTTATTTATTTATTTTTGGCTCGGTTCTTATGAAATGTCAATTTAATTCACTATAAATAATTAGGGTCATACTAATAATATCAATGTATATACTAATGTATTGATATTAGTATTGTAGGTCCAAGGTGTTCTTAAGCTCATCAAAAGACTTTGTACTGTGAATACAAACTGCCAAAATTGATCTATTTTACGAGGGATGTATTTATACATTGCATTTATAAATTTATAAATTAATTTAGTCTAAAGTTAAGTGCAAAAAAAATGAAAAATGAGCACATTAAAATTAACTTAATTATAAACCTTATTTTCTTGGACACATTACATCCATCTTTTACACATTTTTAGAGGTGGATTTTTTTTTCCCTCGTTCAATATCGTCAATATTTCTGACGATCTGTGATGAAATTTGTGAATCTAATATCACGAACGTCTTTTATGTAATTTTCTCTTTCAAATAAGATCCATGATGACATACTTTCGAGTCGTCCGTCGCATAAATATTCATATCTTGTCATGTAGTTTCATAATCATACCTCGTTGGGCAAATATTCTACCAAGTCGAGCAAGTATTCATACATCTTTGTGCAAGTATTGATACTTCGTCGAGCAAGTATTCATACCTCGTTGGGAAAATATTCATAAATCGCCTGTGACAACCTGCCTTGTTGCCGACAGATCGGTAGGAGCCGATAGATAGGAAGTTGAAGGTGATGCAGTCTGGATCGAGATCACGACGAGTTATGAATACTTGCACTACGAGGTATGAATACTCGAGCGGCGGACAACTCAAAAGTACTTCATCATGGATCTCATTTGAAAGAGAAAATTACGTAGAAAACGTCTGTGACTTTAGATTCGCAAAAAAATTCACAGATTGTCAGAAACATGGGTGACATTGAAGTAAGAAAAAAAAACTATCTTTAAAAATGTGTAAAAAATGAGTATGTGATAAGAAATACTGTTTAAAGAAATACTTGATATCTTACATATAAATACTTGCGTGTATAAGTATACATATTTACACGCATCAATTGTAAAGTTTTTCAAATATAAGTGGCCCTCCACATTATTAATGACTGATACACGTCATTTTTTGTCTTTTTGTGCTGAAAGTTGTGATACTTTCATATAATTAATGATTGGAGGATGGATGGAAAAAATAAATCTTTATTCAAAGTATAAATAACTATTAAGCAAGAGAGGAAGAAACAACAAAAATAAGAAAGATAGTCAAGCGGGCCTCATAAGCAAAATAAAATTAAGCTACTTAGAGATGTGACTTCAGTTATGCAGGTTTAAAATTAGACTTATGCTATTTTAAATCCGCTTAACCATTCCCCATTTTGACATCTTAAGAGCCTGTACGGATGCTCCCCACAAAATACTGTTCACATGAGAAAAATAAAATTTACTCAGACTGAATTTTTTTTTTCTCAGATAAACAGCAGTTCAAAAATTTTATATTCCTATTTCTATTTCCATTTACACTGTGCAGCCCAACATGTCCTAAATGCGATATCCCCCAACCAAAAATAAACACACAGATGTTAAAGCCTCTGTAGCTGATAAATAATTACATATCGTGTACCAAGTTACTGACAATATTTGTGAGTTCAATATAATTTGGAGGGGATCCTTTCGGTGAAATCGTCTCGCAATGTTATTTTTGTCATTCGCCACAGAAAATCTGGAATCATTCTGTCCCAACAGAGCCCGTCCATTATACAGTCACTCCTCTCGTGACCCCAATTCCTGTCTCCCCTCCCCCTCCTCTCGACCAAAACGCGACCAAAACGCGAGAGAAAAGGAACGCCAAAGAAAAAGAGGAGCCGCCGAAATATCTCCTCTCCGTTCAGATCTACGTAATCCTTGTCGATTCCTCTTGATTGGCGATTCAATTTCTCCTCAACACCCTTTGAAACCCTAATTTCTTACTCCAAGATAACTAGGAGGTCTTCTGATTAGGGTTTTGGAGATCCCCGTACCAGATCTAAGCGGATCCGGGTTCAGGTTCGGGTTATTTTACTACTCTCAGCGGATCTGATGGCGGATGGAAGGATGAAGGCTTTGGCGCAGGATTTGGAGGACGAAGAGGATATGGAGGTGGAAGAAGAAGAGGCGGAGAGCGATGAACCAGACCTGTCGCTCTGGGTGGGAGAATGTCGACGGGAGCTTCCTGAGAGGCTCCACGTGCCAGTCATATGCGTGAGGGATTGGGACGAGACGGAAGAGCCGGCAGAGACATCGAGGGAATCACAGCATAAGCGAGCCAGGGTTTTTGATTCTGGGGAGTAAGTTTCATGTCTCTAAGTTTTGGATTGTTGAATAAGGTTTTTTGTCCGAGAGACTGAATTCTTGGTTACTATGTATTCCTTTTGTGGACCTTTTTCTGACACACTTATGAGTCGGGTGCCCATATGTCCATTCCAATATTTAATTATCGAGGAATGTTTCGTCTTTGGCCTTCTCATTTTTGGTTCGTTCGTTTATTGCTCGTCTACTGTTGTGGAAAAAAATGACTACTGTTGTAAAAAAAAATGATATGTTGAAGAACCTAGTGAAGGTTGAGCCAGACTAGTCAAGTACCTAAATCATTAAATCATAGAACTTTAAATACTTAACTCCTTAATTGCAGTGCCGAATAAGGAGGTGTGAGATTTTCTGGGAATAAGTTTTCTAAAAGAATACATAAAAGTTCTATTCTTCCAACACAGTCCATAGTGAAATCGATAATTTTAGCTTTGTTGTTGTGCTAATGATTCTTTGTTTGTATCTAGGTCAAGTCAATATGCTGGCATTCCATCTGGCAACTTCCAGTTCTCGTCGGACACTGAGATGGACTACCTGATCAGTTTCTGTGATGATATTGTTGAAAGGCAAGATGAAGCTGGGGAGGGTGGTATTGACATGAACTCTCAAGATCTAGCTGGCGAGAAGGTTGCACAAGCTGAGAACCCTAATGTGGGAAATGATGAACAACCCCTACCTGAGCTGAGGATGGACCTCACTGATGATCTTTTGTACTTGGTATGCCCTGCCCTCAAGTTTTGTTTAAAAGTATTTGATGCCAATGTGTGGCACTTTCAATTATGGATTAGTTTACATGATAAAGAATCTTACAATGGTATATTGATTGTTTTGCAGATATTTTCTTTCCTGGGGCAGAAGGATTTATGTCGAGCAGGTGCAGCATGCAAACAATGGCACGTGGCTAGTTCACATGAGGATTTCTGGAGGTCTCTCAAGTTTGATAACATCCCAATTTCTCTGGAGAACTGTATGCACCTATTTCTGTGGAATCAATTTGGATATGCTATTTTTTGTCTTAATTAGCTGACTAAATGCTTTCTTTAATTGCAGTCGTCTCCCTATGCAACCGATACCAGAATGTGAAGGAACTAAATTTGTCTGGTGTCCCACGAGCAGATGTACTTTTTATGGAAGCAGCTCGATATTTGAGGTTTCTCATTTAGTGTTTTTCTTAATTCTAGTCTCTCATCTCCTTTTAAAATGTCACTGTTTGGCTGGTTATTCTTTCAGGTAAAAAATAAAAATATCATATATTTTTTTTAAAACTTATATTTCAGTCGACTGGAGACGTTGACACTGGGAAAGGGACATCTAAGTGATGCATTCTTCCAGGACCTGTCAGAGTTGCCTGCTCTGATGAACTTGAGCATATGCGACTCTGCTTTGGGTGGGGGTATCAATGAGGCAACCATACAACATGATCGGCTACGCAACCTTCACATAGTCAAGTGCCGTTCTCATCGCATAGCTGTGAGGTTGGCTTTTTAGTTTTCTTTTTCATTGGTTGTGTCAGTGATTAAGATAAAAAAATGGTGTTAAGGTGGGACTGGGTGTTTGGAGCTTTGTTTGAACCTGTATGTTGCGAAGGTAGTGTTGGTGGAAAAAAATGGCTGAATTTTTAAGTGATGAGTTTGTTCGCCAAATGGTGAAACTTCTCTATGTTGGTCATATTATGCTCTTATTTTTGATTGGATGTTGTACTTGTCTGTATGTTGGTAAATTAGAAAATAAACTTAACATAACTGCCCACTGTGTTTGCTTAAATTTGTTGCTTCTTAGTCTGAACCAATCTTTTTGAGAGACATCCCAATGTCAGTTATCAACAAAAGTTTGCAGATAAATGGAGAATATAACTGCTAACAAGCTTGACTTTCTTGACAGGTGCCCGCAGCTGCTCAAGCTGTCAATGAAAAGGTCGAGCATGACTCATGTTACACTGCACAGTCCACAGCTAAGGGAGCTGGATCTATCTTCTTGCCACAAGTTATCAGATGCTGCAATAAGAGCTGCTGCTGTGGCGTGCTCTAAATTGTTGTCTCTTGATACTTCATTCTGCTCCTGTGTGACTGACGAGACCCTGCGTGAAATCTCTCAAAACTGCACCTCCCTTTCCTCGCTCGATGCCTCCAACTGCCCCAACATTTCCTTTGAGGTATGGTTCCACTTTCATACCATTCCAACACTACATTTTGAATAGTCGCTGATAATTTCAATAGATAATAACTCATTTTTCAGCAAACATAAAGATAGAAATACACAATTAGGTGGCAAAATGACTGGTAAATAGCAGAAACAGGACGGCCACACTGGTAGAAAAATCCAGTTCTGAAGTTAGTATCGTACTATTTATGATTTATGATATGAATCGTATGATATTATACGGAACCTCATATATACAAATCAGCATATTTCAAGACTTTCTTTTAGCATATTTTGACAGACGATTCATGATACGATGCAATAACAACGTTTCACAATTCAAATTATGATTCAACAACATTGAACTCCAGGATATGCCTGTTTCTTGCTGTTCCTTCTCTTCAAGCAGTGGAATTTGAACTGACATTTGCATTATTAATTTTGAAGTCTGTCAAGCTCTCAATGTTGGTGGATTTGAAGCTTCACAGTTGCGAAGGTATCACTTCCGCTTCAATGGCTGCAATAGCTCAAAGCCGTTTGCTAGAGGTAGGCATCACTCTCCTCTCTCCTATAGTCTTTATTCCTCTGCATTCTAACACTGTTTCTGTGCTCATTTTAGGCCTTGCAGCTTGACAACTGCAGCTTGCTAACTTCTGTGTCATTGGACCTTCCCCATCTTCGCAAAATAAGCCTTGTGCACCTTCGCAGGTACGGCTTCTCATCTGTTATTTTTTTTTTTTAAATTAGGAAAACAAACAATAGTGTGTAGAGGTTATCAATTAATTTTGTACTTCTCCTGAATTTGTTAGGTTTGTTGAGTTGAATCTGCGAAGTCCTGTACTTCAGTACATAAAGGTCTCAAGATGTTCTGCGCTCCAGCGCATCAACATAATATCCAATTCTCTTCAGGTCAGCTACATAGTTCTTTTATGTTGTGACAAATATTATTTTTTTTAATAAAGGATTGTGTTGTAATATAATGTGTAACATTCTCTTTTACAGAAATTGGTGCTTCAAAAGCAAGAGAGCTTGGTTAATTTATCATTACAATGCTACAGTTTGGTTGATGTAGATCTCAGCGACTGCGAGTCTTTGACAAACTCAATCTGTGATGTTTTCAGTGAAGGTGGTGGTTGCCCTATGCTGCGATCATTGGTTCTTGACAATTGTGAGGTATACAGTTTCTCTTAGATTAGTATAAGTTATATATTTGTTCTTTATCTAAAATTTCTTTCTAATGTATAAGCTTAACATGATATTTTAATATGATTTTCAGAGTTTGAGTATGGTGGAAATAAGGAGCTGCTCTTTGGTTAATCTGTCACTTGCTGGTTGCAGAACGATGACCTCCCTCAAATTGTCATGCCCCAGTCTTAAAAAGGTGAATCTAGATGGCTGTGATCATCTTGAAGTGGCGAACTTCTCACCAGTGAGTTATATTTGTTAATATTTGTACACTACTGCTTTTCAATCATATTTGTGTGGATGGTTCTGATATAGGTTTGTTTTATGTAGGTTGGTCTTGAGTCTCTTAATCTTGGAATCTGTCCAAAGTTGAGCATTGTGCATATCGAGGCCCCTATAATGACGTCACTTGAGCTGAAGGGATGTGGTGTGCTTTCTAAGGCTTTAATCAAGTGCCCCTGCCTAGTTTCCTTAGATGCCTCCTTCTGCAGGTCTCTTTTGACAAACTGAACTTTGATGTAGTTTTTTAATTATCTTTTTTTATGTTACTTATTAATTTGGTTTTATAAATTCTTTCTTCAAACAGGCAATTTGTGGATGAGTCATTGTCTGGTACAGTTGTTCTCTGCCCTCTGATCGAGCAGCTTACCCTTTCATCGTGCCTTGCCATAGGGGATGATGGACTGTATTCCCTTAGTTGCCTTGGTCGTCTCACCCTACTTGATCTTTCCTACACTTTTTTGATCAATCTCCAACCTGTTTTTGATAGCTGTTCCCAGCTGAAGGTATGTTGCTACTTGCTACTTGCAACTGTTTTCCTCATCATCTTTCTTTATCCACGTCTATGATTTATAGGTTCGGGATACAACTTAAAATTATAAATGTCATTTCAACAATTTCTTTAAATTTTTACATACTTTTTTTTGTGTATTCCTTGTTGATCAGGTGCTGAAGCTCTCTGCATGCAAGTACCTGACCGACTCCTCTCTGGATGCACTTTACAAACTGGGTGCTTTGCCGTCCCTTCTAGAGCTAGATCTCTCCTATTCATCCATTGGCCAAAGTGCAATTACCGAGCTCCTTGCCAGCTGCACAAACCTGGTGAATGTGAACCTCAACGGCTGCACTAATCTGCACGAGTTGGTTTGTTTTTTGCCCGATGCAACATCGCTTGATGATATTTGCCCCTCTGATTCTGCAATAGTAGATGCAGACATGGTGCGTTGGAAGTCTGAACGTCTACTGGAGGTGCTCAACTGCACTGGATGTCCCAACATTAGGAAGGTTGTCATCCCCTCTGGAGCAAATTGTTTGCACTTGTCAAAGATAAATCTTAATTTATCGACAAATCTCAAGGAAGTCAGTCTCACCTGCTCCAATCTTTCTATTCTAAACTTGAGGTGATTTCTTTTGCTAGTATATTTTTTCTGCTATTTGATTGTGTGCGCATGCAGTATTATACTAATTTTGTTCTGGTTTCTCCCTTTTTTTCCATCCGTTTTTCCATAGCAATTGCACTTCTCTGGAGTTTTTGAAGCTCGATTGCCCAAGACTGACAAACCTTCAGCTGCCGGTATTTGCTGATATCTTTGAAAATTGTACTTTATTTATTGGGTAAACACATCCATACCATTCTTTGCTGTAATGGCAGCAAGTTGTAACTGTTTTTTCTTTGCATTTTCAATTTAGGCCTGCACAATGTTGGCAGAAGATGAATTAGAGGGTGCAATATTACATTGTAGCATGTTGGAAAGCCTTAATATCCACTCCTGCAACAAGGTTGGATTGCTTCGCATTCATGTTCGTTTGTTTATGTTAAATAAAATAAACCTTTCTCTTTGCAACTTTTGTTAAACCACACATTTGCTATTGTTTTTATTGACAACGCTCTAATACAAACTCACTGTTTTTCATTTTGAATCTTCTGGCAGATGAACTCAGAAGATTTTGAAAGGTTGCGTGCTGCATGTCCAAGCCTTAAACGCATCCAGAGTGGAAGCCTTGGAGGGATCTAATGCAACTGGGTGGTTGTTGTTGTGTGTAGTGTTTTCATGGCAATGTATTCTTTCTTGTAGTAGTATTTATGTATTATTAAAGCTTGAAGTAAAAAAAGACCCGTTGGTGGCTCTTGTTTGTACATAATAAATCACAGAGTCCATGGTGGGATTGTGCTCGTAGAATCTGCACTGTTGTAGTGTGCTAGCTGCATTTGTAGTAGAGCTTGATGCGTACTCTGTGAGAATTGCGGATTGATATTGATATTATTTGAACCATATAGTGTGGTTTGTATGTTAGTTCTCTTAATATATGCATGAATTCACTTATTAGGGAAAATGACGTATGGCATAGTTCTTGTTTATTGTGATGGTATTCTTTCGTGCAGTAGTCTCTCCTGTTTGTTGTTGTAAAAAACGGTCTTAATGGATGATTAATTGCCCATTTAATATGATAGCTAAACCGTTACAAATACACCAATCGGAGTTATGTTAACGGATTTATTCAATTAATCGATCGATTCTGTTTATTTTCGTTTAATTGTCCGTTTATTCATGTTTATTTCTGTTTATTCTAGTAAATATATATTTTCATAGTTTTTTTTTCTGTGATTGTTTCTGATAATAAGTTTGATAAATTTTGTATTGTAGTTTTGTTTGTACTTCAATATATATCCAATATTTTTTATATACATTTTTTCTTCTTATTTAATTTGAAATTGATTAATTTTTCTATTATTTATATAACATGTTTTTTTTACTTAAAATGTAATTTTTCAATTAGTAAATATGTTCATATGTGAAATTTAGTTGTTCTCAGAAACTAAATTTAAAAATTTAGTAATTTTATGTTGGAATGTTTGATTTTTTTTAAATAATATGTTATTAGTATTTAAAAAGACTTAATTTTTGAACTTACTTTTGCATTAAATAAATGTGTTGTTAGTGCGTATCAGCGTATGTACTATTAAGAAGAAATAGGCATAGTGTCATGTTAATATAATAGAACAAGTAAAATAAAGTTTATTTGATAAGTTTGATGAGTTAAATAAATTATGAATAATACACATAATTTTAATGAAAACAATTAATTAGCTGCATACTGATTAATTATTTGGTGGTACCTCATTCGTGTGATGAGCGCATATGTTATTTACAACACTGCTCCAGTTAGCATAACTTTTGAAATTAAAAAAAATATATCGTCATTGCTGTGCTACAGTTTTTCAATGCTGCACCGTATAATTCTTAGGTAGATTGAACTTTGAAGTTTTTACTTTGCCATACTATCAGTATCAACTATCAAGTCTATACAAGTAAATCTGCTGCGCTAGCGGTAAACAAACAATTTTATATTTTAATAGTTGTGAGCGGTAGGAAACAGCGTAAATATTTCCCGGATGAGTTTCGCTGGAATCTCGAAGATGATTTTTTACAACTTCAGCCTTCAGTCAGCAAAAAAGAAATAATGTCAACTTGACAACAAGTGACCTGGTCTGAAATCGACTCGATGCTAATATTCGGAGAATATATATATATATATATAGACGTCTGTTTTTTTTTTTCCCTTTTTATTATGCAAAGGGAGATTGAATCAAACAGGCCTGATTATGTCTGAAGAATTTCTCTACAAAACGGGCCAATATAATAAATTAATACCCAATGAATCCATAATTTAAATATCAGATTTGCTAACCCTGCCAATATAATAATTTCTTGTTATTTTTCTTACCTTTTCCTTTAAAAGAACTCCTGATGGGTTCCATGCCTAATTTTATCGGAGTTCAAATTTGTTCACAAAGTTGAAAAAAAGAAGATACATATTTCACTTTAATTAATTGAAATCATCAAGGCTACATATCTTAATTGAATAAATAAAATAATCAATCTTGATTAATATGTGAAGTTAAATAAACAGCAGACAATGCTTGATTGCGAAATTAAAAATTTAATATTACAAGTTAAACAAACAGCAAACAATCTAAAATAAACAAAAATACAATTCAAACTTACTTTAATGTAATCGTTTATCTTGGCACAAACAAGGTTTTTAACTTGGGCCTAATTTAACACAACTAATATTGAAATCGTTCATATATTTGAAAGATGTTCATCTCAGGTTAATTCAAACTTTGATTTCATGAAATCTCAGTACTTCCATTTGACGGGCAAAATAATTGAGAGGGAGTCGGACTCAATTTCCACAGTAAACTATTTGAGAGATGAAGGAACTAAGAAAAACCTGAAGAGATGGTGAGTGGAAGGGCTCTTGCGCGGAGGCGAGGCGAGACGAGACTTGGCTTGACGAAGAGAGCTGTGATGATTTTGTAGTGAGGGAGGCGCAAGTGGCGCTGACAGAGAAAACCTAAATCTAAGATATCATCTAATCGGTCTAATGAAGAGAGAATAAAAAACAGAAGTAGTGTATGACAATGGACTCTACAACGTGGAGTAAGCTAATCCACCTCTCTAGATAGAGTAAGTTACTTCAGATTAATTCAAACCTTACTCTCACTTACTCCATCAATTTTACTCGTTTGATGGATTAAGTGTGGAGTAAGGAGTTTAATCCACCCCTTACTCCACAACCAAACATGACCTGAAAGAGTAAATCTTACACCATCTTTCCTTGGATTAGTAGGCAAGCCAACTCACTGGACTAGTCAATTTACTTGTTTTCACAAGACAGCTCAATTACAGTAACCCTACATATTTCCTATTAGAATTAAGTCTAGATTTTAAAGAAAACAAAATATCATTTGCAGCTGTGCAAATTTGCATTTATATTAGCATTTTAAGCCTAGAAACTCAATTAAAAATGTTTAATTTGGCTCGGACAACTCAAAGACATCAGTATTACATACAACTCTACTATTTGGACACCATCCAGAATTTGAAAAGAAAACAAAATAACAGTAATAGATATACAAATTTACTTATGTATTAGTAGTAAAACTATATTCACTGAACAGCTCAATTATAGCGTTTGTTCATAAATTTGTTTAATGGAACTTTAAAGTAGGCTGCGGCTTACTTTCTTAAAAGAAATACATCAAAAATCCTATGCTGTCAAAGAATGGCTTCCAATCTTCTTATCTCTGGATTAGTCTGTTCAAGCATACTAGTTTCTTCTTCATTACTTGGGGTCCTATAGGCTTCAGCAATTGCCTTGCCTTTATCCATGGCTTCTGATGGTACTGTTTCTAGAAGGCTGCAAGAGAATAAATAAGGTCACTCGTTGAAGTTTCAATTGCTTGAAATTTGAAGGATCACTTGACAGGAGATGGTTGAATGCCATAAAAAGTATTAGAAGAAGAAAATTTAAACGGAAGGAATGGTTATAATTAGATTTCTAATTTTTCAATTCAGTGCCGATGAGATCACAGTGCACTGAGCACTGTCGGCAGAGATGCCACAAAAGAGGCCCTATGCTAGTTCAGAAAATAGAAATTATTTTATCTGCTATACTTGTCTAATGCTGCAATTGCTACAGTAATTTTCCCCTTCATGGATTCGACTGATGCTCCTTGATCTTTCCTCGATGCACGTAGCAATAGTGAGTCAAGGTCCTCCAATGCTCTACGAGTAAAACAATTTCAGAATTAGCTGTAATGTATAAAGAGCAAGCTCAGTTTGTGACAGTCGCTAATCATAAGGGCACAGCTTAGGTTACCTTAGACATTGGTCAACAGCATCTGAAGCAACCTTCCCTTTACCACAATCATTCGCATATTGTGCTACCTGAAATCACAAACAATTTCAGGCAGAATAATGTGCCCCCAACAGCCGGGGAACGAAAACAAAAACAAATAATAAAAATAGAAATTTAAAAGTAAACTTCAACTTACAGCTCGGATATTTATACGCAGAGCTGCTGCTGGACCGGAGCGAAGCAAACTTCTGCTCTGATCATATCTTGGCTGCTCATACTCCAGTGATTTCTCTGACAAAATTTAACATCAAATCTCATGTGTCATAAAATCTGAAATATATGAACATTTGATATGGTTTGAAATTTAATTGACTGGAGATAATCACCTAAATCCTTGAACTGGTCTTGAGATAAGATTACAGCAGGAACGTAAGCTTCCAGTGGTTCCAGCTTTTTCCTAATAGTTGTTTCATTTGCAACTAAGTAAGATTTCAGTGAGCAAAACTAAACCAGCCAAAGAAGAAAAATAAAAGAGGTCAAGGGAAAGTTTTGGGGAATGGAGAAACCTTTTGACGTATTTGTCCAGAGGGTTAGCGGCATCGGCACCTGTACAATTTTTAATTTTAAACATGAGAAAGAATCGGTATAGCTTAGATATGCTTTAGGTGTAATTCAACTACATTATCTGAATAAGAGGTGCTTAGAGATGCACCAGTGAAAGGGATTCATTCAATTTTCACAATAACAAGGATGTTTCTCTCACATAAGTATACATACACAAGGGCAAGTTATTACCTCTAGAAGAACTATTAGAGGATGTTGGCTTGAGGACTGGACCAATTTACTTTTTACAATTAGTCATATTTCTTTTACTCATATAAATGATAAACTAGCATGGAGATGGGAGACATTTAGAAGATACACAGTACATACCTATAAGGCATTTTACCTTATAAACCAATGAATGATATGGTGGGAGTTACCTCTACCATCAAAAATAAAAATTTTCTTGTGGCTTGCTTATAAAAATAGGATTCTCACTAAGAATAACTTAGCAAAAAAAAGGTGGAATGGAAATAAAAAATGCCAATTTTGTCCAAATGAAGAGACAGTAGCTCATCTCTTTTTAAATTGCTCTTTTACAAGACAAATTTGGTTTTGGATGGGTCAAAGTCAGAACTATTTTCATGAATGGCAGGGAATCAATGATACTTTTAAATTTGCTTGTACCCTATCTACCAAAGAGAGAACAGCCTTTTTAATAGTTTTTAGTTATGTGTGCTGGACTATATGAAAACACAGAAATGAACTGTGTTTTCAGAATTCATTTCCTAAAACCACTAAAACCTTATATTACTGATAATTTCTCTTGTTGTATACTGGACAGGAAACAAGAGGGCAAGAGGTGGAATTGGAGAGGAAGCACAAAAAGCTGGATACCAAATGAGGAGATCATTCATGCCATTCACTTAGATCATACAGACTTGAGACACGCAACCAAAGTGGCTAACCACAGCTCAATAGGAGAATTGGGCATCTATGTATATAGTTTATCTTAGGATTACTTTTGAGGTGTTTAGCTACCTAGAAATGCTTCACTTATGCTGACTGGTAGATATGTTAGTTTGTTGCATGTGATGAGAGATTTTGTTTTTCCTTCTCAGATAACATTACTCAATGTTTCATTTAATGAAGCCGGGCTTCGGCAGGTATTTATAAATAATTTCAAAAAATGAACCGGAGGAAAAAGGAAGAGAATGTACGGTTGGGATGAGAAGCGGAGGCGATCAAGAAAAGGAAAGTTGAAATGGATGCGGTGCGCCTGGTAGTTCGACCGCATTGAGAGGGTGGGGTGACCGAACAGGTGACGGTGACTCGCCGGCGGTGAGAGTGCGAGGTGGTGGTTATAGGTGTATCGGTTAGGAGGTGATTCACACCGCGGAGGAACGTACCTCGGGTGGTGAGCGGTGGCGTCATGACTGGGTCACAGCAGTGCCAACTGAGCCACTGTGTAAATGCCAAAATAAAAAGAGAGCCAATGCGTGTATAATTCTCAGCCAATCTACAATTATTTTTCCATTTTGTCGCCAATGTTTTGCGAGCCTCAAATTATTTCTGCCTGTGCTACGCGTACATATGATCAGCACCAGATTATGAATCAAGGAGTTGAGTTAGGTAGATGTTAACTGCTTTGTATTTAAAACTCAGATAATTATTTCTGAGCACGATATACTGATATTTTGATATATGTTACATATTTCGGTATTTAATTAATTAAGTTGATGTAATTTTTTTATGTTGTTATATATTTCTATTTATTTAGGCTAGATCTATTTGGTGTTAAAGGATATCATATTAGTGGAAGAAAATATTAGAGAGAGAGTGAGAGAAAACCAATAAAATGATTTTTTTTTATTTCATCTCAAAATATAATGAGAAAACTATAAAGTTGTACATAAATTAAATCTAACGATTTTTATCTATTCCCGATCTAACTTCATATAATAAAATTTTCAAATGCTAGTCAAATCTGTCAAAAAAAAAAATGTTTAATGTTATTATTTAATTCCGTTCAGTAATATATTTTGTCTTTAGTAAAACTGGTCAAAGCATCTTTTAAAATATCATCCACAAATTTAACAGTAACACTCAACTTTAGAATCAAGATGTACTCTTAATATTATATGAGAAATATATAAGTTTTTTTTTCAAGATAGACATTGATTCTTTTCTATAATGCGAATAAATATATATTATGCAGCACAAGAAAGGATACATGATTAACTGAATTTTCTTTTGAGCGATTGTGATGACCAATATTTAAATCCATCAAAATCTGAAAATAATATATCTTTTGTCTTTTTTTTTTTATTTAGAGATAATATGTATCACATTATGCAATTTCAAATCCTTTCAATCACTAATCAAAATCGATAATCTACATTATTATTATTATTATTATTATTAGCTTGATAAAATATTTACAAGATGATATTATATGATATATATTTGTGTTGGATACAAGTAACCCTTTTCTTTCCCGCCACATGTACTAAAGTACTTCTCTGTGTAGCAGTTGGGTGTTCCGATCATTTCAAAAGAAAAAAAAACAGAAGTAAGGATAACATTTTTTAATTTGTGAGCTGAGTAGCTGCAGCTGATTAGCTGACTAACCTCAGGCCAGCGCTTGGGTAATTCCATTCCATCCATGGCCCAATCCCTCCTCGCCGTTTCTCCTTCCTGCTTTTCTATCCGTAATCTCTCTCTCTCTCTCTCGCTTTCTCTTTTTCTCAATTACACAAGCTAAGCTCTCTCTGTCTGTCTGCATTTGTTTATTTCTTTCTTTTCCTTTTTGTGTTATAGAAAATGGCACGCGTAGGCTTCTCCCTTCCGTCGGCACATCCCTCCCCGCTTCTCCCTTCATGTGTGAATCCTCCCGTGGTCAGTTCTCCTTCTTTCCTTTTGTCCTGCAGTGGTTTAATTTATAGCTAAAAGTTCTTTACGAATTGATTTGAACTCTTAGAGCTTGTCTAAATAAGGTGAACTTATCTTATTTCCACCTGACCTGAGTAATTGTTGACTGACAAGTGACAAATATTTATTTTTCTGTTTTGCATAACAATATTCTATGACAAAGAAGATAAATTTGGCAAATCAATGAGATTAAATTTCTTCTTCTTCTTCTTATTTTTTTTTAAGAAGGCAATGGGATAATATTTCTAACTTATCTAGCTTAAAAAGGGTGAATATAAAAATTACATACTAACAGGTGAGGTAACAGACATATACTCTTTTTTCTAGGTGATTAAATTACATTGGTAGAATGACTGCATGGTATGTACCGTGTTGCTGGTATATCAGACCAGTGACATCGAGCATTATCCTGCAGCCAAATTTGGTTTTTGTTCAAGGGCTTTAATTCTGTATCTTAGATGTTAAGTTCCAATAATACAACTAAATATCAGTGCATGCAGAAAACAGCAATTGAACAAAAAACATGCTGAGCATAAAGAAAAATGAAACTATTGAAACCAATATGAAACCAGGACCAGGCAGTTTGGGGCGTAATATCTAATTGCCAATTAGTAACTACATACCAACCTGGCTTTAAAATAACAGAATTGACAAATTGACCCGTGTTATGGTCTTCCTTTTGGAAATCTTTTTATGGTTTACAGCACCCACTCAGTGTAGATCAAGCAAAAAATTGAGCTTAAAATCAAGATCAATGGTTAGCTCTATAAGGTGTGAACAGGGATCAAAGAGCCCAGATGGACTGGATGTATGGCTAAGCCGTGGTGCCATGCTTGGTTTTACGGCTGCAATTACATTTGAGCTTGCTACTGGAAAAGGCGTACTTCAGGTGCCTTTTCTTATATAATTATTTAGGAAAAAGTTTTTTTATCAGTTCAAATTGGCTACAAGTATATTCAATTTTGGATAATAGACCATACACCGGAAAAGAATACAACTCAATACTGTTAAGTACAACTTGAGCTGAAAGAAATTAATAAAATAGTTTGGCAGCTAAAAGCGGGTTTACTTGATCGATTATGGTTTCTTCCTTAGATTTGTTATCTACTAGTGGACTATCTTATTTTAATTGATTTAATTATTAGTTAAATTGATTGACTTGCAGAATTTTGGATTGACAGCCCCTTTACCAGCAATAGCATTGGCTTTGACAGCATTAGTTGGAGCAGGTGCAGCTTTCTTTATCTTTCAGTCTGCTTCTAGTGAATGACTTAATTAATCCTGTAAATGCTGTTACTGTGTAAACCTAAATTTTTGTACTGAGAGTACATTTGTATTTGATTTGAGTTTAGTGTGTCTGTAATATGTAAAATTCCATTCAGATTCATACACTGAGATATTCTTTCAGAATCGAGATGTTCATAATTTAGTTCTAAAAGATGGACTTACAAAGTTTAACATCTGGTATTGAACAATAACTTCTGCCTCTAATCTTAACAAAGCAACCATACAACCTTCAGAAAGTACTATCTTGTTTATACCCTGGAAGTATGAACAAAGCATGTTTCAGATAGCCAGGTAATGAATGCAACATCCTGTACCAAAATCTGTTATAAATGTACAACAATGGTTGTACAGGTCAACCATGGAATATACATCACAGGAACAAGAAAATGAATTACAAATCCTCCCCTCATGGAGAAAAATCACTATGGAAGTGCAACTTTTCTTCTATGATTTATGTAATCCCTATTTACAAACAAAGGGAAAAAGAAAAAGACAATAATATATATGATAAAGAGATATAAAAAGCTTTTAGAATTTATGGCCTATATATGCTAGTACAACAAGAGACGGATAAGAGAAACTGGTCATGCAATCTCACAATCCCACATACCAGCAAAAGCAACCCTGAATTACCAACTACAAGATAATTTCACAGAGAAGCCTTACATTTCAAAACAAAACCAATAACCAAAAGACAAATAATAATCCCGCAAGATGAACCTCCAACCCGATGTATCCAGTAGGGATCAAACCGCAAATATCCCTTGTCCGAGAGACATGAGAAATTAATTGCCACAATTAGAAAAATCAGCAACAGTGGAAGCCACAATGCGAGAACACCACTTCCCTCATCTTCATCTTCTTCAATTTCCGGCTTTCTGTCGATGTACAAAGGAGAAAGCACAGCTAGAAGACCCAAAACCACCGCGGCTAATTTTTCGGTAGAATTAGTTCTACCCATTTTACTCTATGTATGCTCTACGCACTTTGTTTCTTTTGGAATTGTTAAGAGAGAGAGAGAGAGAGAGAGAGGAAATTTAGATTGATGGGTAAGCTTTTGATAGATTTTTGACTAAGAGGGTGTATGACGCATGATAAAGAGAAGAATCTGATCATGAGTTTTAGATATTGGGGAATATAATGGTTGGTGATGTACAACTTGGGGGGAATTAGATGCTTTGGCAACTAGTAGATAGAAAATTCTGGTGTGTTCTATGTACACCCAGCTAAATATTGGATTATATCACTGATCGCTTGATCATAGACTAAATAACACAATCTTACTGGTGCGAATAAGCATGGAAAAGCAATATATGGTCATTATGAAAGACAAATCAACCCCAACAAAAAGCACAAGGACCACAATACTGTTTAAAGTGTATAAAAATTATTCTTTTAGATGGAGTCTATATATACGAGGACATCATTAATTCTTTCCTAAAGTAGCAAAGTCTCTATCAAAAACAACAGGGAAAAAGGATATAGCAATAGTTAATGCCTGAAACCATAGTTTTAAGACAGTTGACGTACTAGGTATGATTGCTATGCAGGTGTATCATCTCCATTACAATATTAAGCATATTGGGTGTTATATCTGTCAACGGTTACGATTGAAAGATGAATTTTTAGATTGAATATCAGCCCTTCAATCAAATAATATGTCTTTTTTTGTTAAATACATCTCTTTTACGTGTAGAAGTTTAAATTTAGTTAAAAATATGTTCGCTACACGTATTGCCACACGAAATCGTATTGACGCCTCTTTTTTCTCTAACCTTCTGTAGCTACCGTGCTACGAAACGGACGCTCGACTCAAACTTTTAAGCGTGATCTAAATTTTATTTGGAGTTGCCACCCGTAATGCAATGGAAAATACACAATCTAAATTTTTTTATGCCCATGGATAATAGCTAGGTTCGTGTCTTGGTATGAATGTGGAAGGTGTTAGACACCACACTCACTCGATAAGTTGGTCTCTACTAATTCTAGCTTTCAAAAATTTATTTCAATGATAATATGTGTTACAAAATGAGATAAGTAAAGATAACAACAACAAAAGAAAAAAAATAAATAAAAAGAAAGCAACTAGAAGAAAGTGGAAATTAATTGAAAATTTTCAAGTCACGATCTTCATTCTTGTTATTAGAACGCCGTGATGATCTCTTCAGTGACTTGGATAGATGGTTTTAGAATATTGAGAACTCGATTAATAGAATAGCATAACATGTTTGTCACTCATAATTTTTGGAAGCTCATTATATTATGGTTTTATGACAATGTTTGTGGAAAGCATATTTTTTTCCTTGCTGTTTTTTTTTGTGGGCTGAATTCTCAACGTTTTTGCTCTCTTTTTGTGCTTTGGATGCTCTAACCAACCATGGATATGAAGTGAGGATGTAGGGAGCTATTTATAAGTGAACTTTCAAGCCTCTTGAAGCCCAAAAACGTGCTTAAACTACCAAATGCCATGCCCCACAGCTGAACCTGTTCTGAACAAAATTAAACAGATTTGCCTAGTGTTAGACAGAAAGCTGTGAAAAGGACTGAATTATAATGATTATATGGCATGAACAAAATTCAAACTATGCATACAGGTGCTGAGAATGTTTTCCTTAATTTTAATAACCATTTTACACATCTTAATCATGTTTATCACCAAGAGGAAGTGAAAACACATAAGCTGGATTCTTGTAGTCCTCCTTGTTCATTTTAGAAATTTGTACTATTCTTAGGTGAATTTTAAGAGGATAAAAAACTAGAAAATTGCAGCAAGGATATGACTAGACTATATATTTTTAATATACATAAATGTGCTAATTTTATTGCTCTAAACCTCATCTTTGTCACTGCTTAATTTGTTGCTGCTGAATTTTTTCTTCTAGCTGCTGGGATTTTTTTATAGTTGAAATAAAATCATAAAAATATCCTTAATATATGTATATATAGGTGATAATTTAAGGTTTTAAATTTTAGGTCCCAAGTGA
This sequence comes from Carex rostrata, assembly GCF_964058835.1. Taxonomy (NCBI): domain Eukaryota; kingdom Viridiplantae; phylum Streptophyta; class Magnoliopsida; order Poales; family Cyperaceae; genus Carex; species Carex rostrata. The sequence goes on from NC_135926.1 coordinate 10,476,459, forward strand.
TAATTTTTTTATATAAAATAGGTGATTTCTAATATGAAGTTATCTTGACGTCAAGAATAATTGGTTCCCAGCTTCTCTCTTGAAACATTCTTGTTTGAACTAAAATGAGATGTTTTATGCTAATATATATGAGTATTTTGATGCATTAATTTATTAATTTTCCTAAGATGCAGAAGCATGAAAAGTTCAAGCACAAGTTGACGGAAACATGAAAAATTCAGATGCAAGTTGATACTGGATTGAAAAGAAATGAGATGCAAGAATCCTGCTGCCATTTTATGCAGCAGTTCTTTTAATTGATTATAAATAATAAAAATATTTAAATTTTACAGAGAAATGTGACAAGATCTAATATGTTAAATATGCATAAACATGTTAATTAAGTTATCTTATGACATAATTATTTTCACTGGATCTTGAGATGATAAAAGTTCATGTTCGAGATGAAACGAGGTTGGATCTTTATAGATAAATGTAAGTAACACATTTGACTCTCTTAAATTTGAAATAACAAATATGCTTACGATGATATAATGTACACATAATAGGTGTCATGACTTGTAGCAGCTAGATGTCTAGCTTTCATTATCAAATTTATTAGAAGTGTTTGATCAACAACTTTCTTCTTGGAATACTTTTTTTGGACAGATGAATAATATGTTCTACACCCACAAAATTCAATAGGTATGTTCTTCTTCAAGGGAAATTAATTTAATTAATATCTAAGAACAACATCATGTGAAATAGGCAGAAATTATGCTGAAATTTTAGGTGTAAGCTGATCTTTTGACTTAAAATGACATGAAGAGCTAGATTCTAGCTGAACATGAGTAACAACTTGTTCCTTGGCTGGTTCTACAACTTGCAAATGTGATTTGAATGTATATTTTATAATGATAACTTGTCATGTAGTTGCTAGATTCATTCATGTAACTTTTTCTGATTTTTTCTAGGCTTTAAAACATAGTGTAATAATGCACGAAGCTCATGAGATGTAATTTTTCTGGATTTTTATTAAATCAGAAAATATATTTACTAAGTTTAGATTAGTGAAAGAAAGATATCTTGTACCAAAAATATTAATCATTATATGCATATTGTCTTATTTAAAAGTTTTAGTTTGAATATGAAAATAATATACGTTTGATCGAAATACTAATTTGTTACAAAGCATAAACTAAATATGTCGTGCATTTTTTCTAATTTATCATAGCTTTGGTATGATCAAATTATGTAAATTCTATTCATGATTTACTCGTAGTGGATATATCATGGTTTTATGCGCACAAATTAAAATAATATTTGATACAAATGACAAAGCAAATATATAATGGTGATATGTTTCTTTTTTCTTTAGTATCAGATGTTTAAAATTTAGCTAGGTAATAAATGATATTAACAAAAAAATTCAGTTGCAAAGCGTACCTCTCTTTGAAGATGCCTGAAAATTACATTCTTCATCCATCATTGATTTTTTTTTCTTCAAGATTACACAGTTTATGATGTTCACAACTATAGGATTTATCTTTTATTTGGTATTGTTTTGTTTTATTTATTATTGTAGGATTCATCTATAACATACATGCAATTTACAAGCAGTTTCCTACATCCTAGAGGTATTCCCCATGACTGCCACTCAATCATAATTAACATTACTAAAAAAAACTGCTTTTTGGCTCAGTTTTGGCCTTAGTTTCGACTAGGAACAATATGTTTCGGCTATGTCCAAACTATCCAATTTTCTGCACAGTTGTTTCGGCCTCAATTCCAGCCAGAAATAGGCTGTTTCGACCTTCACAGGAGTGATGTTTTTTAGCATTTCAATTTTGGCCAGGAACTGAGCCAGAAACTGCCCGGAACCTCCCCTGTTTTGGCCAAAATTGTTTCTGTTTTGGTCAGAAAATGTGGTAAAAATTCAGAACTCTTTGATACTCACAAAAATTCATTTTTTCAGATATTTGGACAACATTAATACTAACACTTAACAACAAAAAATAGATCAGAAATTCTTCAACATAAACTCCAAATAACAAACAAAATAAATAAACACGACTTATTTTCCATCCTAATTCTTGATACATCATTGATTTCATAACTTGCATTTGGTGCGAGTATATTATTTGTTTTCGATATTGCACAATTTTGGGTGTCTACACCTTCCAATCACCCCCACCTCTTTGCCTCCCGACCTAAACCCTCTTCGCCCCTGTGCCTCTAGGGCCCCCCCCCCCGCCTACCTTCCTCTCTGCTCACCTCAGTTATCTCTACTCCGTCGGTCGACTCGATGAGATAACTCTCTCTTATTTTTTGGTGAAAAAAACAAGCAACACCCAACGCTCCTTTTCTCTTCTCCTTCCAAATCCAATGTGACTTCCCAAACCTTTTCTTGATTTATTTAGTAACACCTTATTATCAGGTCTTTTGTTCATTCTTTCTGTTTATAATAATAGTTAGGGACACAGAGCATGTTGAATTTAAGATAGTTGCTAGCATTAAGGATACTTTGGTAGCTAAGGTAATAACTCATTGGTACAACTATGTCTTGAGCATGTCATTTTGAGTTCTTTTATATCACCAAATCTTAGCTTACAATGTGTTCTTGGTTCCTTTAAATATAATAAAATAAAAAAATAGTAGATTGGGAATTGCCATAAAATTATATAAGTGTCAGTATAACTCGACATTGCATCTGGACTTATGCGAACACAACTTTGATTTTATAAGCCAAATAGTAAACAATAATATGTATGATTGAAACTTTTAATATAACATTTTTGTAAATTATACCATCTCATCTAAGCTGTAGATATACCATTATACCATCTCCCTTTGCTCCGTCTCTCAACTTTGAAAATTGTTATATTTAAAAAAAATAGAAAAAATACAAAGAAATATGCCTTTTATTTATATTAATGCGCAGGCAACTTAGTGCTAGGATTTTTCTTGATCAAACAAGTGCAAAAGGTAACAACAATGAGAATCCAGCCATAACACTTCCTAATTAATGCGTGAAAGGTGTCGGGAAGCATGAACAATGGGAGACTGCAATGCAGTTTATTCCTCATTAGTTTAATTAGGATCTTAGTTGCAGTTTATTTATTTTTTACATTGCCTTTCCTGTACTTTCATTTTCATTCAATTTCTAGGACATCACCATTTTTGCTAGTAAGGGAGAAAGTCACGAATAGGCACATTGCCTTTTCCTATTTACCAGGTTGCAAAAGGTGGGTTGATAGGTGTCTTTTTTATTTTAAATTAGGAGTCATGGATGCTTTAAAGTAGGTACTCGTTACTTGTATATTTTTTTTTATAACATTTTCTCTTTCGACAATGTAAAATTTAGATGATTGAGATTAATATGTTTTCTTTTTCTCTTTTGGTTTATTTTTTTTATGAAAATATGTCATTTTTTATGATTTATTTTTTCTTACAATATGTTTCTGTTGCAATGCACGAGCACGATATTAGGCTGAATATATATATGATTTAGCGCATTTCCTGGGTATTAAAGTTGTACAAAACTTATGTAAATTACATGTATGTCTTTAATTATTTTTGTACAAAAATGGAGATGGCACAAAATTTAACTGCACGAGCAGATAATTTTGCTCATATTCAGATTTCAAAATTTTTGCTCAAAGGTATTCACATCATTCCCATCCTAGACAGTTTACATTTTAGAGTAAATTAGATTTTGATGACAAAAACAAAGTGATTCTTTGTATACACAAGTGCCCACCTAATAATCAATTAACACAAGTTTATATGTAGATAGACAAATATGCACAAAAGTATGTTGTGTGCAATATCATACAAAAAGTAGAGCAAAAGCCCTATAGACAGTAAGCAAGACGGCTACATTTACAAACACACCCTTAACAACAACAACAACAATAACAACCAAGCTTTCAGTCCCGTCACACCTTATCTTGCCATATAGAGAAACTACTAGATTGCTCAAAACACCTTCAATTGGAGTGTTGTATTAGGGTAGTAAATGCTCTATTATGTTGTCATATAGATACACTATTAGAGTTTTCCAAACACCTTCAATTGGAGTGTTGTATTAGGGTTATAAATGCCTTATTATCTTACCATCTAGAGAAACTACTAGATTGCTCCAAACACCTTCAATTGGAATGAGGGTTGCAAATGTCCTATTATCTTGCCATATAGACACCCTACTAGAGTTCTCCAAGCACCTTCAATTGGAGTGTTGTATTAGGATTGTAAATGCCCCATTATCTTGAAATCTAGAGACACTATTAGAGTGCTCCAAACAACTTCAATTGGAGTGTTGTATAAGGATTGTAAATGTCCTATTATCTTGCAATATAGAGACACTATTAAAGTTCTCCAAACTCCTTCAATTGGAGTGTTGTATTAGAGTTGTAAATGCCTTATTATCTTGCCATCTGTATACACAACTAGAGTACTCCAAACACATTCAATTGGAGTGTTGTATTAGAATTGTAAATGCCCTTTTATCTTGCCATATAAAGACAATGTTAGGGTGCTCCAAACACCTTCAATTATAGTATTGTATAAGGGTTGTAAATACCCTATTATCATCCCATATAAAGACAATAGTAGAGTTCACCAAACTCCTTCAATTGGAGTGTTGTATTAGAGTTGTAAATGCTCTATTATCTTGCCATATGTAGACACTACTAGAGTGCTCCAAACTCCTTCAATTTGAGTGTTGTATTAGTGTTGTAAATACACCACTATCTTAACATATAGAGACACTAGTAGAGTTCTCCAAACACCTTCAATTGGAGTGTTGCATTTGGGTTGTATATGCCCTATTAACTTGCCATCTGTAGACACTATTAGAGTGCTCCAAACACCTTTAATTGGAGCATTGTATTAGAGTTGTAAATGCTCTATTATCTTGCCATATGTAGACACTACTAGAGTGCTCCAAACACCTTCCATTGGAGTGTTGTATTAGGGTTGTAAATAACCTATTATCTTGCTATATAGAGACACTACTAGAGTGCACCAAACACCTTAATTTGGAGTGTTGTATTAGGGTTGAAAATGTCCTATTGTCTTGCCATATAGAAACACTATTAGAGTTCTCCAACCTCCTTCAATTGGAGTGTTGTATTCAGGTTGTAAATGTCCTATTATCTTTCCATATGTAGACACTACTAGAGTGCTCCAAACACCTTCAATTGGAGTGTTGTATTAGAGTTGTAAATATTCTATTATCTTGCCATATAAAGACACTGTTAGGGTGCTCCAAACACCTTCAATTGAAGTATTGTATAAGGGTTGTAAATGCCATATTATCAGGCCATATAGAGACACTATTAGAGTTCTCCAAACTCTTTCAATTGGAGTGTTGTATTAGGGTTGTAAATGCCCTATTATCTTGCTATCTGGAGACACTACTAGAGTGCTCCAAACACCTTCAATTGGAGTGCTGTATTAGGGTTGTAAATGCTCTATTATGTTGCCATATAAAGACACTATTAGAGTACTCCAAACACCTTCAATTGGAGTGTTTTACTAGGGTTGTAAATGACCTATTAACTTGCCATCTGGAGAAACTACTAGAATACTCCAAACACCTTCAATTGGAGTGTTGTATTAGGGTTGCAAATGCCCTATTATCTTGCCATATAAAGACAATACTAGAGTGCCCCAAGTACCTTCAATTGGAGTGTTGTATTAGGGTAGTAAATGCTTACCATATCACTATTAAAAGTCATCCAAACTCCTTCAATTTGAGTGTTGTATTAGGGTTGTAAATACACCACTATCTTACCATATAGAGACACTAGTAGAGTTCTCCAAACACCTTCAATTGAAGTGTTGCATTTGGGTTGTACATGCCCTATTAACTTGGCATCTGTAGACACTATTAGAGTGCTCCAAACACCTTTAATTGGAGCGTTGTATTAGAGTTGTAAATGCTTTATTATCTTGCCATATGTAGACACTACTAGAGTGCTCCAAACACCTTCCATTGGAGTGTTGTATTAGGGTTGTAAATAACCTATTATCTTGTTATATAGAGACACTACTAGAGTGCACCAAACACCTTAATTTGGAGTGTTGTATTAGGGTTGAAAATGTCCTATTGTCTTGCCATATAGAAACACTATTAGAGTTCTCCAACCTCCTTCAATTGGACTGTTGCATTAAGGTTGTAAATGTCCTATTATCTTGCCATATGTAGACACTACTAGAGTGCTCCAAACACCTTCAATTGGAGTGTTGTATTAGAGTTGTAAATACTCTATTATCTTGCCATATAAAGACACTGTTAGGGTGCTCCAAACACCTTCAATTGAAGTATTGTATAAGGGTTGTAAATGCCATATTATCAGGCCATATAGAGACACTATTAGAGTTCTCCAAACTCTTTCAATTGGAGTGTTGTATTAGGGTTGTAAATGCCATATTATCTTGCTATCTGGAGAAACTACTAGAGTGCTCCAAACACCTTCAATTGGAGTGTTGTATTAGGGTTGTAAATGCTCTATTATGTTGCCATATAAAGACACTATTAGAGTACTCCAAACACCTTCAATTGGAGTGTTTTATTAGGGTTGTAAATGACCTATTAACTTGCCATCTGGAGAAACTACTAGAGTACTCCAAACACCTTCAATTGGAGTGTTGTATTAGGGTTGCAAATGCCCTATTATCTTGCCATATAAAGACAATACTAGAGTGCCCCAAGTACCTTCAATTGGAGTGTTGTATTAGGGTAGTAAATGCTTACCATATCACTATTAAAAGTCATCCAAACTCCTTCAATTTGAGTGTTGTATTAGGGTTGTAAATACACCACTATCTTACCATATAGAGACACTAGTAGAGTTCTCCAAACACCTTCAATTGGAATGTTGCATTTGGGTTGTACATGCCCTATTAACTTTCTATCTGGAGACACTATTAGAGTGCTCCAAACACCTTTAATTAGCGTGTTGTATTCGGGTTGTAAATACCTTATTATCTTGCCATATAGAGACCCTACTAGAGTGCTCCAAATACCTTCAATTTGAGTGTTGTATAAGGGTTGTAAATGTCCTATTATCATGCCATATAGAGACACTATTATAGTTCTACAAACTCCTTCAATTGGAGTGTTGTATAAGGTTTGTAAATGCCATATTATCTTGCCATATGCAGAAACTACTAGAGTCCTCCAAACACCTTCAATTGGAGTGTTGTATTAGGGTTGAAAATGATATATTATCTTGCAATGTAGAGACACTACTAGAGTGCTCCAAGCACTTTCAACTGAGTGTTGTAGTAGGGTTGTAAATGCCCTATTATCTTGCCATATGAAGAAACAACTAGATTGCTCCAAACACCTTCAATTGGAGTGTTGTTTTAGGGTTGTAAATGTCCTGTTATCTTGCCATATAGAGACACTATTATGATGCCATATAGAGACACTATTAGAGTTCTCCAAACACCTTCTATTGGAGTGTTGTATTTGGGTTGTAAATGCCATATTATCTTGCCATATGAAGAAACAACTAGATTGCTCCAAACACCTTCAATTGGAGTGTTGTTTTAGGGTTGTAAATGTCCTGTTATCTTGCCATAGTGCTCCAATCACCTTCAATTGGAGTGTTGTACTAGGGTCCCTATTATCTTGTCATATGGAGAAACTACTAGATTGCTCCAAACACATTCAATTGGAGTGTTGTATTAGGGCTCTAAATGCCTTTTTATCTTGCCATATAGAGACACTACTAGAGTGCTCCAAGCACCTTCAATTGGAGTGTTGTATCGGGGTTATAAATGCCCCATTATCTTGCAAACTAGAGACACTCTTAGAGTTCTCCAAACACCTTCAATTTTGTGTGTTGTCTTAGGGTTGTAAATGCCCTATTATCTTGCCATATAGAGACACTATTAGAGTTCTCCAAACTCCTTCAATTGGAGTGTTGTATTAGGGTTGTAAATGCCCTATTATGTTCCCATATGGAGAAACTACTAGAGTGCTCCACACCTTCAATTGAAGTGTTGTATTATGGTTGAAAATGATCTATTATCTTACAATGTCGAGACACTACTAGAGTGCTCCGACTACTTTCAACTGGAGTGTTATAGTAGAGTTGTAAATGCCCTATTATCTTGCAATCTAGAGACACTCCTAGAGTTCTCGAAACACCTTCAATTAGAGTATTGTATTAGGGTTGTAAATGTCCTATTATTTTTCCATATAGAGACACTATTAGAGTGCTCCAAATACATTCAATTGGAGTGTTGTATAAGGGTTGTAAATGCCCTATTATCTTGCCATATAGAGATACTATTAAAGTTCTCCAGACCCATTCAATTGGAGTGTTGTACTAAAAATGTCCAATTATCTTGCCATATATAGACACTACTAGAGTGCTCGAAAAAACCTTCAATTGGAGTGTTGTATTTGGGTAGGAAATGTTGTATTATGTTGTCATATAGAGATACTATTAGAGTTCTCCAAACACCTTCATTGGAGTGTTGTATTAGGGTTGTAAATGCCCTATTATCTTGCCATAGAGGGACGCTACTAGGGTGCTCACACCTTCAATTGGAGTGTTGTATTAGGGTTGGAGTGTTGAACTAGGGTTGTAAATGTCCAATTATCTTGCCATATATAGACACTACTAGAGTGCTCGAAAAAAAATTCAATTGGAGTGTAGTATTTGGGTAGGAAATGCTGTATTATGTTGTCATATAGAGATACTATTAGAGTTCTCCAAACACCTTCAATTGGAATGCTGTATTAGGGTTGTAAATGCCCTATTATCTTGCCATCTGGTGAAACTACTAGAGTGCTCCAAACAACTTCAATTGGAGAGTTGTATTATGGTAGTAATTGCCCTATTATGTTGCCATATAGAGACATTATTAGAGTTCTCCAAACACCTTCAATTGGAGTGTTGTATTAGGGCTATAAATGCCATATTATCTTACCATCTGGAGAAACTACTAGAGTGCTCCAAGCACCTTCAATTAGAGTGTTATATTTGGGTTGTAAATGACCTATTATCTTGCCATATAGAGACACTACTAGAGTTCTCCGGACACTTGGAATTGCAGTGTTGTAATAGGGTTGTAAATGTATTATTATCGTGCCATATAGAGACACTATTGGAGTGCTCCAAACACCTTCAATTGGAGTGTTATATAAGGGTTGTAAATGCCCTATTATCTTGCCATATGTAGACACAACTAGAGTGCTCCAAACACCTTCAATTGAAGTGTTGTATCATGTTTGAAAATACCCAATTATCTTGCCATATAGAGACAATACGAGAGTGCTCCAAACACCTTAAATAAGAGTGTTGTATTAAGGTTGTGAATGCCCTATTATCTTGCCAAATAGAGACACTATTAGTGTGCTCCAAACACCTTCAATTGGAGTGTTTTATAAGAGTTGCAAATGAGTTATTGTCATGCCATATAGAGACACTATTATAGTTCTCCAAACACCTTAATTGGACTCTTGCATTTGGGTTGTAAATGTCGTATTATCTTGGCATCTTGAGACACTACTAGAGTGCTCCAAGCACCTTCAATTGGACTGTTGTATTATGGTTGTAAATACCCTATTATCTTGCCATATAGAGACACTACTAGAGTGCTCCGGCCACCTTCAATTGAAGTGTTGTATTAGGGCTGTAAATGCCCTATTATCTTGCCATATAGAGACACTATTGGAGTGCTTCAAATACCTTCAATTGGAGTGTTGTATAAGGGTTATAAATGCCCTATTACCTTGCCATATGTAGACACTACTACAGTGGTTCAAACAACTTCAATTGGAGTGTTGTTTTAGGGTTAAAAATACCATATTATGTTGCCATATAGAGACACTAATAGAGGGCTCCAAACACGTTCAATTGGAGTGTTGTATTTGGGTTGTAAATACACCACTATTATCTTTCCATCTGGAGAAACTACTAGAGTGCTCCAAACACCTTCAATTGGAGTGTTGTATTAGATTAGTAAATGCATTTATTATGTTTCCATATAGAGACACTATTAGAGTTCTCCAAGCACCTTCAATTGGAGGGTTGTATTAGGGTAGTAAATGCCCTATTATCGTGCTAAATGAAGAAACTACTAGATTGCTCCAAACACCTTCAATTGGAGTGTTGTATTAGGTTTGCAAATGTCCTATTACCTTGCCAGATAGATACACTACTAGAGTGCTCCAAACACCTTCAATTGGAGTGTTGTATTAGGGTTGTAAATGCCCTATTATCTTGCCATAGAGGGACGCTACTAGGGTACTCACACCTTCAATTGGAGTGTTGTATTAGGGTTGTAAATACCCTATTATCTTGCCATATAAAGATACTACTAGAGTGCTCCAAACACCTTCAATTGGAGTGGTATATTAGGGTTGTAAATGCCCTATTATCTTGCCAAATAGAGACACTATTAGAGTGCTCCAAACACATTCAACTAGAGTGTTGTATTAGGGTTGTAAATGCCCTATTATGTTGCAATATAGAGACCCTATTAGAAATGACTGCGCCGCATTAAATAATTTCAAGCAGCCCTAACCGAAAGATTTTCCAGATAATTTCCGTTGTGAGAACTATTGTAACGGTTCTTGACCGTTGCATATCCAAACCTGTTCTAACTATTAGAGTGTTGTACTAGGGTTCTTCAAACAAGAGACACTATTAGAGTTCTCCAAACTCCTACAATTGGAGTGTTGTATTAGGGATGTAAATGCTCTATTATGTTGCCATATAGAGGCACTGCTAGAGTGCTCCAAACACCTTCAATTCGAGTGTTGTATTAGGGTTGTAAATGCCCTATTATCTTGCCATCTGGAGAAACTACTAGAATACTCCAAACACCTTCAATTAGAGTGTTGTATTAGGGTTGCAAATGCCCTATTATCTTGCCATATAAAGACACTACTAGAGTGCTCCAAACTCCTTCAATTGGAATGTTATATTAGGGTTGTAAATTACCTATTATCTTGCCATTGGTAGACACTACTAGAGTGCTCCAAAACCATTAATTGGAGTGTTATTTTAGAGCTGTAAATGCCCTATTATCTTACCATATAGAGACACTATTAGAGTGCTCCAAACACCTTTAATTGGAGTGTTGTATAACAGATGTAAATGCCCTGTTATCTTGCCATATAGAGACACTACTAAAGTGCTCCAAACAACTTCAATTGGAGAACTGTATTAGGCTAGTAAATGCACTATTAGGATGCCATATAGAGACACTATTAGAGTGGTCCAAACACATTCAACTAGAGTATTGTATTAGGTTTATAAATGCCCTATTATGTTGCCATATAGAGACACTATTAGAGTTCTCCAAACACCTTCAAATTTGAGTGTTGTATTAGAGTGGTAAATGCACCAAACACCTTCTATTGTAGTGTTGTATTAAGGTTGTAACTGCCCTTATATCTTGTCACCTGTAGGCACTACTAGAATGCTCCAAACACCTTCAACTGGAGTGTTGTATTACGGTTGTAAATGCCCTAATATCTTAAGATATAGAGAAACTACTAGAGTGCACCAAACCTTCAATTGGAGGGTTGTATTAGGGTTGGAAATGCCCTATTATCTTACCATATAAATACACTATTAGAGCACTCCAAACACCTTCAATTAGAGTGTTGTATAAGGGTTGTAAATGCCATATTATCTTGCTATATAGAGACACTATTAGAGTTCTCTAACTACCTTCAATTAGAGTGTTGTATTAGGGTTGTAAATGCCATATTATCTTACCATATAGAGACACTATTAGAGTTATTCAAACACCTTCAATTGGAGTGTTGTATTTGGGTTGTAAATACCCTATTATCTTGCCATATGAAGAAACTACTAGATTGCTCCAAACACCTTCAATTGGAGTGTTGTTTTAGGGTTGTAAATGCCCTATTATCTTGCCATATAGAGACACTATTAGTGTGCTCCAAACACATTCAATTGGAGTGTTGTATTAGAGTAGTAAATTCTCTTTTATGTTGCCATATAGAGACACTATTAGAGTTCTCCAAACTCCTTCAATTGGAGTGTTGTATTGGGAAAATGCTCTATTATGTTGCCATATAGAGACACTACTAGAGTGCTCCAAACACCTGCAATTGGAGTGTTGTATTAGGGTTGTAAATGCCATATTATCTTTGCCATATAGAGACACTACTAGAGTGCTTCAAACAACTTAAATTGTAGAACTGTATTAGGGTAGTAAATGCACTATTATCTTGCCATATAAAGACACTACTAGAGTGCTCCAAACTCCTTCAATTGGAATGTTATATTAGGGTTGTAAATTCCCTATTATCTTGTCATTGGTAGACACTACTAGAGTGCTCCGAAACCATTAATTGGAGTGTTATTTTAGAGCTGTAAATGCCCTATTATCTTACCATATAGAGACACTATTAGAGTGCTCCAAACACCTTCAATTGGAGTGTTGTATAAGGGATGTAAATGCCCTATTATCTTGCCATATAGAGACACTACTAAAGTGCTCCAAACAACTTCAATTGGAGAACTGTATTAGGGTAGTAAATGCACTATTAGGATGCCATATAGAGACACTATTAGAGTTCTCCAAACACCTTCAATTTGAGTGTTGTATTAGAGTGGTAAATGCCCTATTATTTTGCCAAAGAGGAACACTACTTGGGTGCACCAAACACCTTCTATTGTAGTGTTGTATTAAGGTTGTAACTGCCCTTATATCTTGTCATCTGTAGGCACTACTAGAATGCTCCAAACACCTTAAACTGGAGTGTTGTATTAGGGTTGTAAATGCCCTAATATCTTGCGATATAGAGAAACTACTAGAGTGCACCAAACCTTCAATTGGAGGGTTGTATTAGGGTTGCAAATGCCCTATTATCTTACCATATAAATACACTATTAGAGCGCTCAAAACACCTTCAATTAGAGTGTTGTATAAGGGTTTTAAATGCCATATTATCTTGCCATATAGAGACACTACTAGAGTGCTCCAAACAACTTCAATTGGAGAACTGTATGAGGGTAGTAAATGCACTATTATGATGCCATATAGAGACACTATTAGAGTTCTCCAAACAACTTCAATTGGAGTGTTGTATTTGGGTTGTAAATGCCCTATTATCTTGCCATATGAAGAAACTACTAGATTGCTCCAAACACCTTCAATTAGAGTGTTGTTTTAGGGTTGTAAATGCCCTATTATCTAGCCATATAGAGACACTATTAGAGTGCTCCAAACACATTCAATTGGAGTGTTGTATTAGAGTAGTAAATGCTCTTTTATGTTGCCATATATAGACACTATTAGAGTTCTCCAAACTCCTTCAATTGGAGTGTTGTATTGGGAAAATGCTCTATTATGTTGTCATATAGAGACACTACTAGAGTGCTCCAAACAAATTCAATTGGAGTGTTGTATTAGGGTTGTAAATGCCCTATTATCTTGCCATATTGAGACACTACTGTAGTACTTCACACAACTTCAATTGAAGAACTGTATTAGGGTAGTAAATGCACTATTATGATGCCATATAGAGACACTATTAGAGTTCTCCAACTACCTTCAATTAGAGTGTTGTATTAGGGTTGTAAATGCCCTATTATCTTACCATATAGAGACATTATTAGAGTTCTTCAAATACCTTCAATTGGAGTGTTGTATTTGGGTTGTAAATGCCCTATTATCTTGCCATATGAAGAAACTACTAGATTGCTCCAAACACCTTCAATTGGAGTGTTGTTTTAGGGTTGTAAATGCCCTATTATCTTGCCATATAGAGACACTATTAGTGTGCTCCAAACACATTCAATTGGAGTGTTGTATTAGAGTAGTAAATGTTATTTTATGTTGCCATATAGAGACACTATTAGTGTTTTTCAAACTCCTTCAATTGGAGTGTTGTATTGGGAAAATGCTCTATTATGTTGCCATATAGAGACACTACTAGAGTGCTCCAAACACCTTCAATTGGAGTGTTGTATTAGGGTTGTAAATGCTCTATTATTTTGCCATATAGAGACACTACTAGAGTGCTTCAAACAACTTCAATTGAAGAACTGTATTAGGGTAGTAAATGCACTATTATGATGCCATATAGAGACACTATTAGAGTTCTCCAACTACCTTCAATTAGAGTGTTGTATTAGGGTTGTAAATGCCCAATTACCTTGTTATCTGTAGAGAAAACTACAGTGCTCGAAACACCTTAAACTGGAGTGTTGTATTAGGGTTGTAAATGCCCTAATATCTTACGATATAGAGAAACTACTAGAGTGCACCAAACCTTCAATTGGAGGGTTGTATTAGGGTTGCAAATGCTTTATTATCTTACCATATAGAGACACTATTAGAGTGCTCCAAACACCTTCAATTGGAGTGTTGTATAAGGGATGTAAACGCCCTATTATCTTGCCAAATAGAGACACTACTAAAGTGCTCCAAACAACTTCAATTGGAGAACTGTATTAGGGTAGTAAATGCACTATTAGGATGCCATATAGAGACACTATTAGAGTTCTCCAAATACCTTCAATTAGAGTGTTGTATTAGGGTTGTAAATGCCCTATTATCTTGCCATATAGAGACACTCCTAGAGTGCACCAAACACCTTCAATTGGAGTGTTGTATTAGGGTTGTAAATGCCCTATTATCTTGCCATATAGAGACACTATTTGAGTTCACCAAACTCCTTTAAGTGGATTGTTGTATTAGGGTTGTAAATGCTCTATTATTATCTTGTCATCTGTAGACACTACTAGAGTGCTCCAAACACCTTCAATTGGAGTGTTGTATTAGGTTTGAAAATGCCCTATTATCTTGCCATGTAGAGACACTCCAAACACCTTCAATTGGGGTGTTGTATTAGGGTAGTAAATGCTCTATTATGTTGTCTTACAGACACTATTAGAGTTCTCCAAACACCTTAAATTGGAGAGTTGTATTAGGGTTGTAAATGTACTATTATCTTGCAATCTGGAGAAACTACTAGAGTGCTCCAAACACCTTCAATTGAAGTGTTGTATAAGGGTTGTAAATGCTCTTTTATTTTGCCATCTGGAGACACTACTACAGTACTCCAAACACCTTCAATTGGAGTATGGTATTAGGGTTGTAAATACCCTATTATCTTGCCATATAGAGACACTATTAAAGTTCTCTGGACACCTTCAATTGGTGTGCTGTATTAGGGTTGTAAATGCCCTTTTATCTTGCCATGTAGGAGACACTATTAGAGTGCTCCAAACACCTTCAATTGAAGTGTGGTATAAAGGTTGTAAATGCCCTATTATCTTACCATATAGAGACACTATTAGAGTGCTCCATACACCTTCAATTTTAGTGTTGTATAAGAGTTGTAAATGACCTATTAACTTGCCATCTGGAGAAATTACTAGAGTACTCCAAACACCTTCAATTGGAGTGTTGTATTAGGGTTGTAAATGCCCTATTATCTTGCCATCTGTAGACACTACAGAGTGATCCAAACACCTTCAATTGGAGTGTTGTATTAGGGTTGTAAATGCCCAATTACCTTGCAATTTGTAGACAATAGTACAGTGCTCCAAACACCTTTAATTGGAGTGTTGTATTAGGGTTGTAAATACCATATTATATTTCCATATAGAGACACTACTAGAGTGCTCCAAACACATTCAACCCGAGTGTTGTATTAGGGTTGTGAATGCCCTATTATCTTGCCATATATATACACTACTAGAGTGCTCCAAACATATTCTACTGGAGTGTTGTTTTATGGTTGTAAATGCCCAATTATGTTGCCATATAGAGACACTATTAGAGTTCTCGAAACACCTTTAATTTGAGTGTTGTATTAGGGTTGTAAATGCCCTATTATCTTGCCATAGTGGGAGACTACTAGGGTGCTGCAAACACCTTCAATTGTAGTGTTGTATTGGGGTTTTAAATGCCTTATTATCTTGCCATCTGCAGACACTACTAGACTGCTTGAAACACCTTCAACTAGAGTGTTGTATTAGTGTTGTAAATGCCCTATTATCTTGCCATATAGAGACACTACTAGAGTGCTCCAAACACCTTAAATTGGAGTATTGTATTAGAGTTGTAAATGCCCTATTATCTTGCCATATGTAGTTGCAACCCTAATACTACACATCAATTGAAGGTCATTACAGCACACTGGTAGTGTCTCGAGATGTCAAGAGAAGAGGGTAGTTGCTGTCCTAATACAACACTCCAATTGACGGTCTTTGAAGCACCCAAGTAGTGTCTCCAGGTGGCAAGAGTAAAGTGAATATGCAACTCTAATACAACACTCCAATTGAAGGTGTTTGCAGCACTCTAGTAGTGATAGAAAGAGAAAATGGTAGTTGCAACCCTAATACAACACTCAAATTGATGGTATTCGCATCACACTAGTAGTGTCTTTATATGGCAAGTGAAGAGGGTAGTTTCAACCCTAATACAACACTCCAATTCAAGGTCCTTGCAACACACTAGTAGTGACTCCAGATGACAAAAGAATAGGGTAGTTACAAGCCTATTACTGCACTCCAACTGAATGTCTTTGCAGCACTCTAGTAGCGTCTCCATATATGAAGGGAAGATGGTAGTTGTAACCTTAATACGACACTTAAATTGAAGGTTTTTGAAACTCTCTAGTATCGTCCATGTATGGAGAGAGAAGATGGTAGTTACAACTCTAATACGACACTCCAAATGAAGGTATTTTCAGTACACTAATAGTGTCTCTAGATGGCAAGAGAAGAGGGTAGTTGCAGCACTAATACAACACTTCAATTGAAGGTCAATGCAGTACTCTATTAGTATCTCCAAATGGAAAGAGAAGAAGGTTGTTGCAACCTTAGTACAACACTATAATTGAAGGTCTTTGCAGCACACCAGTAGTGTCTCCAAATGGCAAGTGAAAGAGAAAAGAGTAGTTGCAACCCTAATACATCACTACAATTAAAGGTGTTTGCAGCACTCTTGCAGTGCTCCGTGTGGAAAGAGAAAATGGTAGTTGCAACCCTAATACAACACTCCAATTGAAGATGTTTGCATCACACTAGTAGTGACTCCATATGGCAAGAGAAGGGGGTAGTTTCAACCCTAATACAACACTCTAGTTGAATGTTTTTGCAACATACTGGTAGTGACTCTAGATGGCAAGAGAAGACGGTAGTTGCAACCCTAATATACGACACTCAAAATGAAGGTCTTTGCAGCACAATAATAGCGTCTTTAGATGGGAAGATAAGATGGTAGTTGCAACACAAATACAACACTCCAATTGTAGGTCTTTGCAGCACTCTAGTAATATCCCGAGATGGCAAAGAAGATGGTAGTTACAACCCTAATACAACACTCTAATTGAAGGTCTTTGCAGCACTCTACTAGTATTTCCATATGAAAAGAGAAGAGGATAGTTGCAACCCTAATACGGCACTCAAATTGAAGATTTTTGAAACTCTCCAGTAGTGCCTATCTATGGATAGAGAAGAGGGTAGTTGCAACCCTAATACGACACTCCAATTGAGGGTCTTTGTAGCACTCTAATAGTAACTCTAGATGGCAAGAGAAAAGGGTATTTGCAACTCTAATACAACACTCCAATTGAAGGTGTTTGAAGCAGTCTAGTAGTGCTTCATATAGAAAGAGAAAATGGTAGTTGCAACCCTAATACAAGACTCCAATTGAAGGTGTTTGCAACACACTAGTACTCCATATAGCAAGAGAAGATGGTAGTTGCAACCCTAATACTGCACTCCAATTGATGGTCTTTGCAGCACACTAGTAGTGTCTCAAGATGTCAAGAGAAGAGGGTGGTTACAGCTCTAATACAAGACTCTAATTGAAAGTCTTTGCTGCACCCAAGTAATGTCTTCAAATGACAACAAACACCTAAGTAATGTCTTCAAATGACAACAGAAGAGCATAGTTGCAACTTATTTATAAGACTTGAATTGAAGGTCTTTATAGGACTCTTGTAGTGTCTCCCGATGACAATAGAACAGAATAGTTACAACCCTAATACATCACTACAATTAATGGGCTTTGCGGTACTCTAGTAGTGTTTCCAGATGACAATAGAACAGAATAGTTACAACCCTAATACGACACTTCAATTGAAGGTCTTTGCTACACTCTAGTAGTGTCTCCATATGGCAAGGGATGATGGTAGTTGCAACCCTAATGCAACACTCCAATTGAGGGTCTTTGCAACACTCAAGTAGGGACTCTAGATGGCAACAGAAAAGTGTAGTTGCAACCATAGTTCAACACTCCTATTGAAGGTCTTTGCAGGACTCTAGTAGTACCTCTAGATGGCAACAAAAGAGCATTGTTGCAACCCTAATACAACATTCCAAATGAATGTCTTTGCAGCACACTAATAGTGTCTTTAGATGGCAAGATAAGAGGATAGTTTCAACCCGAATACAACACTCCAATTGAAGGTCTTTGCAGCACTCTAGTAGTGTCCCAAGATGGAAAAAGAAGAGGGTAGTTACAACCCTAATACAATACTCCAATTGAAGGTCTTTGTAGTACATTAGTAATGTTTCCATATGAAAAAAGAAGAGGGTACTTGCAACCCTAATACGGCACTCCAATTGAAGATTATTGAAACTCTCTAGTGTCTATGTATGGAGAGAGAAGACAGTAGTTGCAACCCTAATATGACACTCCTATTGGGGGTCTTTGCAGAACACTAATAGTAACTCTAGATGATGGCAAGAGAAAATAGTAGTTGCAACTCTAATACAATATTCCAATTGAAGGTCATTGCAGTACTCTATTAGTATCTCTAAATGGAAATATAAGAGGGTAGTTGCAACCCTAATACAATACTCCAAATGAAAGTGTTTGCATCACACTAGTAGTTTCTCCATATGGCAAGAGAAGATGGTAGTTTCAACCCTAATACAACAATCCAATTGAAGTTCTTTGCAACATACTAGTAGTGACTCCAAATGACAAGAGAAGAGTGTAGTTGCAACCCTAATACTACACTCCAATTGAAGGTCATTACAGCACACTGTCTCGAGATGTCAAGAGAAGAGGATAGTTGCAGCCCTAATACAACACTCCAATTGAAGGTCTTTGCAGCACCCAAGTAGTGTCTCCAGATGGCAAGAGAAAAGGGTAGTTGCAACCCCAATACATCACTACAATTGAAGGTGTTTGCTGCACTCTATAGTGCTCCATATAGAAAGAGAAAAGGGTAGTTGCAACCCTAATACAACACTTCAATTGAAGGTCTTTGCAGCACACTAATAGTGTCTCCATATGGCAAGAGAAGGGGTTAGTTTCAACCCTAATACAACATTCCAATTGAAGGTCCTTTCAACACACTAGTAGTGACTCCAGATGGCAAGAGAAGAGGGTAGTTGCAACCCTAATACTGCATTCCAATTGAAGGTCTTTGCAGCACACTAGTAGTGTCTCAAGATGTCAAGAGAAGATTGTAGTTGCAGCCCTAATACAAGACTCAAATTGAAGGTTTTTGCAGCTCCCAAGTAGTGTCTTCAAATGGCAACATAAGAGCTTTGCAACTCATTTATGATACTGGAATTAAAGGTCTTTGTAGGACTCTAGTAGTGTCTCCCGATGGCAACTGAAAAGGGTAGTTGCAACCCTAGTACAACACTCCAAATAAATGTCTTTGCAGCTCATTATTAGTGCCTCTAGCTGGCAAGAGATGAGGATAGTTGCAACCCAAATGCAACACTCTAATTGATGGGCTTTGTGGTACTCTAGTAGTGTATCCAGATGACAATAGAACATGATAGTTGCAACCCTAATACGACACTCCAATTGAAGGTGTTTGCATCACTCTAGTAGTGTCTCCATATGGCAAGAGAAGATGGTAGTTGCAACCCTAATGCAACACTCCAATTGAAGGTCTTTGCAGCACTATAGTAGGGTCTCCATATGTGAAGGGAAAATGATAGTTGTACCTTAATACGACACTCTAATTGAATGTTTTTGAAACTCTCTAGTAGCATCCATGTATGAAGAGAGAAGATGATAGTTGCAACTCTAATATGACACTCCAAATGAAGGTATTTGTAGCACACAAATAGTGTCTCTAGATGGCAAGAGAAGAGGGTAGTTGCAACCTAATACAACACTCCAATTAAAGGTCATTACAGTACATTAATATCTCCAGATAGAAAGAGAAGAAGTTAGTTACAACACTCCAATTGAAGGTTTTTGCAGCACTCTAGTAGTTTCTCCATTTGGCAAGAGAAGAGTTAGTTGCAACCTTAGTACAACTCTGTAATTGAAGGTCTTTGCAGCACACTAGTAGTGTCTCCAAATAGCAAGAGAAAGAGAAAATGGTAGTTGCAACCCTAATACATCACTACAATTAAAGGTGGTTGCAACACTCTTGTAGTGCTCCGTATGGAATGTGAAAATGGTAGTTGCAACCCTAATACAACACTCCAATTGAAGGTGTTTGCAGCACACTAGTAGTGTCTCCTTATGGTAAGAGAAGATGGTAGTTTCAACCCTAATACAACACTCTAGTTGAATGTTTTTGCAACACACTAGTAGTGACTCCAGATGATAAGAGAAGACGGTAGTTGCAACCCTAATATACTACACTCTAAATGAAGGTCTTTGCAACTCACTAATAGTGTCTCTAGATGACAAGAGAAAATGGTAGTTGCAGCACTAATACAACACTCCAATTGAAGGGCTTTGTGGTACTCTAGTAGTGTTTCCATATGACAATAGAAGATGATAGTTGCAACCCTAATACAACACTCCAATTGAAGGTCTTTGCAGCACTCTAGTAGTGTCTCCATATGGCAAGAGAAGATGGTAGTTGCAGCCCTAATGCAACACTCCAATTGAAGGTCTTTGCAGCACTCTAGTATCTCCATATGGCAAGAGAAGATGGTAGTTACAACCCTAATTCGATACTCAAATTGAAGATTTTTGAAACTCTCTAGTAGCATCCATATATGGAGAGAGAAGATGGTCGTTGTAATCCTAATATGACACTCCAAATGAAGTTATTTGCAGCACACTAATAGTGTCTCTAGATGGCAAGAGAAGAGGGAAGTTGCAACACTAATACAACACTCCAATTGAATGTTACTTCAGTACTTTATTAGTATCTCCAGATGGAGGAGAAGATAGTAGTTGCAACCCTAATACTACACTCCAATTGAAGGTTTTTGCAACACTCTAGTAGTTTCTCCATATGGAAAGAGAAGAATGTAGTTGCAACTGATATCACTTTATTAGACCTATTATTTCGACTTGTTTCCATACAAAAATCTATGTTTTGAACCAACAAATGGTGCCTTTTACATTGAATATCCATAGAATGTGGTACTGCTATGTTTTGGTTCTTACTTTGCAGGAATCAGGCGAAAAAGGGCAAAATCAGGGAAGTTACTGAAATCTGAGACATCCGATGCGACCCTCATCAGAGCCGATGCGACCCTCATCAGAGCCGATGCGACCCTCATCAGAGTCGATGCAGGTTGCATCAGACCTGATGCAGGTCGCATCGCGAGTTTCCAGAGCAGACAACAAAGGCCCAGAATTGAAGCACTCGTTTTAAAAAGCCTATAAATAGGCCACCCCTGCTACCAGAGGGGGAGTTCCGAAATTTAAAGATTCAAAGCCTCAAGGAGAGAGAAAAGATCAAGAGAGAAGAGAGAGATTGGAGATCGCTTGGAGAAGAAGAGAAGATTGCAAGATCCTCTCCAATCCACCTTGGATCATTGAGCTTCATCATGATCTGCCTATTCTCTCTCTCTTTTATGCTTTCTTTTGCTATGCTTGAGTAGATCTCTAGTTCTTAGGGTTAGGATGTAGTCTCTAAACCTTGTCTTTGAGTTGAATGATGTTTTGATCTAAGTTTGAACTTGTGGGATTGTTGTTTGAGTATTCATTGTTTGCTTGATTGTGATTTCTTGATTGATTCTTGATTGTCTACTGTTAGATGTCTATAGCATCTCTTCTAGTAATTTGGCCTTGATGTATCTTGTAATTGTGATTGAGCATTTGAGGTAGATCTAAGATCAATAGTAGCCGAGAGGTGAAATTTCTATTATCGAAAGGTTGTAGATACCTCTAGTTAACCAGATAATCAATTTAGGTTAGATACCAGTAGGCGAGAGCCACAGGTTGAAGCCTCGCACAAGAAATCAACTTAGATACGAACACATGTTAGCTCTGCTCGAGGGCCATGCGACCCGCATCAAAGATGATGCGAGTCGCATCATACGGGTCGCATCAGAGATGATGCGAGTCGCATGATAGGTCCAGAGAAGGCAAAGTTTGGGATGAAACCTGAAACCCTAGGAACGCCTTTTATCATTGTTCAAAACCAAAACCTTTAATTGCTTTCACTTACTGTTAATTGAATTGTCAATTGAAATTAGGAAATATAAACAAACCAAACCCAACTTTTCACACTTCTAGTACCTAACTCGGATTTGTAGAAATTTAGAATCGAATTAAACCGTCCCTGAGGATCGATACCTTAATATACTACACGGATAGGGTTGTGCACTTGCAACCTTAGACGAGAGTAAATTCAAGGTTTAAACTGGTACAACTTGTTGTACCTGAAACTTTGTAGCGTACTTTTGTAAGCGAACAAGTTTTTGGCGCCGTTGCCGGGGACGGCTATCAATTCTTTTCTAGATTTTTGCTTATCCAAGTTAATCTAGATTTTAATTTGTATCTTTTTCTTTTATTTTTTCTCTTACCACAGGAACACAGCTCTTCCTGCACAACCACCTCTCGACGCGCCCCGCATCACGACCGACGCGACTCGCGTGGAAGAGACAGAGAAGTTCAAGACGCTATGGCAACATACCAACAGTGGTCCGGCCACGACAATTCTCGAGGAGGAGGAGGCGGTCGATACAGGGTTGATCAGATCGCAGCTCTATCTGCTAGAGCTGCCGAGCTGGAGGAGGCTTTAATCAAAATGAGCATGAAGGCAGTCGGTAACCATCAACCACAGCCATGTGTCATATGTGGGGATAGGAGGCACTCTTACGAGTATTGCCCACTGGCGGAATGGGATGAGGAACCCGAACAGGTCAACTTCTGCAACAATGCACCATTCGACAACTCAAACAACTGCTCATTCCAATCCGATCCACCTGAGCCGTACATTGATCCCGTTGTGAGCAACTTCACACATGAGCAAGGGAAGATGAACCAAATGATGTGGGAGCAAATGCAATCGATGGCAACTCAAATGGCCGCCCAAAGCAAATTGTTGGAGCAACTGAGTCACATCGTCACCTCGAGCCAACCACAACTTGGAAAGCTGCCCACGCAGCCAGAACCAAACCCCAGAGGAGAAGCTAAGGCGATCACACTGAGGAGTGGGACCCAGTACGATGAACCAGCTTTCCCAACTGATCAGATCCCAACTGATGCGACCCGCACCACCACCATGCGACCCGCATCAACCTCGGAGGAACCTGTGAATCCTGGTCGCATCGAGCCAATGCGACCAGCAACACCACCTGAAGAACCTGTGGACGCGACCCGCAATGGTACCACGCGACCCGCATCAAAAGAGTCTGACAAAGAGAAAGGGAAAGGGGTTGAGAAACCTGCACATTACAGACCACTGGTACCCTTTCCCCGACGATTAGCTGAACCAGAAGCATGCTGCACAATCAACATGGAGGATCAATTGGCTAAGGGACAACTTCGCGAGGGATACGGGAGCTCAATTAAAAATTACCCTGATTATCTATCTGAGTTGCAGGTTAAAACAAGCGAGTTGGAATCAGTGTATGGAGCAGATGTGAAAGCAGCTGACCTGGGAGAACTTGGATGCGACCCGCATCAACCTCATGCGAGTCGCATGCCATGGTCTGAAGGCCTTGAAGCTGGTCGAAGCGAGTCGGATGGAGCAGATGCAAGGTCAGAATGCGAGTCGAGTCCACCCGATGCGACCCGCTTAGACCATGATGCGACCCGCGTCAAGGACCAGACAGAGAAACTCACTCCTGAACTCAAGCCTCTTCCAGTAAATTTCAGGTATGAGTTCCTAGATCCAGATAAAAGTTGTCCTGTGATCTTAAATGCAGATCTCAACCCTGATCGGACTGCCACACTCTTGGGGAAATTGAAAGCTCACATAAGCGCGATCGGGTGGTCGATCAAAGATTTGAAAGATATGGGGTGGATTTTTCTTTTGCAAATGTTTGAGAACACGACGCTCCACTCAGATTTGCCACCGTATTGCACTGCTGGACACTTTGAGGATTTCCAAACTCAGCAAAATGTGATCGCGAACTTTATCGAGAAGCTGATGGGCACGAACCTAGCCACATGCATGCACAAGACCTTACCAGCGGATGATCACAGACACACGGACCATGCAGACCATCATACGGGCCATGCACAACCAACCTGGTCGATGCATTATGTTCCTTGGTGTGTTAGAAAGAAAAAACCACCCGACCCTTATGAGGAAAGAATGGTGTATCCCTCCGACACATTCGACAAGGCGCTCCACCAAAAACCACCCGATCCACCTCCCACCAATCAGTGAGACGCCCCCGCCTCACCCCCCACTCCATGTCTGGTTAGTTTCCATATTTTCTTCTATTTACCTTTTCTTGTGTGAATTCAAGCATTGAGGACAATGCTTCATTCAAGCTTGGGGGGGTGAATAGAAGAAAACTGTATCTGCATTTAGGTCATGTTTATTTTTCCAAAATTTGCATTTTTAGGTGATAAATTTGTGTGATTGCTTGGGTTAAGGACTTGTTTGAACAATTTTGGTTGTGATTTGGATGACTTTGAAAAATTAGAACTAACCTCATAATTGATCAAAGAACTGATTAGGAAGGGATGTTTTGAGAACTTGAAAGGATGAAAACTTGAATTGTATCGAAAATCAATTTTTGAAACTGAACTGTGCCTTTTAAATAGGGAAATGGGGATTTTAAATAAAGAAAGATTTGGATATTCATTGGTATGAATGAATACCAATGGATGTGTGTATTCATGGTATATGTGCAAAAGAAAAAGAATAAAAAAATAAAAAGATGGAGAAAATAAGAGTACTGGCAATAAGTCCTATTGGGCGCCTTTGAGCTCGTCTACCAAATAAAAAAGAAAAAAAGAAAAAAAGAAAGAAAGGATGGAGAAAATAAGAGTACTGGCAATAAGTCCTATTGGGCGCCTTTGAGCTCGTCTCCGAAATTTAGAAAAGAAAAATAACTTTTGCATATATCAACACACGAAGTCCACGACTTGCTAACCTAAGCTTGTTCCAAGCTTGGGGGAGAAAAAGGGAAAATCTCCACAAATGAGAGCTTGATTTTAGTAAAAGAATGATAGATTGATCAATTCGAGTATTCAGCTTTGCAAGTATTAAAACATTCTAGAACTTGAAGTTTGATTAGTCAATTTGTGGGGTGAATCAAAATTGATCAAGGAAAGTCCAAATCATACCATAAAGATTCTCGAGGTTCTTGATTTAAGCAACTCATGTAAATTTTCACATTTAGGAACTTAACTTGCATTTAGAGTCCAGCCCGGTAACAAAGAACAGATCTCTGCTTGAGGACAAGCAAAGGTTAAGCTTGGGGGAATTTGATATCACTTTATTAGACCTATTATTTCGACTTGTTTCCATACAAAAATCTATGTTTTGAACCAACAAATGGTGCCTTTTACATTGAATATCCATAGAATGTGGTACTGCTATGTTTTGGTTCTTACTTTGCAGGAATCAGGCGAAAACGGGCAAAATCAGGGAAGTTACTGAAATCTGAGACATCCGATGCGACCCTCATCACATCCGATGCGACCCTCATCACATCCGATGTGACCCTCATCAGAGCCGATGCGACCCTCATCAGAGCCGATGCGACCCTCATCAGAGCCGATGCGACCCTCATCAGAGCCGATGCGACCCTCATCAGAGTCGATGCAGGTTGCATCAGACCTGATGCAGGTTGCATCAGACCTGATGCAGGTCGCATCGCGAGTTTCCAGAGCAGACAACAAAGGCCCAGAATTGAAGCACTCGTTTTAAAAAGCCTATAAATAGGCCACCCCTGCTACCAGAGGGGGAGTTCCGAAATTTAAAGATTCAAAGCCTCAAGGAGAGAGAAAAGATCAAGAGAGAAGAGAGAGATTGGAGATCGCTTGGAGAAGAAGAGAAGATTGCAAGATCCTCTCCAATCCACCTTGGATCTTTGAGCTTCATCATGATCTGCCTATTCTCTCTCTCTTTTATGCTTTCTTTTGCTATGCTTGAGTAGATCTCTAGTTCTTAGGGTTAGGATGTAGTCTCTAAACCTTGTCTTTGAGTTGAATGATGTTTTGATCTAAGTTTGAACTTGTGTTATTGTTGTTTGAGTATTCATTGTTTGCTTGATTGTGATTTCTTGATTGATTCTTGATTGTCTACTGTTAGATGTCTATAGCATCTCTTCTAGTAATTTGGCCTTGATGTATCTTGTAATTGTGATTGAGCATTTGAGGTAGATCTAAGATCAATAGTAGCCGAGAGGTGAAATTTCTATTATCGAAAGGTTGTAGATACCTCTAGTTAACCAGACAATCAATTTAGGTTAGATACCAGTAGGCGAGAGCCACAGGTTGAAGCCTCGCACAAGAAATCAACTTAGATACGAACACATGTTAGCTCTGCTCGAGGGCCATGCGACCCGCATCAAAGATGATGCGAGTCGCATGATAGGTCCAGAGAAGGCAAAGTTTGGGATGAAACCTGAAACCCTAGGAACGCCTTTTATCATTGTTCAAAACCAAAACCTTTAATTGCTTTCACTTACTGTTAATTGAATTGTCAATTGAAATTAGGAAATATAAACAAACCAAACCCAACTTTTCACACTTCTAGTACCTAACTCGGATTTGTAGAAATTTAGAATCGAATTAAACCGTCCCTGAGGATCGATACCTTAATATACTACACGGATAGGGTTGTGCACTTGCAACCTTAGACGAGAGTAAATTCAAGGTTTAAACTGGTACAACTTGTTGTACCTGAAACTTTGTAGCGTACTTTTGTAAGCGAACAGCAACCTTAGTACAACACTATAATTGAAGGTCTTTGCAGCACACTAGTAATGTCTCCAGATGGCAAGTGAAAGAGAAAATGATAGTTGCAATCCTAATACATCACTACAATTAAAGGTGTTTGTAGTACTCTAGTAATGCTCCTTATGGAAAGAGAAAATGGTAGTTACAACCCTAATACAACACTCTAATTGAAGGTCTTTGCAGCACACTAGTAGTGTCTATATGGCAAGAGAAGAGGGTAGTTTCAACCCTAATACAACACTCCAATTGAAAGTCTTTGCAACACACTAGTAGTGGTTTCATATGGCAGGAGAAGAGGATAGTTGCAAACCTAATATTACACTCTAATTAAAAGTCATTGCAGCACACTAGTAGTGTCTCAAGATGTCAAGAGAATAGGGTAGTTGCAGCTCTAATACAACATTCTAATTGAAGGTCTTTGCAGCAAGTAGTGTCTCCAAATGGCAACATAAGTGTGTAGTTGCAACCCATTTATAACACTCGATTGAAATTCATTCCAGGACTCTAGTTGTCTCCTGATTGCATTTGAGATGTAAAGAAAGAGTGAGTAAGAGATGAAATTTAAGAAAAAAATAAAGTACAATTGTTTTTCCCATATGTACAATTTTGATTCTCATATATATTTCTGACCACCGAACGTGCTTATGAATATTAATCCATTCCATCAAAATTCATATAGTTTTTTTTTAAAAGAGGTCATCCGAACATGCCCAATTGAATCGAAATAAAGGAAATTTGAAATCGAAATGGTTTGTACCTTGTCGGGGTGAGTACTAAGAGCATCTACATTTCTGAAACTCAATTGAGTTTCTAAATAACTGTTAACTACTTTTTAGAAATTAAATCTCTAAAGTTTTTAACTCTCACATCTCGAAAATTAATTTTAGAGTTTCAATTAAGCCACATCAGGAACAAATTAAAAAGAAGAAATAATTTGAGCTAATCATTTGGTCAGCATAGAGTTTATAAACAATTTCTTATTAAGAAACTTTACTGTATAGTTTCTAAAGAAGAAACTCTCTCACGTTCCTGAAACTGTATTAGAAACTGCCACATCATATTATAAACTCTAATAGTTTCAGGGATGTATATGCTCTAAAGCATTGTTCGGCTTCATCCATCATGTTCATTGAGCATGTCATCTTTTTACAAGTGTAAATTATATATAATTTTTTTAATTTATATTATTGTTCTAAATAGTGTGCTATAGCGACGCAATAGCAACATAGTATGTTTGAACCTTGAACGCTAAGTTATGGGATAAAAGTGTACTATAGCGATAATAGTGTTTCGCTATCTGCGCTACACACTACTCGCTATAGCGCATGCTATGCTGCATGGGCATTTATATAAAGGTCCAAACTAAAAAATGATTTTAAAGATCAATGTTTTCAAGGTCCGGATTGATTTTACTTTTAGGGAAAATTATGAAAATGCCACTCCAAAACCTTCAAAATGTGAAAATGTCATTCTAAACTTTGAAATTGGAAAAACGTCACTCTAAACTTCATTAATTCTTAAATTTGTCATTTATACTGTATTAATCTTTTGTATTTAAAAAAAAAGTAATGCGTAAAATACCCTTATCATAATAACATGAACCCTAACCTCAGATTCCTTACTCCCGTGCTTCTCCAAAATCACGAACCAGCAGCCTCAATCGCCTCTGTGCTACCTCAATCGCCTCCCTGCTTCTCTCCAAAATCATGAACCAGCTTCTCTTCAAAAATGAATCTGGTACACTTCGGTCAATACCGTTTATTAGTTTGATAGAACAGACCAGATTACATGATAGACTCGAGCAGAAAAATTTCACTATCTCCCCTAACGTATGGAAATGAAGAAATCGAGCTACTGTGTTTTAGTCTGTTACACACAATAACATATTTGGTCAATACCATCGGTGCCTTTAATATCGAACTTAGCACATCATGTAACCTCTTAGCATCTTGTAGAATTGAGATTATGATCCAGTATGAGTTTGAAAGAGTCACCATTATCTATTACAAGTAAATATATCATTAGAAAAATCCAGTATGTGTAGGTCGGTGCTTATTTTTTCCTAAATTCTCCAATAAATTGATGTTTTCAAAAGAGTTCAAGGCAATTGGGAAAAATAATGAAACAAAGATGATTTTCCTTGTGACAGTATATGAAACAAGGATGATTCTCCAATATATCTATGTTACCAGTATATGATTTTTTTTACAGTCATGGTCAAGGCATTAAATATGCTGAGATGAAGGTTTTATATTCATGATTATGAGATGATTATGATAGTCATGGTCAAGGCATTTTACAGTCATGGTTTGATTTGATTATGACAACTTTTGCATATCCAAACAATCATGGTAATTGACTAACACAAAATTGCCCAATTGCCAACTCTAGAAAGCAGAGATTGTTTTCCTTGAATTCTTTTTGTTATCTTATTTTTGTCATAGTAATTGAATTCTTTTGCATATCATGTTCTTGTTATCTTATTTTTTATTGAATGATTTATCTGCTATCTTGTCTCTATCGCTAACTAGTGCTTCTTTAAATATAATTCAAGGATCGACAATCAGGTGATGATGAAGTAATGGCATTGGATGAGACATTCTGCACTGCTCTAGTGAGTTTGGGACTTTTTGGATTTTAATAGTTGGCAGGGGTCATTTTGCAAAATTGTAATATTTGTCAGGTTTTTAGTATGGAGTTTGAACTGAATTTCTATTTGTTTTAGGGTTTTTTTGCAAAATTGTGATATTTAATGGTACACTGGAGATGTAGCAGTTCTATAATTCATGCAAAGCTTATTCTATTCGAATTGGTTCTATTTGTGCCAAAACATATCAATATTTGTGCATTGCTTGAAATTATGTTTCTATTTGTTTTATAATCACTGTACATCAATATTTGTAAGAGCTGCTGCTGAGCAAAAACTATACATGATAGATACTGTGAGAAGAAAATATCTTTTGTTCTTGATTTTGTTCATCTTTATTCATTCTCTCCTTTGTTTTCTACAATGTTGCATTGGCATTAGATGGAGAATCAAAACAAGGCTTATTCCAATTAGAGATGGTGTAAGATATGAGCTACTGTTAGTAGTTTATTTAGAGTGCTTTATGTTTAGTTTCTACTGTACAGATAAGCCATTACATCCTGTTATCAAACAATACACACAAGTTGACAGCATTGAAATACTGACAGCATCGAAATAATTAAACAAATAATAAAAGTCATTACATCATGTTACTAGTAAAGACACCTCTAAAAACAAGTCACAGTAAACGGTATCAGAACCTCTTTAAACCCCAGTACCAGAAAAACTGAGTATAACAATTTATCGAAAAAAAATACACAACAGCATCTTACAAACATCTATATACTACCAGTATCTCCTTGACAAGATCACACAAGTTGTCAGAATGTAAAATAAAATCGAAGTAGCCAATCAGATAAACAACTGAAAAGGGGCAAAAGTAAAAACTCTTCATGTGTCCCTCCCAGTTCTAATCTTGGTCTTCTACCAGATTGATACCTAGCAGTTTGCGTCCACCCATGTTTTCTGAATAACTAGTTCAACATTTTGCAATGTCGTTCTTTTTTTCTTTCGATGCGACCTCTTCCTTTTCCTTTCTCATTTCTCAAAAGCACAAGATGTCGGCTCAACAGCTGTTGCAAAATTATGTACCATATCACTTTAAAGGTCTTCCATGCTGTAATCTGGTTCCTGAAAAATACATGGCATTAACTCCTGAGCTTGAATTTGTTTGGATTCGAACATCCAACAAAGGCATTAAGCTAGCCATTGGTGAAATTGTATTTTCCCACCTATCTATTATTTGCTCCACTTCTGACATCATCTATTCTTCTATAAATATTAAGAAAATAAAATAAATAAATTACAAGACTGAGAGATTATGCAGAAATTAGGTCTGGAAAGTAAGTTTTCAAGAATGACAATCTCAAAAACCTAAAGCAGCTACAAGTCTCAAATTGGAAAAGAAAGAAAAGTGGAAGACGAAAAAAACAAAACAAAAGAGGTCGTCATCATGTACCAGACTACTTGTCAATTTCAACATAAGAGTGAGAAAAATGTCTATATAATACAAAGCGAAAAAGTAATATTATAGAAGTACCATCTCTAATGATCTGAATGTCCATCTCACACTGAGCAATCTGAGATCGGAAGGAAGAGGCGAATCGGCAAAAGGAAGGAGGAGGTGCTATTTCACAGAGGGCTCGGGGAAATTTTAGAGAGGGCTCGGCGAGATCCAATGGAGGTAGAGAGGGCTCAGCGAGAGAGGGAGGAACTAGAGTGGTATTCGCTAGTGCTTGGCTCAGAGAGTTTTCAGAGAGAGCTCGACGAGAGAGGGAGGCAGGGATAGACTGGAGGAGGCCATTTCTTTCTTAATTTCACTTCAAGGGTATAATTGGAAATATGAAATTACGTATTCTAAAACATAATTTTTCAGATTATTTTTTATAAAAATAGTATAAGAATTGTATAAGAATGGCATTTTCACAATTAATGAAGTTTTAGAGTGGCATTTCTACAATTTTGAAGTTTGCAGTGGCATTCTTACATTTTGAAGGTTTTGTAGTGGCATTCTCACAATTTTTCCTTACTTTTAAATAGAAAAAGATAGATAGTTTATTCCATAATGCCTAGATTTTTTTTAAAGAAAAAATATATAGTTTATGCCATGATGCTACGATTATTTTGAATGAAAAAAAGGATAGATAGTTTATGATATTATTAGGGATATTTTAAATAGTAATTTAGACTTTGTACTGGTTCAATATGAATATTCTAATTCCTTGATCAATTTTGTGTTATTTATTTTAGATAACTATGAGACTTTAGATAATGTTGATAATTAGTAAAATATAAAATATATTCTTTTTAAACAAAAAACGCTATGTATGATAGCTTTCTCTAGCTACGCTATTCGTAATTTTTTTTTTCAGTCTTTCCTTTATGACGCTATAATCGCTATTTAAAACCTTGATTTATATATACTTGATAAAATTGTATAGGATTATTACACAGATCAATAGAATTGTGCCGAAATTTTTATTAATATTATATAAAATAATCAAACATATTGACATGATTTTTAATCAATTTTATAAAAACAATATTTCTGCTGGATAATTCAACATAAATTTAGGCCAATTCTGTTGGATTATCTAGCAGAATTGAATTGATTCAATTTTGCTGGATTATTCAGTGATATTGCAATTCTATTGGGTATTTCAACGATATTACAAAGTTACGAACGAATTAAATATTGCAGAAGTTGAATCCAGTTCCGCTGAATAATTAGTGGAATTGGCCTGAATTTTCACTGGAGGGGAAATGTTGTTTTTGGAAATTTTATTAAAATCATATTAATCTGTTTAGTTTGATTATTTTATATGTTACTAATAAAAATTTCGGGATATGGTGAGCGAATTTAAAGCGATTTTTCCGTAAAATCATTTCCAAGAAAGCTTGTACTTTTTTGTCTAAGATACGGCATCTGAACATATCATAATTATTTGTATTTTAAATGTAAAAACTTTCTAGCAACTCTCTTATTTTTCTGGTATAAATCTCTTAAAATTTCTAGTATACTTTACATTTTATGGAATTTAAATTCTCTCTACGTTGAAAGGTAATGTTACCGCCCATCTGTGCAAGATACTTGATTTAAATTCTTTTTTTTTTTAAAGTATACAATACTTTAAAAGTTTAAATAGATGGGTTACAAGTTACAACTGTGTTATTATTGACATTTTCAAGCCTCAGATGCTACGCTATGTTTAAAAAAAAAATGTAAACACAGCTATAACTCCTGTTGTTTGATGCTATTACCACTATAGCTAATAGATCGTTTGTTGTAATAACTAACTGCTAATCTACATAACTAAAATTTGTTATTTTTTTATCATTTTTAGATATGTGACCATATCAAATAGTTATACTTTGAAATCTAAAAAATACAAGAGATCCTTTTCTAATTAATATGAGCAAGTGGATGGAGATTGGTCTAAAATTTGGTTATAAGCTAAAACTTGTCAACATCCGTGCCTTCTGTCTTTTAAGAGTTATTTCACTGCTAATCTTATTTTTTTGCTGCTGTTAGACTTCAGCATAAATCTGTTACTTCTCTAATCCTTTTCAATTTAGCTATTGGATCTCAGTAATACTTTCAAGTTACAGTTATTCATAATCTTTTAATCGATTATAAGGAATTTTTTATTCTAATTTAGTTGTCAAATTTTTTTCAAATTATGTAGTATGCAGGATACCATTTGCCAATTTTACAGAGAAGGAAATCAGTTGGAGAAATAACTAATCTGTTCGAGTCTGTTTTACTTTATTTTTGCTATTGCTATAATATCGTATGCAACAGTAAAAAATTATTTTTCACTGTATAGGATAACTGTTGCGATAGCTTCTTTTTCATACAGAGTTGCATCAGAAAAATGCATATGATCGACAAGGCAAACTTGAACAATACTAAAAGCCCCGAAACAACATTTTGCCCTTACATCAGATACAGTTTTTATCTGAAAACAGTTCATATTTCTACTCAAAAAAATTACACAATTAATGCATGTGAAAATAGAAAACGAGAAACAGTGATTCTCTCATTTAATATGTTTTTTTTGTGCTTGTTACTCAGCAACAATGAAGTGCAAGATCAACACATCCTATGCAGTGCGACTGAGCATCTTCAGAGAGGAGGTTTACAAATTAAAAAAATTCTATACCAAAAACAACATCGGCCAAAATTATTTAGAGTTTTCTGTTTTCTGTGATTTCTTGGAGCATAACCTTCTCATCCACATTCTCTGAGTTGCAGTGAGGTTGAAATGCATGGAATTAACGGATGTTGTTTCCTGCAAGGCTGTAGGAAGTTCGGCAGGAAGCGCAGCTGCGGTGCTTGTAAATGCATCAAGAACTAGAAAGGCGAGTATAGGTGACAAATCCAGCCCACCTAGAGGTGGAATGATTCCTCTGAAAATGTTGAGATAGGGATCGCACAAAGTACTGCACAGATAACAAAAAATAAAGTCAAACTGAAACTGTTTTTAAGCATCATCATTTGAAAATTTCTCCTGAAGGTCAAACTGAAACTGTTTTTAAACAAAAAATAAAGTCAAACATACAATCTCCTGAAGGCTTGAAAATTTTACGTGAATATTGAAAATATGTGTTATCACCTTTCTCATTTTATCACAACACACTATTATGAATTTGATCAAACTTGATTTTGCTGAGGTTAGATTATGTGAAGATCAAATTCATAATACACACATATTAGAAGAATGTTCACTAATGTGAATAAAAGATTTATTCAAACTGTTATTATTATATTGCTCCCGCTAATTTTTTGGTATGCTTAAAGCTTTAACAACCATTTTGCTCCCAAGAGAACCATAACCTTTTATGTACTGGAGAGTGAGGGTATGGTACTATGCATAGTGCAGATTGATCCATTCAAATAGTCGATCTAAACCATTCAACATGATCTCCATATGAAAATGTACTTGCAGACTAAATTTTACATTTTTTTATAATATTTTTAACCTTTTTTTTAGATAGGTAGAAAAGCACTTGTGAATGGTCTAGAATTTTTACATCAAGTGATTTTCTATCTAAAAAAATTGTAAAATTTGACCTACAAGTACATTTTCATACGGAGATTATGTTGAACAGTTTAGATCTACTGTTTCGACATTGAAAACGGAGATATTGATCCATAGTACAGACCAATCCACACTATGCATAGTACCATACCCTCACTCACCAGTACATAAAACCTGAAATTGTTGACCATTTATTTGTTACTTGTGAATTTATTTCCACTATTTGGACTTGGATTGCCAATCACAATGGTTTTCAATTCAACTGTACCTCTATTGCTGATTTATAGCCCCTAGATAAAGATATTCCCCTTAGAGATACCTTATTATTATATTTGATTAGAGCTTCTAGTCTTCTACTCTTTGGATTTTATGGTTGACCGAAATAAAATTTGCTTTAATAATACTCCTATACCATTTATAGTATCTGGTGCCTCTGCTATAATAACTTTACCATCTTATTGGTGTAAAGCTAGGTCTGATGATTCTTTTTTAAAAATTAACTTTACTATTGCCTTTTGATGTTGCTCCCTTGTATCAGACAGACACCATCATAGTTATATCGGACTCTGATACCCTGGATCGGGGAAACTCCCTTGGGTCGGACCCTGCACTAGGGTTAGAAGGGTCTGATTTGGAGGACTGCCTAGCTGACCTGGCGGCCTACCAAGAAATTGATAGTGCTGCTGGTTTGCTACCTCATTCTATGTCTGCTTCTGCCTCGAGTTCTTGTTCTAGTTATGGCCCCTCTTCTGGAGATGATTTGGATAATAGTTTTATAGATAGTAACCCAGGGTTGTCATAAACTTTAGGTTTTTTTTTTAAAGCTTCTGTTGCCTACGTCTACAATTTTGCTTAGCTCTGGCAACCTACGTGCTCACCTACTGTTCTACTGTTAAGTACTTGTTCTATGAACTTACCTCTTATTAGCTTACTAAGGCACTTTAGTGCCTTATTTTGTAATTAGACATTTTTTGTTTCACAATGAAACAGGTGGGGCTACCCACTTTTATCAAAAAAAAAAATATAGAGAGGGAGAGATTTATATTAAAGAAGGGTTAATCCAGGCATTGTCTTAAAAGTAAATAGGAATGGACAAAAGTTCCTTTTTGTGGATATATTGTTGGGATATATAACGATATTTTCCAAGTTTCATCAAGGGTATGCATGACATTTCCCGTTTAGCAAGGTTGTATGATACTTCTGCACATGGAATTAGCCAATGAAAAATCCACTAAACAGTTTAAAGAGCCAACAAATAACAAGAGAAACTATATGCTGAGACAGAGAGTCCAACATCTAAATAACTATAATGGATATGAGTATGGTACCTGACTGGACTGTAACAGTACAGAGTGGTTGTAAACCTTACTATACAATATCAGAATATTTTATACTTAATTATTAAGCAAGGTTTGAACTTTGCACCTGAGAGGACTAACAATAACAGGAGGAGCATTGGGAAACCAGGTGAGAACAAGCCTTGCCACAAGAAGTGCATTGTATATGTTCAAGAAATTTGCGACACCACTGGCCACAACAAGACCTGCCACAGAATCTCCTGGTAACATAGCTGCAAATCCCACGGCAGATAAGCTTATGTTACTCGGCTTGTTCAGTCTCGTATAGTGCATCTGCACATACATAACCCCAATTTGCATTACGAATTGTTAATCATTACACATGTCATGCTGCTATTTTATCCTAGATAAGAATTTCATATAGAGAGTATAATTAGAATGGCATGATTTTTTTCTTAAAATTAATAATGCAACTAGGCGAAAGAATAATTTCCTAAAAAGAAATGCATGAAAATGAAGAAAAAAAAATAAAAAAAAAGGAACTGTTTTACTTGGCAAAAGCTTCTGAATTGAGCGTGACAAGAGAGAAGCGGTCTAACGAAGGGGTGGTTGGAGAAGGTGGTGGCAACATTGCTGAGTAGCTGATGCGCATTGTGAACCGTCCGATCAGGGATGAAAGGTCTGGATGCAGCGGGGTTAGGGGAGGGTAAGGAAAAGGAAGACGAGAGAAGGAAGCTGAAAGGGAAACTGTTTTGTGGCGTTTCCAGTTGAGAAGGAGAAGGCGTAAGAGGAGCCATTTTGTTTCTCTCTATATCTTCGGTCAGGTTCTTTGATGGCTGTTTTTTTTTGTGGGGGAGATAAGAAGGCTGTCGGCTAGAAAGAGAGGGAAGGGAACGCTCCGCTTGAGGGCACGCTAGCGTGAAGAGAAGGGATAATGTTCGGTCAGTTTTACCCATGGACCCTGTATATTTTCTTATGATCTTTTTATATGAACTCTAATTTATTTAGTTTATTCATGTGTTGAATAAAATAATTGACGTCAGGTCGTCAGCACTCAGCAGAGAAATCTATTAAATAGGACTAAATTAGTCTTTTTGAAATAATAAAGGGCTATTTTGATTCTTTTTAGGAAATTTAAGAACTGAATTGATAGTGATACACATGAAAGCTCAAGAACAATAAAAGAAAACTTCTTCGACAGAACTCAAACTTGTTAATTCCATCTAAAATAGACACTTCATATCGCCTGACACGCTTCAAATCCTCTTTTCTTTTTCCTTTTTTTTTTAGAGAACTTGGCAGTGGCTGCCAAGGGGACACGCTTCAAATCTAGTTTTGTGCAGAAGCGGCCCTCCTTTTTTTTGTATATACTTGTCGGATTAATTGAAACTGGCTCCCCGAATTAAGCCCACAGGCCACAGAAGGGCCGGACTTCTGGAAAGTTCTTTTCAAGCCCAGCCTGCGTCAACTGCATCCATCTCTGAGGTGCATAATGATCAACATCGTAAAATATAAATCCAACGGGGTACCCGAAGTCTGCGTGTCACTTGAATCTGATTGGATGCCATTACGTCGTAGTCTAGATCCACAACTGTTCGATCTCGATCGGAAGGTGAATGTTCCTTTAAGTCTCGCAAGTAAAGATCCCCGTGTCACAACTTCCTGTGAAGGTTCTTCGAGCTTCTTCCTTCTTTAAATATTGAATATTAATTCGTCTTCCTTCTCAGTTTTCGCGCAAAATCCCCATTGGATTGAAGAGGGAACTTCTGATTTGAACTTTGAGATGTCATCCCCTGCAGAGTAAGTCGCATTCTGTAATTTTCACTAAGTTATATTGATTTTGTTCTAGTTAATTTGCCAGTGTAGTTTGTAGATTTTAGGGTGTTTTTCGTGATTTTCTACCTTATTTATCCATTACAAAAAAGTAGATTAGCCGCCCACAGTATCCATTATTGCGATTTTGTTTTCGGATTAAAGTATTTGATCTAACAGAGCAGAACTAGAACCTCAAGTTAACTAAATTAGAGCAAAATTGAGTCAATTTATTGAAAATTCAAAGTCTTTATCTACCTTCCCTAAATAATTGTCAAATTTGAGATTCTTACAGAGGCAACTGCTTTGACAAACCTAGGTGCGAATTTAATTAGCTCCAAAACTTAAATGGGTTTGGATACCCTAAAAGATTTATAACTATGATAGACAATGATCCTTCCACTTTTCTCTCATTTCATATGATGAAACCTTTTAATTTGTACTTTTATTTAACTTTTCAGATTTTACAATTCGCTTCCGCCAATTACTAAGGCTTACGGTACAATTTGTTTTCTGACGACTGTGGTTCTCCAGCTAGGCATTTTGAGCCCCTACCTTATAATTCTGGACTACCCTCTCATATTAAAAAATTTTCAGGTATCTTATTAAGAAATTAATCTTAAATTTAAGAATCAATAGACCATTAATTGTGCAGTTCAATCTAATATTTTGAGTTCTCTTTGCCCTAAATGATTGTTGGCTGTGCAATTTCACCGATCTTAACTATAAGCCTTTAGTAATTAATTTACTTCCGGTTGCATAAATTAATTTGCTTTTCAAAAGTCCCAAGGGAACAGTGACAAACTGATCAGAATATGAGTTGAACTTGTACTACCTTTCAAGTATTTTTGGAAATTTCTTACTTTTGCATTAAGATACCCAATACAATTACATGCTTTCATTTAATTGTTTGCAGATATGGAGGTTGATAACACCTTTCTTTTTCCTTGGCATGTTTTCGATCAACTTTGGTATCCGCTTGTTAATGATGTAAGAGATGCTCATACACATTTGTTGTTTTTGCGTTAATTATTCAAGCAGATAAGCTATAATTTTGTGTCTGAACTGGGCCCTTTCATACCTGTTTTTTGGTCCTTAATTAGCTTCAACTTGCTGAGAGCCTGAATTAGCTATTATACTTTATTTATTAAATAAAATAAAAAATGTGCCTCAGTTAACAGGTAATATTCAAAGTAGCAGTTGCATTTTGCAACGGAACCAAAAATTTGTCCCAATTTTTTCAATCAACCTGTTGCTGTGCTATTAAGCCCTTAGTCTAGATAAGATCTGTTTGCACCGGCATTGACATTATGAAATAATGCTATTCTATAATCATATGTGTAGTTCTATGGGTAGTCAAATAAATATATTACCCATGGGTGGCCAACAAGTTCAAATAAATTTATTGATCTTGTTGAACTTGAAATGTAGAGCTCGGTATGGTGTACAGCTGGAGAAAGGTCCTTTTGATAAACGCACTGCGGATTTCTTGTGGATGATGATTTTTGGAGCTGTTTCTTTACTGGTTAGCTGTTAATTCCCTTTGCAGCTTAATTTTTCTCCCAAAGTTTGTAAACCTTGGTTGTTTTGTGTTTAGTTTGGCTACCTGTCCGAGCTTCATCAATGTCCATCTTTCTTCTTTCATTTGTTTGCATTTATATTTTTAGTTGATGATAGGCTGAGCTAAAATTTTCCCAAGGCGTACTTTTGACAGAAAACTTTAAATTAATCAGTGGCAACAACCCCAGGTCAATTTCTGCTTCCTTGAGGGTTAGTTGAAGCTAATCAGGGTATAGAACCATAAAATTTGGAATATGACTGACACAACTTTGTATGAAGCTTGTCTCTCATCGACTCTAAACTGTAATATAGGCTAATTCCAGGCAATTACCAAATTAAAGAACTATATCCTAAAGACTTGGCAAAGCTTTAATTGTTGACTATGATTTTGGAATGCTAGCTGAAATTTTGGATTCTTGGTTTGGCAGGAATTAATCATAGATCAATAGGCTTGTTATCTGAGAATTTGTTACCTTTTGTTTTTAGGGATTATCAGCCATTCCTTATTTGCGGTATCCTTTTTATGGACCATCAATGGTGTCAATGCTTGTATATCTTTGGAGTAGAGAATTTCCTAATGCCCAAATTAACATTTATGGCCTAGTCAACATGAAGGTAAACTTTTGCTTCTTTTTTGGGTGAAAGATTGTATCGATTATAATTCCAGGAGCGCATAATATATTTTTGGGTTATTTGGAAAAAAAACTGAGAAGTTAGGGTGAGGATCAAATATTTATTTTGCTGAATGTTGACAATATAACTGATACCTGAGCCTGCCTCCTTTGGGTAGAAAAAATTAAAATTGAACTGAAACCAGGTTGAGCTATTCCTGTTCTGGATTTTTAGTTTGTATGAATTGTGGAATATATTTAAGGTGATATAAATATGATAGTCTTTATTGCTTGACATAACTTTAACGATTTGAATGCATTTGCAAAAGTACCGAAAAATGTTGGCTATTTTTTTTTTTTTTGAAGGCTGTTGGATATTTATTTCAAATGTAAGAAATTCCAGATGCTCTTTCCAATTCTAATAAATAATTAGCTGTAGTTTGCAATCTGTGGTGCTTTTATGTTGTGCTTACCTGATGTTTTTGGATAAATTGACTTTTAGATGACATCTAGCTTCCAGCTCTGCACTCAAACATACTTATTTATTGCCATTGTTGACCTTACTTGACTGGTCAAGAGTCAGGTCAACAAAACAACAGCCTGGCGCAGTTAAGACTGACCAGACTGGTAGATGTTTCTTGTTTGGTTCAGGATTTGTAGATCTCCTGGCATCTTACCCATTTAGCACTTAGTTGTAGTTGTTAACTCACTTTCCCAATGGAAATAATCCCATTTGTTACCTCATGGAAGTTGAGATTAATATAACAAACAAAATTTCAAGATCCAACAAAATTCTGCAATACAGCAATGTTGATCCATCCCACCTGACCCGATTGACCAACAAGTAAAGCTCCACGTTGTTATTTTCATTACTGGTAGTTGGATTCAGGTCACTGTAAGGCCCAACCCAATTATATATCAAATTAAAGGTGCGGACTTATACAAATAAACATATAAAAGAGAAGGCTATCAGGAACTACCATCTAATTGGGTTTATAATAAAAAGCTTTTGGTTTTGTTTTCTTTTAACAGGCTTTTTACTTCCCATGGGCAATGCTAGCACTGGATATGATATTCGGCTCACCTCTCTTGCCAAACCTTCTTGGCATAGTAGTCGGCCATCTCTATTATTTCTTCTCGGTTTTGTACCCTCTCAAAACTGGGAGAAACCCACTCAAGACCCCTTTCTGGCTGTATCCTTTTCTTACTTCAGCATTATTACTTTTATTTAATTTAAATTTACAGACTTAAGGGTAACCTTTTTTTGTGCCATTACAAAATTGTGAAATGTTGCATACACACCTTTCGAAGAGAGATTTACCATGTTTTAGAGGGTAATGTATGATTGTTTGAGGTGTACATGGTCTATCAAACCAAGTTTACCTTTGATTTTCTGTTTGCTTATTTTATGTTTTCATGTCTGGTACTAGGATTATTTACCTGAATCAAGTCTGTCTTGAATACACCAGTCTTGTAATTGTATGCACCTCCTGGTACTCATGCTAATGAGAGATTTCTGGGCCATATCTGGACTGAAATTTGAAGACCGTCCTGAGTTTGTGAGAATTTTGAAATGCCATGTGTACCCTTAACATTTTGTTGCTACAGACAAAGATTGGTTGTGCAATGGAGGTTAGGGGCCCAAAGGACTGCTGGTGCGGGTCCTACTGTCAGAGACAACACCAGTACCAGCACTGGTGCCTTTCGTGGTCGAGCTTACAGACTTGACCGATAAAGTGGAATGTATTGAAGGTTTAACTCTTCTAATTGTTTATGTGAGGAATGATAGATTTGTTTCGATTTTTCTCAGAGCGCTTGTATTAGAGATTTGATGTACTTTTCTTATTGTCTTTCTTTTGAAATGTAGTAGGTGCATAGAAGTGTTTATACCATGATATTTTGAATCATTATTTTAGTTTTTTTCCCCAAACTCAGCTTTTTAATTCTGAAATGATAACAATCAAATTGGCCAATGCTAATCAAGCATGCATACCCGTCTTTTATATTAAAAAGTTCCTTCGTTGCATGTTTCAAAATGTTAAAAATATCAAATTTCTAAATTGTTTGAAAGTCTCCCTAGGACAAAATTCACGTTGCTTCGATCATTGCAATGGCACAGTTGAGCCATTATTTTAATCTAAGCCGTCTGATTGTAATTTGATGGTTTGGATTAAGCCACTATACATCACTAATTGAAATTATACAACATATCAAATCAAATTACATCAAACTGTTCCGATCGGACGGTTACCTTTTTTTACAAATTGTATCAAACTGTTCAAATTGAATAATGACACAAAAATGCTATTGGAATGACAACATGGTAATAATAGCAGCAGACAGGCCTGCACAATAGATCCTGGCTATCCTTGGGCCTTGCCGCCTTGGTTATTTTCTCCTATTATTTAGATCTTGTCGCTTTGGTCTGAAATACATGACAACTAACATTTAATATGCACCAAGACTACCAGAGCGCGGATAAATACTATCTTCGGCACTGTAACTTTGCTTTTTGAAATTTGTCAGGTTTTTACACAAATGGATACGGTGGGACCGAATATAAATGTCTGCTAGACACGCCGTGCCTTTGTGAAGGGTTTATCTTTCCTTAAGAGAGAAAATTTCGCAAATATGCGCCATCTACGTAGTCAGAGACATGTGCACGTGTTTCTTTCCAGAGACATACACAAATAAGTCTAATTCACAATCAATATTCACCATTGGACAGAGCAATTACACCTCCCTTTCTTGGTCAGTCTACCTCACTCGTGCATTTAATTAACGGCATTTCATTTCCATTTCATTTGCTGAATGCATGCCTGAATTCAAGCAGAGGTACTGTGGTACACGGATTCACATTCAAATTTCGATACACTGTAGCATCCCTCATAAATTCAGAAAACATCCCCCGTCTGAAGAGATAAATTATTTTAATTATTTTAGTGTCTTCCCTCAAACAAGATTCACATGATTCCTCTCTCCTTTTAATGCGTGTCATATATATCCTGTCCTCATGAGACCATTTTAGGGGCCCTTCCCGTTCCTGTTCTTAATTAAATTTAAACTAATATAATTGTTACGACTTACGAGTGTGGTGCTTTACCAAATTGCATTGTAGCACAATGAGGAACCCGATATCATAAACATTCGACTATATACCAACCTGGCATAGACTCTGCACCGAGAACTGTTATGCAAACAATTCAAAACTAATGACATTCTATTTTAAATAGATTTTAAGCACTTATTAAATAATGAAACATGTTTTTCGTGAATTCCACAACCACTGCAGCAGACAGAAGCAGTTGTTGTCTTGTTGATGACAAAACTTGGATAGCATTTAAGTTTCTATAACAGATATATTAATGATATATGTACGAACGCATAGATAATCAAAATCCGGGAGTGGGGTAGCCTTTCTGATTAGACCAATAGCCCACAAATGGGCCCACACTATATACATTGGGCCCCACATAATGGGCCGGGTTGCCTTGGAGGCTAGGTATTACGAGGTCCAGAATCTATGCCATTTATGGCACCCCTTCAAGGTTTACTCATGTAGTTGAAACCATGTGAGCTGTTATATTCTAACCCAATATATGCAAAGATATTTAATTGAGATCAAATTCAAACTGCCTAGAGGTTATTAAATTAGTCATAGCTCAATAGCTCATGAGATTACATGGTAACGTTCTTTTTTTTAATTTAATGTGTAAATTTTAACTATGTATTGTGGAACTGTGGTTTAATTGTTTTTTATGAAAGCATATGCAATAAGGTTCGATTCTTATCAATCAAGAACAAAATTATGCATATGTTAATAAATAAAACATAATTATAAGCTTACCCTTTACCAATGGATTGGAATATTAAAGTCATCGACATACAGCCCCACAAAATGCTATAACTTATATGCTATAGGAGATCCAGACAGAACCGTTTTGATTAGTGAACTGGGACACAGAAAAATAGGTTATTAAATCCCAATACTGAGATCAGATGTGACTCCTACAAATTCAAAATTTATAAACTAGGAGTACACATTTCAGAGCCACGGTATTAACTAATTTTGCAGAAACTGCTAACTAATCCACTCTCTTGAATCCATAAAATATTCACAAATATGACTTGGTCAGTAAAACCAGGAGGAAAAATTGGAAACTACAACGAAATACTATGCTTGAATTAACGACTATGATTTTTTTTTTGTCTTTGTGCAAATTTACAAGACATTACAAAACTGCGACGACCAGTAGCCATGATTTTATTACTATATTGTTATGATTTCCAGAAAGTGACAGAAATCATGATAATATACCGTACATACAAGATACCAGTGTACAGCATATTATTGAGAATTGTATCAGACAAGTACCTCGACCGGCTGTTGTTTTATGCAACGGTTGTCAGATCATTTATAGGCGAATAGTAACCATGATTTTATAGAATTCGTATCCTCTGAGATATCTCAAACTTCGCGTGATTTTATGGAAAATCCCAACAGCTGAAAGATGTTCTGCACGAATCTCAAAGCACACAAAATACTGACCCCTACATCACCCCCGAATAGGCACCGAACACGTCGGTCACGCAAAAGTTGAGATATCTCAGAGGATACGCACTCGATTTTATATATGCAACGATTGTCGGATAAGGATATATATATTTTTTTGAAATATGAGTTGGAGGTCAAATCAATCAATGCATTTCAAATCTCCATGTATTAAAAATTTAATATAGAAGATTTTTTCACTTTTTAGATTTCGTATACATGATCTCTCA
The DNA here is from genome assembly GCF_964058835.1 of Carex rostrata. NCBI lineage: Eukaryota > Viridiplantae > Streptophyta > Magnoliopsida > Poales > Cyperaceae > Carex > Carex rostrata. Next base: position 10,521,187 of record NC_135926.1, read on the forward strand.
CATAAGAGGCATGTGTTTTTATCATTAGACCAAATGCAAATTCTTGATAAGAAATTGTCATGTTGCATGTCTTTATTCTTTTGTATGCATGTATTTATAATACTGTATGGTTCAAATGGCTCGTGCATTTTATGGTTCAATGTGTCTCACATTCTTTATTTTCGTATTTAAAATTCAAACATTCGATTTTAACTGTTCAACATTATCTCGATATTAAAATATGTTTGTTGATCAAATGTTATATTTTTTGAAAAAAAAAATTACTATTTTTTTCTAGATGAGTACAAATCATGAAATCATTGTTTTTGGATGATCATGAAATAGTGATTTTGTACCAATTTAAAAATTAGTAAAAAAATTTCAAAAAATATAAAATCTAATTTCCAAGTATATTTTAATATGAAGATTGTGTTAAGCAGATTGAAATCACTGTTTGAATATTAAAAACAAAAATAAATTATATGAAACATAGTAAAGCATGAAAGATATATCAGCCATTTTAATAATCCTCTTTATAAAAAATATATACTATTTTAAATTTTACATACTATACCTTGATAGCAAGTTATCCATGTGAAATGAAATTGTATCATAGCTTGTTAAAAAATCGCTTATTAATTTGATGGCCATGCTTTTTTTAGTGCATAGCAGACAACGAACGCATGTTATTCAACCTCGGAACATATTTTATTTTTAGTTGAATTCATGTTATTGGCCGAATTGATGAATGTTCAGATGTGATCATGAGAGAACTTAATGATTGCTTTTGGTACTGAGATTAAGAGATGCCAGTAAGAACAGTAATTTAAAAGTTATTTGTTAACCCAGCTAATTAATTGATTGGAGAAATATAAACAAAGATGAGCAATTAGAGTAAAGCTAATATACACTTAAGTGTACTGTACTCTTAAGTTTAGGCCGTTCGATTTCTTTAAAAGTCATGCAGATTCTTTAAAAGTCGTGAAAGCACGACTTTTAAAGAAATCGAACGGTCTAAATTTAAGAGTACGGTACACTTAAGATTCCAGGAGTTAGATATTCATCCAAATTTTGCATTGGTTCTATCTCTATTCAGTTCTGTCATAGATTTGTCCAGGTAAATTAAACTTCAAACATCTCCTATTTGCTGGTCTCTGTAGCACTTCTCTGGAGTACAGTATGCAATTACTAAATAAGGGTGAAAACGGTATGGATAATATCCGATTCGTATTCGATCTATATTCGAAAACTTAGATGTGATATTCGATATCTGAATATCCATGTGGATAAGGATACTGATATAATTTTGTGTTTTAATTATCCGTATCCGAATAGTAGATATATATCATATATTTTAATATATATTATGAAAAATTTATATTATTCACCATTATAATTAGATAAATATTTTGAACTTTAATATTTTTTTATATTATTTTAATTAATATCCTATCTGATCCGGATCGGTATCCGTATCAATCTGATATCCACTCCGTATATGTACCTGGAAAAAAAAAAAGAGAGATATGCATATGATTTTATCATTGTCTGCTCCATTTTCACCCTTTTTTTTATTATTATTACAGCCTGTAGGCACCCCACGCAACTTTTAACCACTCTACTTGAATCCGTATTCTCACATAAGATAACTAATATGATAAGTTGATAACCAGCTGCGCTAGGCAGCCGAGCTATTTTTTTTTCACCCCTGTTACTAAAGCCTTGGAATCCCATTTCGAAATATAGAGAATTAGAGCTTCTCTAAATTACTTTTGTACTGTAAAGTGTAAACCCATCACGCATACCACGCCAGTGCCTCCTATTTGGAATGCCAGTACCCACTACGTAAGGTACTATCTCCGCTGCGACCAGCAACCTCCTAACATAATATTCAACGCTTTTACGCTTACTTTTATTTTGTGGAGCGTTCAACGCCTGTACTTTGTTTGAACGTCCTTGCATTTCTGAAACTTCAGACGACTTTTGGAGGTCAACGCCTTGCTCTGGTACAGTACTGTGAACCAGACTGGTTTGGTGGTTTATTCACATCTTATTCAGTATAAAAGGAAAAGTAAGAATCTTCGGATGAACGGATATGAAACTTTTTTTTATTAGCTTATTATACAAGGGTCTAGATGAGAGTTATTTTATAAGATAATTGAAAATGAATAGGGTTAAAATATCTTATTATTTTTATGTCTAATTATGTCTCAAATTCTTATCTTGGTTTTCAAAGTTAAAACAATTGATTTGAATCGTTCCAACATGTTCTCCAATTAAAATAGGATTTGGAGATAAAAATTTATATCTTTTGAAAAAAAAATATATTATTTTTTAGACATACAAAATTATTGTTTTTAGATATTTCAAAATCTTGTGAAAAACAATGATTTTATATCTATTATAGAAAATAGTAATTTATTTTTTTTAAAAATAAAACTTGGTGTTCAAGTATATTTTAATAAGGAGATTACGTTGAGTGGTTTGAATTAGCTTATTGAACTTTAAAAAAGAAGAAAAAAAAATGTGAATTATGATTGGAGCACGCAAATACTGAGACATTTTAACCATACTCTATATTACATTATACATACATACGATGTGTTTCCAAAATATTTTAAAATTTTAATATTAAATCATACAAAGTCATCAATTTATTTAATAATTATTTGTTAGTTTCATACGGGCCTGGCCCTGGTGCAGGTTACTCAAGGCAATGACCTCGAACTCCAAGATTCAAGAGGGGCCGAAAAATATTAGTTTGTATATATTAAAAAAATATATGTATATATTAAAAATAAATAAAATATTAGAACTTCAAATTTAGTATATATAAAGGGTCTAAACCTTTTTATAAATAGATGTAATTTATTGGTATATCAATAAATAATTTATATATATTAAGGGCTAAAATTTTTCAGGACTGATCTGATTTCATACTTACTAATTTTAATGGATAAAAATAAAAATACGTGTAAAAATAAAATAAGCGCAGGACTAATTTTGGACGGATGTGAATATATTAACACGTTCATCCGAATCGGGCAGCATCTGCTGACAGTCTCTATGGAATAGTTTCAATTGACACTCCGACAAACGGTGGGTGGTTGGCTAAAAATTAAAATTTATTTATACGAAAGAAATGCCAAATAAGATAAATGAATTGCATTTGTCTGTGGTAACAACTCTGTTAATTTGTGTCCCAAAGCTATTCTCCATTGATGTACCAGCAAAAGTTATATTACCCGTAGTAATAGTGACAATATACACATTTCATTCGCGTATTAAAAGTTTTTTTTTTATGTTTTTGAATCGAACTTCAAATAAAATACACAAAAACATATAATGCATTTTATTCGCGAATAAAGCGTGAGTCACGAATTATTTGTGAGAAAAACGCGAAATTTTTTTTTAGGATGTCTTTTGAATTTTTTTTTTCTTCTTTATTGTACCGAATTATATCCGAATCACGATTTTTTGATCGCACCAAATTATTCGTTTGTCACTACGACCTGTGCTTGTTATCATAGAACAAGACTCGCGAATTTTTTTTTTTATGTTTCCGAATCAAACTCCGAATAAAATGATAAGAAACGTATAATACGTTGAATAAAACGCTAATCACGAAATTACTTGCGAGAAAAACGTCCAAAAAACGTTAAAAAAAAAAATTGGATTTTTTTTTTTTGCTGGGGTTTGTTTCTGAGATTTTTTTTTTTTTTGTTTTCTTATTGTACCGATTCATTTCCGAATCATAAATTTTTGAACCCGCCGAACTGAACCCGAACTTTTCGTTTGTCACTATGCTTGTTACCCACATATAATCAAGGTGTCAGTTATATGGAAACACAGGAGGTCGCATAGTTCTCTGACACAGAAATTCATGAAAGGATAAACTAATGTATTAAAAAAATAAAATGCTAGGTGCCAGCTTGACAAAAAAAGAGGACCGGGAACTTACTGGTTTCAAAAATTCAAACCATAAGACAGCATCTGAACATTAAAATTATTAAATATTTTGAAAATATTATTAGTTAAACTCTATTTGTAAACGCTAACCATAATGATACTTTGGATAACGATAGGGTCAAAAGAAAAATGTAAACCTCGTTTTTAGAGATATTTAAGAATTAAAAGATAACATTTAATTTGTAGTTAGACGCTTGGTTAGGGGTGCAAACGGGTCGGATATTACCCGTCCGAATCCGGATCCGTATCCGAATTTTTGCGGATTCGGATTTTCGTATACGGATAGTTGCGGATTCGGATACGGATACGGGTTGAGTTTCAGAATCGGATACGGATACGGATAATTATCCGGATCCGGATATTTTAATTTTTCGGATATCTAGATATGTTAAGACTTGAGATAATTTTTTTTGTGTCTATTTATTTTTTGTATTAGAATATCTTTAAAGATAATCTTTTGTGTTGGTATTTTTAATTAAAGTTATATTTATATTGGTGAATTTTAGTTAATTAGATATATATTTTGTAATGGTGTAACAAGTTAATTAGATATATATTTTGAATTAGAAATCCGAATTATATCCGTATCTGTATTCGTATCCGAAAATATCCGATCCGTATCTGTATCCGTTTAATATCCGATCCGTATCCGTATCCGATTACTATCCGATCCGTATCCGTATCCGATTACTATCCGATCCGTATCCGTATCCGAAAAAAAAATACGAATACGGATATGAGTTGAGCACTATCCGATCCGTATCCGATCCGTTTGCACCCCTACGCTTGGTAAAGGCCATAGAGGAAGGCACATCCTATAACTATGCAATTGGGACCCTGCAATTGTACAAATGTGTAATACAATTGCCGGGTTATTCTTAGCATATTGAATAGCTAATTTATACTCGAAAACCCCAAAACAATTGAGAAAAGGTTCCACTATGTTATATAACTAATCCTTGCTGGGGTTCAAATTAAGCCCTGATCTCCAATTAAAGATTAAGGAAATTCAATAATAAGAAGAATATAATTTTTCATTTAAACAGGTGCAACTACATAAAAGACAGTGTAAAGAGAATTTTTTTTATAAACAATAATTTAAAAAAATTATGAAACCAACATGATTATTTTTTTTTACAAAAACCATAAAAACTGAAATGTCATTTCGCCCCGTTATTTTTTGTTTTCAGGACTGAAATGGCATCTGCAAAAGTCTCCGGACTGCAATGGTTTTTTAGTCCCGGACAGGATTGAAATGCCAATTCGGTCTCGTTATTTTTTAGCGAGACAGCGGCTCTTTCCCTTCTTTTTCCCATCTCCTTTCTCTGTTCTTATCTTCTTTTCTTTCCATCCGAACTCTTAAGTATTTTTTCAACTCTCAAAATTTCATTGTTTTTTATTCTAATCACATAGATTTGTGTATTTTTGAAAGGAGAACAAGAAAGGCTTTAGATCTGCAAGTTTTGTTAGGTATGTGGTTAATTTTTTTTTTTTGGATAAATAATCTGAATTCTTATGATTTTCTTTAGTATAAATAATTAATTGTAAAGTAATTTATTTTTTGTAGTATAAAATGACTTTTTTTAGTGTAATTGTAGTAATGTAGAATTATTTAGTTTGCATGTAGAGTAATTTAGCTTTTTGCATGTAGTATAAATCAATTCTTGAATGATTAAATTTTTTTAGTGTAATTTAGGTTTTTTGTAGTGGAATTAGTAATTGTAGAATGATTTAGTTTGCATGTAGAGTAATTTAAATTTTTGTATGTAGTATAAATAAATTGTAGAAAAATTTAGTATTTTTTTAGTGTAATTTAGTTTTTTTAGTGTAATTGTAGAATAATGTAGTGTAATAGAATGAATGTTAATATTTAATTGGGTTTGCATATCATGCATGTCAATATTTAATTTAATTTGCATGTTAATATTTTTTTTGGTATGTATTTTTTATATTGTAGTGCAAAATGGATGATGAACAACCCTTACAACCTTTATTGTGATTGCCTCAAGAACAACACAAATTATACTTGGCGAATACGAAGGTATTTTTTTAATATTGGTTTGGATTTAAATTTACTCATAAACTTTTTAAATTCGAATTTTTGTATTTTTTTTATGTATTTTTTTGCAGTACAAAAATGTATGTATTTTTTTTGGTAAGGTTTGGATTTTTATGTAGCGCAATAAAGGTTGTAAGGGTATGTATTTTTTTTGGTATGTATTTGTTTAATATTGGTTTTAATTTAAATTTACTGATAAAATTTTTGGTATGTATTTTTTTTATATTGTAGTACAAAATGGATGATGAACAACCCTTACAATCTTTATTGTGATTGCCTCAAGAACAACACATATTATACTTGGTGAATACAAAGGTATTTGTTTAATATTGGCTTGTATTTATATTTACTGATAATTTTTTTTAATTCAAATTAAATTATTTCTTAAACTTCTTTTTTCATGGCAATTATCGTTCCAGCCTGATTATGCATTGAGTCCTAGTCCTCGCCAAATGGGCGTTCGTTACCAACCTCATATGAAACAAGGTTTGGTGAATTTAAGCTTGTATCATATGGTTAATGTGACTCATTCACATATTGATAAAGGTTGATCACTGCTCTCGTTAAGAGATGGAGGTCCGAGACGAATATTTTTCATCTTCCGGTGGGGGAGTACACAGTGACATTGGAAGATGTCAGTTATTTATGGGCTTACTTGTTACTGGTAAAGTTTTTTTTGTTACTAATTTATACTTTTGTTATTAATTGATATTTTGTCCTAGTATAGTTTTATCTAACATCTATGCTTACAGGGAATGTTATTTCTGGACGTACCAATGACAATTGGTCACAATTGATCGAAGACTACCTGGGACAATGATAATTAGTCACATTTCTGGACATACCGATAATAGTGGCTTACATAATTCCTCAAATTTAGATGTCTCAGACAACACACTACTAGGACGTGGTTGCAAGGAATGCCAGCAAATTGCAGTTTATGACACTCACAAATAGACATTCCCTCCTCCCCTTCTGAAAATCTAACTTCATACTTTATATCTCCCTTCACTCCCTACAATCAATAAATCAAGATAATTAATGTTACCATTTATAAATTTTGTATGAAATTTAAGTAAAAACCTGACATACCGTTCTAATGAATCCATCATGAACTATGACCTCGTAAATGTTGAATTCGGACCCTATCGGTATCACTCGATGCTCCTTTACTTTTTCAGTCCGATATTCTAAAACTGATAATATGTTTGCTAATACACATTTCGTTTCGAACCTACTATTGAGCAACCACACCTCTTTTGACATACCAATCCACAACTTAGTATAATGTGCGCGCAACTATTGTTGTTACAGGCAATTAGCGAGCCACTCGAAATTGTTGTAATGAGGGGCACCTCTAATTGCTCAAAAACTGAAATTAAATTGCAATTGAAAGTAAAGAGAAGAGTTTAGAGAAATTTGACACGCGGGATGTTAACGGAGTTCGGCAAAACAAAGGCCTACGTCTCTGGGGCATCGCAACCTCTTTTTAGGTGCGCCTTTCTATTACCCAATATGAAAGGATTACAATTGTGAACCGTGAGCCCTTACAAAACGGGAAGTCACGACCAACGAGAGATGAGCGCCGACGAGCCCTTACAACCAAGGGAAGTCACACGAGCTACTCAAGAACAAGAGAAACACTCAATAAATCACTCTAACCTAATATAATTAGAGATTAGTGAAGTGGGTTTGAGGTTGTTTGAGATTGATTGAGAGATATTGAAGTTTTAAGCTCAATCAACAATGGTGGAACCAAGCTCTCAGAAAATCGCCTCTTTTTGCAATTAGGGACGGCTAGGTTTTAGTGGGGAAGAGACCCCACTGCTCTATTTATAGACACAGCTCCAGAAAGAGCAAATTGAGCTAAAACGTTACAACGTTTTATCTTATAATGCGATTTTAGGTTTCCAATTTTCTGACAGCTCAGCTAATCGTTCACAAACGTTACAACGTTTATAAAACGTTACATAACGTTTTGTTCTGTAAAATCTTGATCAAAAATAGATTGTTTTGAAGAACAAATTTAATTAAAACGTTACAACGTTTTGTGCAAACGTTATAACATTTTAGGACTCTTGTACAACTGGATTTCATAGTTCCTTAACATCTCTAAAACGTTACAACGGTTGTGCAAAACGTTATAACGTTTTAGAGGATTTGTACAGCTGGATTTCGCAGTCCTTTAACATCCTAAAAACGTTACAACGTTATTATTAAACGTTGTAACGTTTTATGTTTTCTTCTGAGTTTGTTCAAGCTTTTACTTAGTGTTTTTGACAGGAGTAAAACGTTATAACGTTTTACAAACGTTACATAATGTTTTGCTCTGTAAAAACAGCCTCAAACTTACTTTACCAAACTTCTGATTTTACAATTCGTATTCTTGATAAAAGTCTTCATGATGGGCTGTACTGAATCTCAGTTTCGTGCCCATGGCTTCTTGAAAGCTTCCCCAAAAGTGAGATGTAAATCGAGTGTCTCGGTCGGAGACAATGTGTCGCGAACATCCGTGGTATTTAAACTGGTATTGCAGGAACAAATCGGCTAGCTCTCTTCCGGATGTCTCGATCCGGAGTGGAATGAAGTGTGCAATCTTCGTCAACCGATCCACTATCACCCATATGGCATCATATCGTCCAACGGTTCTCGGAAATCCAGTCACGAAGTCCATAGTGATAGACTCGAATTTCCGCATGGGTATCTCCAAAGGTCTTAGCAGTCCCGCCCTCTTTCGTCTATCCGCTTTGACTTGCTGACAGATCTGACATTTCTCAACATAGCCTTGTACGTTCCTTTTCATCTTTGGCCACCAGAAATATCGCTTTAGATCTTGATACATCTTGACTTCACCAGGGTGAATGGTATACCCCGAGTCATGTGCTTCTGACAGAATCAGATTCTTCAGTTCTGAGTCATTCGGAACGCATATGCGGTTATGGAACCGCAGAATACCATCTTCGTGGAGTTGAAATGGCGAGTCTGCATTTGACTCGAAATGTTGTCGGAACTTCTGGCACTTTGGGTCCCCTTGTTGTGCTGCTCGAATCTGTTCGTGTAACTCTGGTCGAACCTCGACCGCGGCCAAGATAATCGAGGCAACTGTAGCTGTACCTGCACTATTGCTATCTCCAATCAATCGAGATGAGGTTTCCAATGCAAACTCATGGGATGCACCCACGTGCAGATTCATTCTTCTCATTTCTTCGAGAAGGTGTGTCTCGCTGGTGATAATCGATGCCAGATTGATCTGACTCTTCCTGCTTAGCGCATCTGCTACCACGTTTGCCTTTCCGGCATGATACTGGATATCCAGATCGTAGTCCTTCATCAGCTCCAACCATCTCCTCTGCCTCAAATTCAACTCCCTTTGAGTGAAGATATACTTCAAGCTTTGGTGATCCGTGAAGATACGGCACTTCACTCCATACAGGTAATGCCGCCAAATCTTTAAAGCGAAGATCACTGCAGCTAGCTCCAGATCATGGGTCGGATAATTCTGTTCGTGTGATCGTAACTGCCGAGAAACATATGCTATAACGTGGTCCTTCTGCATCAATACACATCCCAAACCAGATCCGGATGCGTCGGTGTAGACGGTATACTCCTCGTCGATGATGGGCATGGCAAGAACCGGTGCAGTTACCAACCGACTCTTCAACTCCTCAAAACTTTGATCTTGAGTGGCACCCCACTCGAACTTCACACCTTTATGCAAAAGCTTCGTAAGGGGAGCAGCTAACTGTGAGAATCCAAGTACGAACCTTCTATAATAACCTGCTAGCCCCAGAAAACTGCGAATCTCTGTAACTGTCTCCGGTCTCTTCCAATCAGTCACCGCCCGAATCTTTTCTGAATCTACTGCCAACCCTTCTCCTGATATCACGTGACCTAGAAATGCAACTTTCTCCAGCCAGAACTCACACTTCGAAAATTTTGCGAATAGCTGATGATCTCTCAACCGCTGCAACACTATCCGCAGATGTACCTCATGTTCCTCTCGTGACCTTGAGTATACCAGGATGTCATCGATAAACACCACCACGGTTGAATCCAGCAGATCATGAAACACGCGCTGCATCATATCCATAAATGCAGCTGGAGCATTCGTTAGCCCAAACGGCATAACCAGATATTCGTAGTGCCCGTAGCGTGTACGGAAGGCTGTCTTCTCCACATCACTTGGGCGTATCCTCAGCTGGTGGTACCCCGTTCTCAAGTCTATTTTGGAATAAATTGAAGATCCTTGCAGCTGATCAAATAAGTCATCGATTCGGAGTAACGGATATCTATTCTTAACGGTTACCTTGTTCAATTCGCGGTAATCAATGCATAACCGCAAGGTACCATCTTTCTTCTTCACAAACAGCACGGGAGCACCCCATGGAGACGTGCTCGGCCTAATGAACCCGCTTTCTAGCATCTCCTCTAATTGCGCCTTGAGTTCTTTCAACTCTGCAGGAGCCATTCGATACGGACTCTTTGAAATTAGAGTTGTGCCCGGCATCAACTCTATACCAAATTCCACTTCTCGCTCGGGTGGTAGTCCGACTATCTCTTCTGGGAACACATCCACAAATTCTGACACCACCGGAATCGTATTTATCTTTCTAACTTCCGTAGTGGTGTACACTACAGCCGCCAGATACGCATTGCACCCTGAATCGATCAGATGTCTAACTTCCACCGCTGAAATGCACGATATTAACCCTCCAACTTTTCTACAATTAAGCGTGCACAACATACCTGCAGATCCGGCCTCACTCGTATGAACGATTGGCTCGTCCTGTGGATCCTGAATAGGATCACGATTCCTGATTCGAGGTCGTCCCCTACCTCGACGTCCTTCCATAACTCTTAAATAAGAAGAAATATTTATTGAATTTGCATATACTTATCTCATAAAATGAACAAGTCGTTAGCCGTGACGACCCCAAGTATAACGTACCCCACTCACGTATCCTATCAGTCTGGTTAGGGCTTAAAACCTATGCTCTGATACCACCGAAGAGAGCTGTCACACCCCGCGGCCACGGGTAGTAACAGTCCCCCGCCGTAAGCATACAACGCCGTGTATGCTTACAAGGCTAATCACAATTTAAACCAAACAACACGCAATTCAAAACGAGTTTCTAATATAAAATCAGAGTACACAGTTTGGACAGTGAATAGTACAATATAAGTATCTCCTCCGGATACCAACCACGAGGCCTACCCTAAACCTATACAACAAAAACACATCTAGGGTCGTATACTGGTAAGCTACTAAGGCCTACTACTCTCGTGCCTCTCCGGAATCCGTCGCACCAGTACCTGTAACATAACGGGGAAGGTGGGGGTGAGAATAAATTCTCAGTGCGAAAATTTGCCACATTTGAATTATTGGACTTGCAATCAAACTCTATATTCAAAGATGAAACCCAAACAATAACAATGCAACAGTTATATAAGAAACATAAATAACAGAATGCCACTACTCGACAACAGTTAATCAACCTGAAACACAGTTTACGGAATTTACAATATGGATTTCAAACACAACATATATTTTGGCTTAACTCGATTCCTAACTCAGTTCAATTGGGCTTGTAGCAATTACAGATGTTCTCTCGAGCTGAACCGTTATCAAACCCACATCTGTAGGGTTACAGACACCTACAGATGGCCAACCAAGCTGGACCCTTTATCAGACACCCATCTGCAATTGCTGTTTGGCTTAACCATTTCCTAAGGTCCGGTTACAAGTCACCAATACAGGTCAACTTGACACAATGCAACACACGGAAATCAAAGTTACCTATACAGGTCAACTTTGCTTAATCTCAACAAATATATTTATCAAAGCCACACATATAGGTCAGTCTCGCAAAATCATAACAGGTCAACGCATAAGTCAGCAGCGTCACCTTATCCAGCCACCTAAACAGGTCGGTCTGGCAAATTCTAACAGGTCAACGCATAAGTCAGCAGCGTCACCTTATCCAGCCACCTAAACAGGTCGGTCTGGCAAATTCTCACAGGTCAACGCATAAGTCAGCAGCGTCACCTTATCCAGCCACCTAAACAGGTCGGCCTGGCAAATTCATAAACACAGGTCAACGGATAGGTCACCGTTACCTTATCCAGCCACCTAAACAGGTCGGCCTGGCAGATTCATTCACAACAAGCACAATTCATAGAACTAAACAATTAATAACCGTACCAACATGCAAATCAACCTTAACTAAAACAATTCAATCATTCTCATTTATGCAAGAATCAATATGCAGTATGAATTCCAAAGTATGCAACAATTAATCATTCAACATGACAAACGAATAAACAGTTTAATTCCTGAAAATAAAGTATCAAACAAGTCCAAGAATCCCGCACCTTTTTGACGAGCGTACCGCTTAAGCTAAGGATCGGACGTCTCGTATGGTCTCGCAAGTTCTTGCTCGACCGAGCCTACACCTATATCATACGTATACTAGGTTTAACATTGGTTCAGGGTCGAGAGGTTTACTCGAGTTACTTCTAGGGCTTATACCTTCCCTAATCAATTTCGATGTTTTTGGTATCAATTCGTTCGGTTCATTATTTCTTACCAAAATCCTCTAAAACCACACAAAATTCATCTAGGTCCTCGGGACCATAAAAACTCCATTTGGTGACCATCAATCACCGTTTCACTACTTTGGTTCTCGGTTCAATTCAATCCACCGTTTGGTTAACCCTAATTTGGTCAAAACCTCAAATCGGCCGTTAAATGTTCTAAAAATTCACGATCAGGAGGCAACCCTACCGATTACAAGTCTAATTGGTCGGGTTAGGCAAATCAAATCACGATTATGCCAACTTTCAATTTTGGCACGAAACCCTAGAAATCAGATTTCATAAATCGGAAGAAATCGGGAAAAAGAATGACAAACAAACTAGTAAGAAGTGTAGAGGAACTAGTCCTCGAGCAATTCGAGCACAAATCTCGGGTTTAAAACGAGAATCCGAGAAATCGAGAAAATTCGAGGTTTCGAAAGTAAAAAGGAGAGAAAGAAATACCAAATAGAAGGGTTCTGAGAGATCCTCGGCTGCTTTCTCGGTTCCAAACTCGATTTCTCGCAACAATCGGGAGTCTGGAAGAAACGGAAACTCACGGGATCTTTTCCTTCTCTCTTAACCGAAAATAACTTAGAAATGGGGATAATGGTGAAGTGAGAGAGAGAGAAGGTTTAATTTGGGTTTTAGGGTTAAAATTACCCTGAATGCGGATTAGCCAATCCGCACTGCGGGTTACCTAATCCGCACTCGAGACTTAGTCGGTTGTCAGCCGAATCCAGGAAAAGTCCGAGCCTACTGCGGATGAACCTGATCCGCACTGCGGTTCACCCTCATCCGCACTCACTACTTAGCCGATTTCAGGAAAATTCAGTGCAATACAGAAATTCATGAGTGCGGCTAAACTCATCCGCACTGCGGATCCCTCACCCGCACTCACTACTTAGTCATTTTTTTGGCAAAATTCCAGAAAAAGCCTGAGCCACTGCGGATGGCTTCCACCCGCACTGCGGTCAACCTAATCCGCACTGGGGCTATAAAATTCCGAAATCTCGAAATTTCGACGCGGTTTCAATTCACAATTAACTTACTTATTTAGGGGAACCTTAATTAAGGTTTAAACTTCCATTTTATTAACATGATTTATCGATTCTTTCTTTTAAATCATTCGAATTTAATTGTAAAAATTTCATAACGTAACAGCCACTCCTTCATTACATCTTGCATCCTAATCTGATCCTCAATTTCGGCTATATCATCTTCCTGACAGCTAGGTCACCAAGGTCAGAGTTTGTGTCTAAGCTAGTATCATTATTCAGCTGGTGAAAATAATTATGCAAATCATCTAGTACCGGTATTTTTTATTTTATTTTTTTTTTGGGGGGGGGGGGGGGTCATCAAAATATATGGGTGAATCAGGCACTTGTATGTCTCTTCTACTTCCAAGGACACTACCCGGGTATGGGTCATAATTGGTCTAACTAACAACTAGTACTGATTCAACCACTAATACAAGAAGTTTAAAATTTAGTACCGGTGTGGCATGTCCAAGCACCATATGCCATATCATTTCGTTGTTTATGCTAAATAACTGGTATTTTTTTGCTAAGTCAGGTGATGCCGTGTTCAAACGTGCCTTGATTGCCATATCGAACTGGCTAGGGAGCAAACGAATGACAACATATATATGCTTTCTTAGCTCATCAAGATTGGTTGAGTTAGTAACATGAAATGTGCAGGTCGATGCATCTGAAATTTCACGTGTGTGATACACATTTATTATTACTTTAGACATTATTTGAACAAAAATATTTAACAATCAACTTTCGATATCATTTTTAATTTTACAATCTAAAATATGATCGTAATTGAAAAAAAAAAGCTTATTACAATCTTCAGACGAAAGCCAAAAGCACAGTGCAGGGGCCGATTTGTAGATAACAGACTTCCGAATACTCGGATGTGGAGTTTCATTTTCAGCTGGAAGAAAAATAATGGCGGCTGAGAGGAGGGAGAAGAAGGGTATTTATAAGAAAACCCTAAAAAAAATACGTGGGACCGTAATGCCAATTCGAACCTGGTTGAAAAAACATTGGACTGAAATGGCATCTCGTTCCAAGGTATTACACCAACGGCTAGACATTTTTTTTGAAAAGTTGTGAAATCATTAAGCGACTAAAATCCATTTTTGTCTCGGAAAAAAAATGTTGGACCAAAATAACATTTCAGTTCTCATGACTTTTGTAAAATAATAATAATAATAATGTTGGTTTCATTAAAAAAAATTAATTATGGTTTATAAAAAAATTCGTGTAAAGAGGAGCAACTTCATTTAAACAGGTGCAACTATGTTATATAATTTATTTTTCATACTAATCATTACCATACGTACTTGATGAGACACGCTGATTACCTTCAAACAATGAATTCATATACCCTCAGGTTACCTGACTGAGTAGTAGAATTGAATCGGACAGTCCGAAAATGGATTGGCACGCATCTCAAAGCACAAATATTCCTGCCGGCTGCCCCCTCTGTTATTCCGAATTCCAACCGGCTGAGAGTAAATCCGAGCCGTTCGTTTGAATTATGTTGAGTCAGGTACCTGGGAAGATACGGATCCTCAAACAATGGTACCAGATATATACGTACATAATTCGAAACTCTCGCTTTGTCTTCACTCTTCAATTTACAATCATGATTCATGATTCATGATTGAGACCCCCCAGACATTTGATTCCTTTCCGGTGTGCTCACCTTACAATGGAATCAAGTTCAACTTACGAATTATAATTAACATGGAACAGAACATCATATCAGATGGCAGCCCAAATGATCCAAATGACTGCCGAGAGATCAGAGATCAAAACAAAACAATACCACTTGCCACACCAGCTATGATGGAGCGTTCAAGAGAGCGGAAAAAAAAGGAGCACAAGCATCGGAGCAAATCAGTTGCTAGTTTCAGTCAAACGTGTCAGTTAGAACTTTGGATCATCAAAAACCGATTTTGAAAATGAGCTTGAAATGGAAGGTTTGGTGTTTTTATTATTTTCCTTCTGTAAAGAAAAGATGGTTACTATGTTAAAAAAAAATGTATGAAAAATGTATGTCCTTTTGCATGACCTCATGCATACGTATATTTTTGTACCATGTCTTGTCCTAACTAAAATTTAAAATTTAAAATGCCGTTTGACAGAGATCTCTGATTTCCTGTCTCGTTTAGAAATTCGAATATTTTTTATTATGAATAACACAATTGGGTTGGTTTATTTGTTTTGAAAAAAAAAATATTATAAGAGAAAACCTACACTGAGGTCAAGTTTGTTAAAATATTCATAAGCTTATATTTCAAAATAAAATTTGGCTAATAAGTCTCAGGCAATGAATTTAAATTTCAATCTTGGTCTACATGAATACTCAAGCAGTTTCTTTTAAAACCTTTTATTTTTAACGTTGTGTGTAAATCAAGAAAATTTTGGGAGATGTTTTGCTAAAAGTTTGAAACACAAATGCTGAACTTGTCAAGAATATTCAAATAAATGGCTTGAATTCATCATTGAAAACTTATCTATTAAATTCATATTCCTATTTATATAGTTCTCTGTTTTCATATAAGCATGTGCATTTGCCGATATGGTAGCAGTGAGGTTTTTAAAAGTTATAGACATTGAGTAACTAGTACTACTGTACCTGTTTTTCTATTATTTTTTGCTATGACACCTCTGTTATATATTGAGTTTATTAGAGCAATTGGTTGGAAAAATTATAATATTTTCTTCTTCTTTTTTAACTTTCGCAGAGACTATGAAGTCTAATTATAGTATACATGTTATTTAAAGTTCATATTTATTGTAATTGCATACTAATATTACAAAGGAAATAACTATAATTATTTCGTTTTATTTTTATGAAAATCTCTACATGCGAAGTCTAATTATTTGGTTTACATGGGTAGAATTAATGTGAGGGTCAAAGTCCGGGTCCAAAGTAAATTATGATTTTGGTCGACGCCCAATTCATGCAACATAAGACCTAGCAACCAAGAAAAAATCACAATGAATCTTTAAAAAATAATATTAGGATGTCACTGGAAGATTATATGATATCAAGACATGATTATAAAATATTCAGAGAAACCATAAAATAGCAACAAATATTTAGCAATACATTAGATACTGCACCTTGTATCATATCACACATTACCCCTCTTTAATTTCTCATATCTAATTTCCTCTCAAATTTTTAAAATTACTTATTTTTCCACTAACAACAAAAGCCTGTTCTCAGTTTAAAATAATCCAGCTTTTACGCAATTATTTAATTTTAAACCTTGAAACAAATTATACAAGAATTTTTAAGTATCCACCAGGATAAAAGTGTATAACAGTGTCAGTATCCTTGCAGATAGTCATGTAAAAGTGATACTTTGAGGCAATGTATTAAAATTATGTTTATGCGGTCGTATATTCCTATTCAGTTGCAATCCAAATAGAAAAATTGTACTTAGTCAAATATGTGGTTCTACATTTTCGACCGTATATTCGGCCACATATTATTGCATATTTATTGTGTGACACTGCATATTACTGCATATTTGTTTATATGATACCATATATTATTACATATTTGTTTATATAAATATGAATTTTCATTTTGAAACCCACATAAATAAATCCGCATATGGTGGTCTTCCATAAAAATCGTATTTTAAAATATTATTTTGAAAAATAACAACTTTTGTCATTTTATCCACTTCAGTAGTTATTTTTTACCCTCATTGATACTCACAAATTATTTTAGTTAAATAACCCTGTTTTTTCATCAAGACACATCCAATAACTAAACTTGTTAGAAATTAAAAATTTGAAAGTTTATTTGTTTTTCTGAAAAAAATAAGCAAAGACGGTGAAATTGAATAACTAGAAGTTTGTAAGTATTATGACATCAGCTACCTTAATTTAAAATAGAAAAATAAAAATATAAGTGCTCTGATTAGAAAAGGTAAAGAATTTAAAATGTTTCAATGATATCAATAATTTTCCCTTTGTAATAAAACGAGCCGAGTCATCAATTTCGAAATATTCTAGGAAAATTCTCACCACCTAGGACCTCGGTTTTCTCGAATTCACAAAAGGTGTGATTTCTGCTTTGTCTCACAAAAAACTGTGACTGTATTTTTCATTAATACTGTGCACCGTATCTTAGTACGATTTCAAATTTGATATTTGAATAATACATATATTCACCTAATCTTAATTTTTTTTTTTCACTTGTACTTAAAAGTAACAAAATATAAATACAAAGAAGATCTTGGTTTTTGGTCGACCACAGACCTTGGTTGCATGAGCATATATGCCCGGGTGATATACGGATCGGGTAGAGAGGGAATGATGGCCGGAGCGTAAAAAGACAATGGCAAGAGTTCAAAATTAGGTCGGTCTCGGGTCCAGCCCGTTTCCCTATATATTGCTTCTTTTATTTTTATCTCGAATCGCGAGAAATAAGATATTTCATTTTTCGGTTACAGAGACTCGTCAGGGATGATGCGAGCATCTTGTCTGTGTTCTTCTTTTTGATTCGGGAGCAGTGAAAAGAAAATTATCTCCTCCGCCTCCCCGTCTACAATTTTTTGTGTGGCGGGTTTTTATTCTCCTCCGGCTCCTCGTCAACAGTTATTGGATACGAAATTTTTCTTTATATCATATTCAAAGGAAAAAAAACCCAGAACACTCCAAATTATGGGTTTTCAAAAAATATCAGGACCTCCAAGCCAATTTGTCGTTCTATTTTTAGAGGGCCGCAAATTAGTTTGGAGGTCCCTCAAAAACCTAAATATATTTAATATTACAACGCATTTTTGAGTTTTTTGCCGCCAAGCCAATCTGCCACTCTCCAGGAACGGAGCTACAGACTAGATTGGCGACCTGGACATTTTTCGAAATCCCCCCCAAAACATGATTTTTTTTTTTGTTTATTTTCTTTTAATATGATATAAATAAAAAATTTGA